>NC_140568.1:18203942-18628942 GCF_057381845.1 Rhamphochromis longiceps | reverse complement strand
TCATTTGTGTGCCTACCTTTATTTCTCTTTGGGAGGAGCCCAGCCCAACCAGTCTGTCTTCCGCTGTTACTTGTCTTTTTTTTGTCCTAGTAATGCATCGCAGGGTGTGGTAACACAGTTTGTTCCCACGCAGCTTTTGCATGTAGGTTTTGTAAGCATTAAAACAAAAGTTGGTCCTCCAGTACACATTTCTTTCCACCCCACAACTAAAACCATCCAGCAGGAGTGTGTGTGTGTTGGTCAGTCGAATAAAAATAAGGGCGTGTGTACTAATGTAGTTTTGTGGTAAAAAAAAAAACCATATATATATATATATATATATATATATATATATATATATATATATATATATATATATATAAATATATATATATATATATATAAATATATAAAAATAATATATAATAATATATAATATATAAATATATAATAATATATAAATATATAAATAATATATAATTATTTTTTTTAAATTTATTTTTAAATTTTTATTTTTTTAAATACTTGTTTTTGGCTCCAGCAGGACACACGAGCCTGATGCAGCGTCTCTAGCCACCAGGGGTCACTAGACAACAACATGACAGTCCATCTTTCCATGTTTTAGTGTCGGTGTGATATTTTTGTAGCTGTCATGTTCACAAATTGAGCTGCAACTTTGTAAAGTCTGCATGCTCTCTCCAAGTACCTCTGAGGTTTTATCTACTGCGTGGACTTGTACTCCGCCCCCCAGTGAGGGTTTTGATACGGGCGACACGGGGCGGCATCGTGGTGGGGGGCGGAGTTCTCTGGCTGGCTGGAGCAGCATCTAATAACCAACTCACAATATAAAACAAAATAAAAACAAAACAGCAAACACGAAAACACCAGACATCATGATACAGACTTGTAATTTGCGCCGATGTTTTTTCGAAATTCTATACGCGAAAAGTGATCGCGAGAGCCCTCGGTATGCCTGCTTGCTGCTGAAGTCAAAGTAAACTTTATTGTCATCTCTGCCACATACAGTCCAGTATATAGAGAGACGAGACGACGAGGCTCCAGTTACAGCAGTGCAAGTAAACAAACAATAAATATAAGAAGAGTAAGAAAATAAATATAGCCTACACTTTAGGACTCGGGGTAAAGGGATCAATAACAATTGAAAATTTATAATTTACAGTTTGATGATTTAAAGTCTCACACACAACCAGTCGAAAGGGGAGGGAGACCTGCTGCTTCCAAATAGAGCACATTGCATTCATAATGTTGTAAATCCAAGCCCATTATCTATTCATGATTTGAATCCTGGGTTGTGTGAAATCCCAGAAATAAACCCTATTTGCCTGGGGCGCCAAACAGGCTAGGACCGCCACTGCCGCCCCCTCCCTACTGCACCGGATCCCGTCAAGAGCACCATTTAATGACATTTACTGTACATTACTGTGTTTGCTTTCCAACAGGACATGTGCCCGAAGCCAATTTACTGTATCGCAACAGCTCATTGCTCGCTCAGTCCATTTCATGTGCACTCCGCAATCTCCTCTGCATTATAAAAGTGCTTATTTATGGTTTGATAAGCACAATTATTCAGCCGGGCCAATGTGTGCTTCGAATTTTAAACAAACTGCACAAGAAATCGAAGTTTATTCATCACGACGATTTGACATCCATACAGCAGCCTGTAATATCCTGCTGAAGAGCGAGTGGGGCTGCCGCACTCTTATCTTCAATGGAAAGTGTTTTTTGTTTTTTCTCACAGTAGTTCAATCTGTCTGTCACTCTGGTGTTACTGGGGCACGCACGCACACACACACACACACACACACACGCACACACACACACACACACACACACACACACACACACACACACACACACGACAGAAAATCGTCTCCGTAGTTACTGATGAGATTGCTGCTACTTTGGTTGAGCATACAGTCCACACCACATGGGTCAAGTATTGTCCTTTATTTAAAGAGCTTTGATAAGGGCTGAATCATCTATGAAACGCAACAGCGCAGCAGGACATGAAATATCGACCGGAGATCAATGCCCTCGTGTACAGTAACCACCCTCCATTTGAAATGTCAAACATTACTGACTATAAGAAACTTCTGCTATTATTATTCTTGTTGCTTCCCTCAAGAGGAACATCAGCAGCAGATTTTAAATCACACTGTACAAGGAAACGAGCTCCTTGCTGCTGAGCATGGACCCCCCACCAGCTGTGAGGTCCACCAGGTTACTTGTAATTAGTCTCACTGAGACCAGCCTGAGAATAGATGAACTAATAAGAGAGAACAGGGGCCTTAGTCATGGAGCTGGCAGACTCTGTAGGCTTTGAATCTGGAGACCAATTTTATGTGTGAAACTAAAGAGAAAGTGTATTGCGAAGAAATTACAGTGAAGTAAGCTTTCTTTTTTTTTTTAAAAAAAACCTTGGAAAGAGTTAGAAAAGAAACTAACTCTGTTTTATCTGCTATATTTTTATATAAAGGCTGGAAAAGACTTGACTCTGTGCAAAGGTCATTTTTATACTTCAGGCAATCTTGAACAGGACCTAAATGTTCTAGTCTTTAAGCTATAAACAGCTTCTGCAGGTGGTCTTATATATTGTCTGCTGGGAGTGCGCTACTCCAGGGTGCACTGTTCCCCCAGCTGAATGGTCTGTGAACGCACATTAACTCTTCAATATCATCCATTCTTGGAAAAAAATAATAATAAAGGGATTTAAAATAGCAGAAACAAAACCAAACCCATGGCTAATATGTGATCTGACTGTGAAGCAGAAACAAAAAGGTTTTGTCTCTGGTGATCTGGATCAGATTTTAAAGTGTCTTCGGCTCCTGGCTCCATCTCATATTTGCTTTTCAGGCGTGAGAATTGCAATGAAATTTCCAACCTGACTCTTGTGTCTTTGCCAAAATATGAAAATGTTCCTTTAATAAAGCCTTTCCTCCTGGTGTCCTTGCAATAAACCATGCAATATTAACTGGCCTTGACACAGGCAAATGACATACTGCCAATATGAATGTAGCTACACACGCCTGTGCTTTCCCTGCTACAACTTCCAGAAATGCTCTTTTAAGAAAAAAAAAACTGCTTGCTGTGATGTAACTATCACAAGCCAGTGCAAGTCAAAAGGAAAGTTGCTGTGCGTCATCAAGCATCCTCAGCAATCATGTCTTACGTAGGACTGTTTGGCTGACATGGGTCCACTGAACTGCTTCCGCCTTGTGCAGCTCCTCTGTCAGTGTTTAATAAAGTGACTTTAATAGCTTGGTGCTCTGTGTCAGCTTGAAGGAGACCCATTGAATACCCCGAGGAAGCTGTAACCAGGCAACTAAAAGAGGCTGTGGTCTTTTCCTCAAAGAAAATGGAAGGCCGGACGCAGAGGCCAAGACCCTATCTATCTATCTTTTCATGCACGCAACAGAAAATCGTGAGTACAACCTGGCCGACACCAATCAGGGAGTTGCTATTCCAAGCTGTCAAGTCTGCTTGCATTATGCAAGAAGCAACTGTGTGTGTGTTATTTTGAATAGTACAGAAGACACATAGGCAAATGAAGGCAAGAAATATCTTGCAGTCTACAAAGAAAAAAAAAAAAATTTCCAGATGTATTTTAATACCAGAGACACGCAGAATTGTATTCTGGAGGTGGTCATGTATTCTCGCTGTCATGGTGTTTGTTCAGTTTCATCTGCTAATCAGCAGATGAAACTGAACACTGTCACGATAAAGCTTCCCTGCAAGATCTGATGAACACAATGTGGGAGGACCATTAGGGCAATTCAGCAGAATGATAAGGGAACAAGAAAATATTGACCTAGCCGATCTATGTGTTTGACCTGTAAATGAACAACCTACATGTCTAACGGATGTCGGTATTTGCATAACACCAGGACTGGGATTCGAAAATCAGCAGCTGGTCTTCCTTTGACCTTTTCATCTGCCAAAGTCTAAAGATTAGTTCTTTCTCAGCCGGGATCAGAGGTGCCATTGACTTTGTCTCATGAGATTGCAGCAAAGAGTACAAGCTGAAAAATCATTCTGTAGCACATCTATATTGTAATTCTTCACAAATCCTTTGGCACAGGCAGCACAAACCCCTCAGGTTTCCACTGTAATATTGATCCTCTTGCTATGAATATTGACACAAGGTAAAGCAAGATGAATTATACATCATTCTCACTGTTGAAAGGAAAGCAAGAATATGACTGAGGAGAATTGAAATGCTCAAAACAACAGCTTGAGCAAATCTCTGGCCAACTAGTTCATGTTGTTCCTGTGATCTGGAGAGATTTTTTCTTTTTTTCCCTTTAAAAAAAAAAAAAAAAGAAAAAAAAGAAGAAAAAAAAAAAGAGAATCTCTCTAAATTAAAATGCACAGAGCCAAGATCCCAGTCTTCCTGGAACAGCTCGACTGACAAGGAGAGACTGGCCCTGTGGACTCATTAAGTATTTGTCTCCAGCTGAGCTTCATTTCGTAGTGCAGTAATGTGCTTGTAGACTGGGTTACAATTGGTAACAATGTAATAAAAAAAAAAAAAATAAAAAAAAAGGGGGGGGGGGGCTAATTTAGGTTCCACTCGTTGTCAAGTGCCACTGGAGTTTGCAACTACCTCTGGCATCTTGGGTCCTTTATTGCAAGGGCGGGGGGAATGAACACTTCTGCTTCACTCGGCTGGTGTTCTGAAAGGAAACAGACTAGAGGAGTGAAATATGGGAAAGGAGAGGGGATTGGAAGTCAGCAAAGGGCAGCACAGGCCAGCAGAAGCATGCAGTCAATTATGCTGACAAGGACCTGAGAGCTCTCTTCAGGGCTAAGCTGCCTTTTGGAAAACAGCATGGCAGGTGAACAGGTTTGGGTCTTTGTAAAGTGTGAAAACATCTTACACTCGACCTCCTGAAATATCATAAAAGCTACAAGGCACCTGGCAGCAAAAATAAAATAAATATAAAATAAAAAATAAAAAAATAAAAAATCTCTCGCAGTTGGTCTTTGATCTCCCTTTCAGACAGGACGAAGCATGAGCATTAGCAGGCATTCCCCGAATATGAATATTCAGCACTAATTCCCATTGATCTCTCATACACTTTCCTCCCCTTCCCGTGCTGTTTAACATCTATTGCACCAAACACAACACTGATTTATTCAACACTACGAGCGCATCTAAAATGTGTTGTGATCTCAGACTTCCCCCTTCTAAATAATGCACACTGAGGCAGCACACAGAATTTGACCTCAGAAAGAAACAAAGAGTTTGAAATATTTAATATTTAGAAGTTGAAGGGTTTGGAGGGTCCCCCCATGTACACTATATAACACAAAAAAATATATCAAACCAGCGCTAAATGACCAGCCTTCTGGTCAAAGGGTAGCATTTACTTTCCTGGGTAACTTGACCTGCAAGATGACAGCTTCAAACCAGCATGTAAAGCAAGGCAGAAACAAAGAAAAGAGTTTAAAAAAAAAAAAAGTCAGTACAAGAGCTAAATATGAAGCAAATATTACAACACATTTCCTAGAGATACTTTCTATAGTGCTATGCTACACAGTGCTTTTTATTGCACACCACACGCTAAAACTGTGCTTTATCTTATATACAACGGAAGGAGCCCGCTCTTGTCCTTTACTGCCACTTCTATTTTGTTTTATTGCGATTGAGAAATGGTGGCTGTGTCGCACATTTTATGACCCCCCTACACATCTGTATTATATACACACACACACACACACACACACACACACACACGGGAGCATGGACGTGTCAAACAGCATGAAATGCATTCATCTTTTGCCAAGGTTCTCTGCAAAAGACCATTAAAGCGACAACGGTGGCGGGTTTAGGTAATAAGAAATGCATTAAAATGATGCCGGTAAGTCCTCCGCCTAGAGCTACATCTAATGCACAAATGTTCCCTCCTTTGGTTGTATTCTAAGCTACTCTGTTGATAATCATTTACATGTTGCAGTTCACAACCCCTCGATGTTTTCGTCATCACTATTAACACCAGATAAAAAAAATAAAAAATAAAATAAAAATAAAAACATTTGCTGCTCCACGACCCACCTGCTTTTTTGTCCTTCCAGCACTCTCTTGGGGTGCTAATATGCATTTAAACATGATTTCCAAGCAGATCATTGCAGAGAGAAAACATGGTGTAACAGAGTAAAAAGGCATCTCCTCTTTTTTATATGCGACAGCACGTGGGGGAAAAGACTATACATACTGTAAATATCCTGTAAACCTGTCCAACCTTTGCACCATCACTGCGTTCTCTTTCCTCTTACATGTGGACTCATACTGATTGGAGGACAACCTGCCATCCTGCTTAGGGCTCTTCAGCCTGCTCCTTCTGGACTGCCGTCCTGAAGAGTCTACCTTTTGCAAATGTCAAACCAAGAAAGAAAGAAAATCTCTGGAGAGTGACACAATAAAGGCTGAAGAGCACCAGCTGCTTTCTTTGTCTTTCAGTTAAAAAAAAAGAAAAAAAAAGAAAAAAAGTATGGATTTACGTATTGTTGCTGACAGAGCCGTTGCTCAAAATCGACCCCTTGGTGACCTCTGTGCTGACGGTGGAGAGCGGCACGCTCTCGTACCTCTCCACCACGGCCCAGCAGCGGCAGCGCAGCAGCGTGGACTTGAGCTGTTTCTGGAAATTGCTGTTGAGGAAACCGTAGATGATCGGGTTGACGCAGGTGGAGATCATGGCAGTGAGGTGGCACAGCGAGAAGATGATGTCATGGCTGCAAGACGGGATGAGCTCGTGGTGCCAGTCAAACACCGTGTTGAAGACGTTGAGCGGGAGCCAGGAGAGGGCGAAAGCCACGACTATGGCGACTAACATGGCATTTATCCTCGTGGAGCCCTTGTTCTTTTTCTGAGCGGTGTTCCTGCTGCGGTCCACCATGTCCTTCCTCCTCCTCAGGCGAAGGTAGACATGCAGGTAGCAGACCATGATGAGGATAAGCGGGAGGAAGTACTGAAAGACGAGCAGGGAGGTGAAGTAAGCTCGCCGTTCCTTAACTGACGGCCACTGCTCCATGCAAATAAAGTTGTCATTTATTGGGAGTGGAGTGCTGAAGTTCTGAAAAGGCAAAATGAGTACGTTGTAGGAAAGCAAAGGCACTGAGATTATGCAGGCCACAATCCAGGTGATAGCCACAGCCAGGTAGGAGTGGGCTACCATGGGTTTCCATCCTGTCGGGTGGACGATAAGCTGGTAGCGCTCCATGGCGATCAGAACGAGGGAGAAGATGGAGACAGTGACTGATATACACTGGATGAAAGGTGTGAGCTTGCAGAGGGTCTCTCCTAAGATCCAGTGGTCCATCAGTGTGTAGATAATAGTGACCGGCAGGCATATAATGCACGTGAGAATGTCTGAGCAGGACAGATTGACAATGAAGATGTTGGTCACGTTGTGCATCTCTTTGTGCCGTGTGATGACAAACACCAGGCAGGAGTTTCCAATGAGCCCCACTGCCATGACTGTACTGTAAGCAATGATGAGTAACGTGGTGCCACTCACCGACAGCAAGCAGTCCTCGGTCGAATTCCACGAGGCTTGGTTGTGATTGGTGCTGTGCTGCAGCTCCATGGCAATAGTTTTCCCAGGCTCGCTTCGAACACAGAGGACCAATCGAACCAGATTGTTTTGCAGCACCTGCTGTAATTATTTTATGAATGATATAAGAGTTTTCCCTAATCCTTAAGCTCAGCCAGTCTTTAAAGCAGTCTTCCTTTGTGGCCTGGAAAAAAGAAAACAGGAAAAGAAATGTGCAACCTTTAACAAAATTTTCCATCATTGGAGTTTTTTTTATTTTCACAGTAATGGAATTTTAAGAAATGAAGACTTCGGTTTATTGCTCAAATTTAAATGTAGCAACCACAAACACACCAGCATGACAGGAAATTGACCTTCGCTCGCTAAAAAGCTCATTTTACCCATTAGAACTGATTGCCATGCTGCAGGATAGGATTTTAAAATGTGCAGCGCATCAGGATGCCATTCCACAAGTGTCTTTTTAAAAGAGTGTGTTCAGTATTGGAGATTCAACTTCGCACGCAGCAGAGGTAGTTTCCATATAACAAAAACAGAAACTGATGAAGGGGATAATTAATCTCGCTATGCAGATATCACGAGCAGAACACAGACCCCCACTTTTTTTAAAATTATAAATCTTTGCAAGCAGGCAATGAGAATAAATGATGCACTGATGGAATATCATAAGAGAAAAAGCACAGATCTAGGTTTTTGCGGCGTCGCTGTAATGGCATGCTGGTTCAAATTTCCATCACAATAACAGTGATAATGACTGCTCCTTCAGAAACAATCACCCCCCCTCCAATCACTCTTATCAAGTGATGGGAATTTATTCTGTCCGTAACAGCTTTCATCGTCACTGGACATTCACAGAAGCCTCACAGTCCTTACAGTTCCCGAGAAACGGCTGCACTGGAAAACAGCAGAAATACAATTCCACTCCACCAAGGCCAAGGACTTCTGAGTAGTGTGTGTATCCGCATGTGTATAATTATTGTAAGTGCGTATGCACAGCAGTAAAAAGAGCCCTGATTAACTGAGATGTTTGCCCACAGCTCAGTTCCCTAGAAAATAATTTTGCAAACATGCTGACAGGATTAAATCACCAAAGGATGGAAAGTATTTATCATTTTAATTGAGCACTCCTTAACAATGATAAATGTTGACAGGTAGGACATTAATTGCTCGTGGCTGTCTCGATAATGAGCCCTGATGTCCTATTAGAATGTGTCGCTTCGTCTGCGGTACACAGATAGAACCAGAATAACTCAGGTATATACTTGAACTTGGAGGCTAAAATGACTTGAATTCATTTGTGGTACACAATCTTTTTCTGGGTGCCAAACTTAGTCTGACTCTGTTTCAACGCATATGGCGGACATGTAGCCAAGACCCATCCTTCAGAGCCTTGATGCAGAATATTTATGACAGAATTTGGACTTGTGAAGCGATGCAGTGCTTCCCATTGTGCGGTGTCTGCAGGCGGAGGAGTAGAAGCAAAAGTAACGAGAAATTTTGCTAAAAGCTGACATTAGATTTCATCCTTAATGTGTAAATTATACCGATTATTTCCAGATTACACACAAGTAGGAAACCTGCTGGGTGGGGAAACAATAAAAATAGTCTGAATGGGAGGAATGTGTGAAGTCACTGCAGGGGGAAAAAAAAACCACACAGAAGGAGAAATTATATCTCGTGGGGATTTATCTCGAAATAGAGATGAATGCAAAATGTAGATTCCCCCCACCCTGTGTTGTTATCCCTGCTCTGTCACCAAACCAAACAACTTTGCCAAGACACAAAGTCAGCACATGAATTATTACAGAGGCTGAAACGCATAAATCAATGAAAAGTATGATAGTATGATTGTGTGCGCGCGCCCTACCCTCGGTCTTTGTAGCTTTGTCCTGGATCCACTGTCTCTCTGCAGCTGTGCGTCTGCTCGCACTTGGGCGGACTTTCTCAGCTCCGGACAGGTGAAGGAGACCTCTGTTGGTAGATGCCAACTGCTTTTCTGTCCGGGGGGGGGGAGACTCGTCAATCATTTCCACATCACAAACCGGTAAATGTCCAATATAAAGCTCCACTTAGACTTTAAGCATGTCATTTTGGAGATCAGTCTGACCAGGGGGGCAAATATTTCGAGGGAAGGAAGGAAATCCCACTGGACTGGGGAGACCGACAAGCGACGGGAATCAACAATCCCAGCGCGAGCGATCAGGTTATTAAAAACTCTACGCGCAAGAACGCACGAGCCTACAGAGAGCCATCACCTAGAAAAAGGTCATTAGAGCTTTCTTTTAGCATATGATGAAAAATAAATAACCGTCCTGGGAATTTTAATTACTCACTCCCATCGCCACCTGCAAGAGTTAGAAGCCAGAGGAAATGGCACACTAATTAGCCACAGTTTCTTACCGAGTCTTATTTCTTCCAGGACTTCTTCGCGCCGCTGTGCATCAAGTGAGACAAAGCTGAGAGTTTGTGGTCGAGGAGGAGGTAGGTGGTGTCCTGCCAGGACCACTGGTAGGAGCTGAGATGTCTCTTAAAGCGACCTCATGCCTCACACTTGCAGGCAGAGATGCGACTGGGAACATCTTACATAATAAGTTCTCCGTGGTTGGCACGCGCGCACGCAGGCGCGCGCACTCACGCGCTCTCGCACACGCACGGGGGCCAATGGGGAAATTCAGCTGTTTGATATATGGTTTGGTTCAGCCAGACCGACGCTGGCCGTACCCACCTGAAGCCTGGAGACATGTATTAGTGACATCAGATGATCCGTTTTTGTTTCTTGGAAAAGGGGCACGCGGAGGTTTCTCGTAACGACGTCAGCTTTCATGTCTCCCAGATGAGGAATTGCCGTAATATCACAGTAAATTTATATTCACGTGTTATTTTTTTTTTTAGCGCATTTTAAAAAACCAGACAGTGCTTGCTGTATAACAATAAAGTATAGAATGAAATCCAGTACTATGCAAAAGTCTTGAGCCGGTCGTCCCTTTTTTTGTGTTTGGCTTCCAGGGAGCCTGAGTTTCTGCTAATTCTTTAAAGTGGTCTTGATCAGTGGTTCTCCAGGCTTTCTGAAACTATTTCAGAGTTTTTCTTTGGACACTGGCTGTTTTTCAGTCTTGTGAATTCAGGCCTTGTTCCTGACCTTTTCCCCCTTTTTTGTTCACTTAACCCTGACTTACAAGCATTCAAGCATGAAAAAAGGTGATTAACTTAAGGGATGAACCAGTGTTTTGTCCACACATAACAAGAAATTCAGCAAAGGTGTAGTTTTAAAAATTGTACCTAATGGAGAGCAGTCTGTCACAAAACATGTAATTTGTTCCCATTTCTTTAGTTGAATAAAAATATATATCAGTGATAACACATGTCTGTGAAGATTCTCAGTCATCCAGATCATCGTAGTCAAAGGAGCTTGCAAAGAAAAGCTTCTCGGATGAGAGGTGAAACGTCTTCAAGTAACTTAAAGAAGTCCAGACGCTTTTCTTTGCAAGCTCCTTTGACAGTGATAACACAGTTTGACAGGTATAAAAGAGTATTTTTACACCAACAAAGCAATACACAAATAACAACTAGGCAAAAAGTTGGCATATCTCACCATGTGCTTAAAAACTTTGAGGGGTAGCTTGACAACTGGAGGACAGGAGAAGAAGTGGCAGGTGTAAAACACACAGAAAACAGCAGACAAACAGTATGTGAAAGTCACCTCCTTATGAAGAAAGTGTCTATAGCATCTGTAAAACACGGTGGACACATCACGGACACATCTAAAAACTGCAAGACCCTTGAGGCCTGGAGTTGGGGACCCCTGCTCTAAACGCTTCTAATGCAGTAAAAACATACATGGATAGTGTCATGGATTAGTCTTTCCAAGAGTCTGAACCATATTATTATTGAAGGAGTGTTGGATCATCTCAACAGTGAACATAACAAAAAGCAGGAACATCCAAAGAAGAGCTTTGAATGTCCTTCAAGAAGCCTGAAGAATTATGTCTGAAGAGTCCTTAAAGACATGACAAGAAAGCGTAGCTAAGAGAGTTCAGGCTGTGTTGAAGAATAATAGTGATCATAGCAAGTACTGACTTTCAAGCTTGTTAGAATTGTATAAACTCTGTTTTTGTCCTATATGCTATGTTGCAAACGTTTCAATGAATCACTGCACAGCACCTATTTCCCATTATAAATAAATGAGGGGTGGTTGAAGAGTTTTGTACGGTACTGTATATCATAATTGTGCTTTTGTTTCCGTATATGGAACTGAGAAATTCAGGCACAAATTTCACTCATTATAGTTCTGCAGAATGAATTTTGGATTGATGTGAATGTCAGCGTCTAATGTGCCTACAACTTTCTGTGTGTTATGTCCCCAAAGCCAGTGAGACGCATCTTAAAATCATCTGCTGCCAGAGTTTGATAATGAATACTGATAGACACTGCCTGCATTAAGACATAAGCTGACTTCCCCATTAGTTATAAAGATCACCAGCCTTTGTGATTGTCTGTGAGATGTCTCAGATCTGCATATCTGCTAACCACCCAGGGGCAATGTTCTCTGAATCTGCCATATGCACCTATCACAGGCTTTTCTTCACCCAAACCGACTGAAGCATCATCACGAATAAGCTCGCAGCTCTGATCCCTCTGCAGCTAACACCTAGAACTATTTTAAACCCTTTTTTTTTTGCACCTCCCTTGCTTGTGCAACAGATTCTTAACTGCATCTTCACACTGTCCCCACACATTCCTGTATGAAGAGGAGCCTGTTTGAAACAACAGTAATAGCTGTTTGTCTGAGAAGCAGAACTGTGTAATGACTTGCCACCAGAGCTCTGTGGGTGTTTACTCGACATAGAGACACGAGTTTCAAGTCACTCAAGACGACAAATCTATGCACATATTTTTCAGAGGAGAGCAGGACTGCTGAAATGAAAAAAAGAAATGCTCCAGGACTGCAATATTGCCATATTATTTGGCCGCGGTCGCCCTTTCTCTGTGCAATCAGCGCTGCTGTCAGTCACATTTTGAGTTTTCTTTGAACTGGAGCTGTTTTGATGGAAGGAGAAGAAGAAAACACTTCTTGGAGCAAATCTCTAATGTCTAGACAGTTGTGCACTGTTATGACTTGAAATTGTGTTTCCTGACCGCATGTGTCACCATGTCGGTTTGATTGAAAAGCGACAGCTTGATTCGGTAAAAGGAAGTGTGGCCGGTGAAGTCGGAGCAGTCTAAAAAGACTTCGAGTGGATAAGGGAACATTGCTTCTCCAGCCAAAAATGGTGTCGCAGTTCACAGTGCACACAACCAGAAAGCAGGGGGAGGTTTGTTTCACATGACATGATAAGGTAGAACAAGAAACAGACAACATGTTCTAAACATTTTGGAAACATCATCTTGCTGTCACTTAAAAGATTTAAGCACTCTTTGATCACTTACTGCAGTTGGTACACAATATCTGCTATTTAGTCCCCCTGTGCTTGTACACAACACTTGATTCAAATAGGGCCCTATTTGGACAGAAAGCTTATATTACATAAGGTATGTGTACAAGTGTGTGTAGTTTTTAACACTAGCAAGCTAAAACAAGGAAGGAAGGGTGGTGCTGTGAAATGTCACACTTTGCTCAGTTGCATTTGTATGTAGGTATGTAAGGAAAGAAAGAAAGAAAGTCATACTGCTGTGCAAGGCAGTCTGATAAATGAAACTAGTCACATCGACAGATTACTTAGACATGCACTTTATTACCATTAGAAAAATCCCACATAAATCAGAAACTTAATAACTTAACAAAATAATTTAAGATATTAGACTACAGCCTAGGTTCAAATTAGAGTTTAATTGAGCTTTAAATGGTGCTCAGGCCCATTGTCGAATTGCCAGCTCACTGTGTTGGAGGGGTTTGTGTGTTCCAGTGATCCCAGGGGGTGTGTTGTTTGGGGCTTTTGTGCTTGCCCCTGATAGGGTCTCCAAGGCAAACTGGTGATTGTGCCTTAGCCCATGGGACCCAGCTGGATGCAGCCTGAAGAAAAGACATAGACCACCCTCCTGTAGGCCCACCACCTTCAGGAGGTGCTGTAGGAATTGGGTACAATGTGTGTTTTGCAGCAGCCAAGGGCGGAGACCTGGCAATTCTATTAATGCTGACCAGGGGGACATGAAACGTAACCTCTCTGGCGGGGAAGGAACCTGAGCTCGTGTCTGAGGCTGAGATATAGTCGGGTTCACCTCAACACATGACTTGGGCTCTGGAACCAGTCTCCTCCTTTAGACTTGCCCATGATGAGGTTGGAGGCAGGGGTGGGTATTCGTGTCCCCTCAGCTTGCCAGTGGATGAAAGACCTATAGGGGCACGATTAGGAGGAACAGCCTGTCTGATCTGAACCGAGTCAAGTTCTGTGCAAATCACAGTTTGTCTATATGGAAAACAATGTTCGAATATTAGGATGTTTATAAGTGCACGAGGCACCAGGACGCCCTAGGTCACAGATTGATGATTGAGTCTGTAATTGTATCATCAGATCTGCGACTATATGTTCACGACAATCAGGTGAAGAGGAGCTGATGAACACCTGGTGGGGAGTTGGTTCAGGTAGTGTTAGGATTATATTGTTGATTGTCATTTATGCTTAGAAATATATATTCATATATGCTTAGAGTTTTATAATCGATTGCATATTGAAAGAATGTCTCATCCTAGGTCTGTAACAACCCTGTGTAGCGTGAAGAGGGGAGTACGTTCACGCCTCTTCAGAGTGTTCTGGCATAGATCACCCACCTCCTAGGGTCATGAGAGAGGTTGTATCTTCTCTTGGTGATATATGGTATAGCAAACACACCTATATCTGTTTGAGTGAAACAGCCTTATGTTTAAGTGAACTGCTGGACTCTGGCACCAGCAGGTGTGGGGAGTCTTCACAGAGTCACATCTTGACCCCACACACACACGCATGCCTATACGTACACACAGACAAGGTACTCTTTGTTCACATGTATGCCTATGTAAGACGTCACTTGTTAATGAACTTATGCATATTCATGTAACCTCAATAAAGAGCAGTGCTACGAGGGAGCAGACAAGAGCGACTGGGGTTTGAGCGGAAGGAACAGCGCTCGTCACAGTTCTCTCCCTCGTGCACGAGTAACACAAAGAGCTCTGGTGACTTGCGTCTTGCTTTTGCTGTCATAGTAGAATTGTCTTGGCGTTCCAGCAATAGGGGTTTGTGCTAGACAGACCCATCAGGTAGTGTGGGAGAATGCTAGTCTGATGTTCTGCCACACCTAAACGTATAGTGAGGGTTTGCTGGGAATGCCTGGCAGCCTGTGAAATCTTTAACTTTCTGACTGGGAGAACTTGGACAGTATTCCAAAAGAGACTAGGGACACAGATGAAGAACGGATTGTAAGGTGGCTGGTACCTCTCGTGGTGGTAATCTCCAAACTAGATGCAAGACATCAGAGCTGAAGGGAGCTATTAAGCTAAAGGAGTCCTATCAGGCTTGGCTAGCCTGTGGGACCTTGGAGGGAGCTAACAGATAAAGGCCAACCGGAACGTCGCACAGGCACCTATAGCTGAAACAAAAACTCAGGTGTGGGAGGAGTTCAGTGAGTGAACTCCTCCCACACCTGTGGAGGCGTGTGGACTATATTTTGTTTAAACAAAATATAGAGAAGAGTGAGAACTAAATAAAGTTTCATGTAAATTTTAAGATCTGATGCTAAGGATGACATCCGATATTTCTCGGCGATAGCTTATCACTAACAGTGTGCTTATGAATATGTGATGATTTATGAGGGTGACTGGACCACTCTGGGCCAAGTTGTTGTTCCAGGTCCTTATCGCTTTGATATTTTGCATCTGGCAGATTCTTGGCAGGACACATGGGAGTCAAAGTCTTTGAACAGACTGCTGATGCATTTCTTCTGGCCCGGAGTAAAATCAATCGCAGCTTGAGCACGCTGTGTGCACAAACATACTTCTAGACACCCTTTTATAAGTGTGACACTGTAATCCACTTAATTGAGAGGTTTCCTTAAATCAGCCTGCACGTGTTCAGAACAGAATAGAGGTCTACAAACCTCCATTTACATGATTGTGCAACTCCTGGCACTGCCAAGCTATTTCAAGCATCTCTCTTTACTGCTGTGTGTCTCCTTTTTCTTTTATTCAGCTTTATTAACCTTATTCTTATTAACCTTGTTGGCGTAGTAAGCGGTCTCGTAGTGCTGATACTGTCTAATCTGTAAGACTAAAAGGAATTATGATTGTTTGTTCCACAAATGACGCTCAAGGTGCTAGAGACACACCGTGTATTGATAGTGACACCGTCGTAAATTTGAACACTTCATGTTTACCTTTCACACACGTTTCAGTCAGGTTAGATCAAGGTCTTTCTTTTAGGGAATTAGTTTATGGCCCTGTTTACAGCTCACCTATGATGTAAGCATGAAATGATCAGGACAGAACGGATCAGTCACTCATGTTACGGCAATATTGTTCCATGCCAGTATTTTATATTGCAGCACATATTAGTTAGTATAAATACATCCATATGTCAGGCAGTGATAAGGAACCTTATGCATACATGTATGTGCTGATTTTGTAAAGTGTGATCTATGCACTAACTAAAAGCTGTCCTGCTACCCATGCTGTCATTCAGAGATGGGGAAATTGAACTTTTTGAGAAAGTGGGATGCTGACTATTTTTTAATTACAGTCTTTTTATATGCATCTAAATTTAATTTTTGTGTTTTGACATTATGAGAAATGAAATACTTGATCCACTTTCATATATAATAGTGTCATAAGTGAAGATAACCACAAGCAAACTCGGCTTTTAAAAGCTAATTTATGGGGCAAAAATATCCAGAGATGTAATCGGCTTTTATGAAAGGAGTAAGGAAGGATATGCTTCAGCCTTCAAACAGATGGCCTCACACTTGATATGATGCAGAATTTCTAGCTGAATCAGTGACTGCAAGCTGCCCAGTCCCCGAGGGCAGTAAGCAAACCTCAAACTATAACATTTCCACCACCATGATTCACAGTTGGTATGAGGCTCTTCTTCGGCTGAATACGGAGAGGTCCCAAAGAAATCGGCAGATGATTGAAACCTTTCTGCATCTGCCACATGCAGATTGAGAAAGTACTTTGGCAGAAAATGTTTTCTTTCTTCAAAAGGGAGAGACTTCTTTCAAAGTATTTAGACATCTTGACAGACTCATGCATAGCTTCTGCCATTTTTAAGGTGTTAAGAGAGCTCTGTATTTTGGTAGGAAAGCAGCAGATGCTTCACTAAGAATGGGAACACCACATCTTAGATGTCAGAGATTTGGATAAGACAGCTCCCACCTGTCACTCTCCAAAGGAGGGTCTTATCACTGGCAAATAATCTGGAACACTTATTTTGTTTTGTATGGGTGTATTTAGTTTTTACACACGACTTTGCTTTTGTTTTCAATTTTTGTTTTTGGCAAATTCTAAATGATAAAAGCTGCCAAACAATACAGCAAATCTCACATATAATCATGTGCTGGCCTAAAACAAGGATGTCAAACTTATATCATGGTGACCTTAAGTGGGTCGTACCCATCAAACTACATGATGAACCTTTTGTGAAAAATTACAGGAAAAGTGGTTAGTTTGTTGCTCAGACTGTCCTGTAATTATGAAATGTAAAGTTTTTTATAGTTCCCAGAAAATGTTCCTTTTATTTTAAACTGTGGACTTTTCAAATAAAAGGAAAACAGGGACTTTCCTGTCATTTAATTGTTGATCTGTTAGTTAATTACTATGAACAGTTGTGATGGCATCAGCCACACAGGGGTAAATTAGTCCATTTTTCACTTTATTAGTTTGCTTTGCAGTTTTCTTCATTAATCATTTGGTTAAACCTAACACTGGTATTATGAGGCGCGCACATAGTAACATTGTGTGGTTTTTCTAAAATGTTTTGTTATATTAATTATGTTTCTCTTTCTTTGAGTTACCTGGGTTTGGGCGGTGGCTGTTTCCTGTCTGGGCAAAAGGCGTGGCTGAGGACTCTGGGGACAAAATGCCTGCTCAGCAGGACCAACCATGGGCTTACCAGGAGCAGGCGTGTTTTAGGTTTAGTTAGGTTATTCTGTGCTTAGTTAATATTAGTGTGTGTTTTGTTTTTCCCCCTTATTGTGTTCAAATGGTTTGGCCAAATCATTATAAAAGTTACCCTCATGTGTCTTTGTAATTAGGTCAGTTTGTGAGTTAAGTTGTCTCACTTTGTTTTGTTGAAGTTTCTGGAAATTCTTTTTTGTAGAGTTATATTTAGTTGACCTCTTTTATGGGCCTGCTAAGTATGGTTTTGAATTTTGTTAATTTTGGACTTTTTGAGGGTTAAAATAAAGAAAACCCTTTTTGAAGATATTTTTTTGCCTGTGTCCTCTTTGCTTTGGCTGCTTGGTCCCTCACAACAGTAAGGGGGGAGACTTTAACAATAGGAAAAGCTTTAAACAGGGTTGTCAAACACGACGCTCAGGGGCAAGAATTTTGACCCCATGTGGCCCACTGGACGTCTTTGGAAACTTTGGAGGAATTTTGGACATTTCACTGTAATTTCATCAATTTTGCAGCTTGTCTTTCTGATAAAGACCTTCCCCACAGTGATAATACACCCAAAGTAGTGAAAACAATTAAATGACAGAAAAGTTCCTATTTTTTGTTAAGTGGGCCATAAAAATGGCCTCCATACAAGAAAGCAATAAGTTCTAATGAAAATGAACTGGAAATGGGGTACACAAGATTTATTTTTCCTCTGAAGCAGACTAGTGGCTGAAGATGCAGTTCTGGCCTGCAATCCAAGGCCCACAGTTGGCACGGTCAGAATTGTTAACCTTGCCTTGCTAGGGAGTGGGTTTCCACATCAAATCCTGGCACTTCAGCTCTCAAGCTCCTCCTCTACACGTCTTGATCAATTTCCTCTCATTGGTTACCTCCCAATTCCGGAGTAGGCTTTTCTTCCTTGAACCCAGCATACCAACAGTTTCCAATCCAGTCTTTTTATGACAACAAATCCACATGAACCCTGATTAAAACGAGTCCTCCCTCCAGTGTCATTTGATTATTTTAAAAGCAAAACCTTCCAGGCCAGATTAAAACTATTTTCCTTTAAAATATTCACTTCTCTCACTGGAGTTTCCAAATTTAAACCAGCTTCCCTGCTGCAACTGTGTCCTACAGAAAAAACTCCTTCCTGTTTTCTCCTTTATAGATAAGGCCTAAACCCATTACCAATCAACTACTCCCTGTACTCAACTCCAAATAGCTGGACTAGAGTGGAAACTCCACTCCTACATTGGTGTGGCCAATCCACAAAAACACCAAACCAATAATAATTGAAATGGAAAATGATGCCAACCCAATGTTTAGTGGGAGATTCTCTCAATTATTCCACCATGCCACATCCTGCAACATTTTCACCACTATAGAAATTCCTGGGATTTCTTTTTTTTTTTTTTTTTTTTGCAAAGTAAAAATAAATAACATAAAATAAATCTTTTGTGAATTAACAAAAACTTTCTGCTTTATAATTACAGGATAGTAATCCAACAGGCTACACATTCACTTCTTGCAATGTAAGCCCAAAGAGTTGCGCTGACTGATTTCTTTCATTAACTACAAAAACATTTTCTTTATCATGTAGAGGCTTACTGATATATGAAAGTGAACTTGTTTTTCTTGTACTGAGATGTCTGTGATATTAAATATGAAGTTGAACTGCTTTTCACTGACAGAAAGTTTTACCAGTCTGGTCCACTTAAAGTGGTCAGTATATAAAATGAGTTTGACATTCCTGATTTAAAGCTTAAAGTCTATCCACTCCTTTGCATTTTGTATCCTTCACATTTACGCCCCAGGACCTGATGTTTGACACCCTTGGCCTAAAAATCAATAGCCAACATTAATATATTTTAAATAAAGCAATCCTACATTATAACTTTTTAAAACAAAAACATATTTATCATGTGAATGAAATGGTAACACTAGATAAACTTGAACTTTGCTGTCAAAGCCACAAAGGGAAACTCTGTCATGACCTTTATTTATATTCAATTTTCTCCTCTATTGTCTGCTTTTCATGTCAGTCGTTGCTTGTTTGTGTTGGACACCCGATCGCTGCCTGCTCCCTTTGTCTCGTTCGCACCGTCTTGTAAGTCTACTAACATCTAGTAAACTACATATAAATCAAATGTGCCTTTTTTTGGGTGCTGTGCTTTTAAATTCCTGTCTGAACTGTGACACAATCTCCCCTGCAGTATCGCAGCCTCTTACATGAATAAAGCTGAAGTGATCCTTGACACCATCACAGCAACACAGTTCTACAAATCCCCCGAGGCTTTAAATAACCCCAGCAATGAGCAAATGCCACAATGCCTCAGGTAGCTTGCGATGACAAACAACCCTCATCAGTTGCACAGATCACATCTGACATCGAGCTCACCCCGGTGCTCTTCGCTTAAAATGCGACTTAAAGGAGCAGCACACGGTGGGCGGTACATATAAGATGTGCACATTATTCAGCACTGACAAGTACAATGTTCAGCATTTCAATAAGTCACACATTTATGTTGTAACAGATGGATCACACTGGTGTTGTGATGAGCCCACAGGTAATCATCAGCTGACTCTGCATGCGGTCCCCTCAAGTCTGTCGAGTTTGTTAGTGTCTTCCAGCTAACGGCTTTGTTTTCACAGTTTCGCTTTATTATCATCAACCTTGGTTTTGGTCTGCTCGGGGACAGCGAAAATAATATTTTAAAAAGGACAAAAAGATTTCAACTAAATGTGAAGCAGTCTGAAGCTTCCTTTGGAAGTCAGTGGAAGCTAAGGCAGAGTTAGAAGTTAGAAAAAGGTGAGCTGTTAAATGTAATTGAAACATAAACATGCCTCACAATCAGGTGAGAGACCACACGTTTTTCACAAAAACTTGAATATAGTGTTACTGTCCTTCACAGTTATAGTTTGTTTTGTTTTAAAAAGAGAATCGTTTCTTTTAACTCATTGATAACATTTTCTGATCTGTGCAGAATAGGCCTACGGTCATGTGATGAAGAACGTTTTCTCAGGACAGTGCACATTTCAGCAGCTTATTCAACCAGGTTTAGCAGCAGTATGACTTCTTTACACTCTTCTTTGCATCATTGCTTCAATTCATTGAGATTTGCAGGCATTCAGGTATACACAGCTCTCTTAAGGTACAACCACAGCATTTGAGTGGTTTGACTGGGTTATTGCAGCATCTTGATTCTTCTCTTTTTCAGTCATTCTGTTGTAGGCAGGTCTGACTGGGATGATTGTCCTATTGCATGACCTAATTTTAGCAAAGATTTAGTTCATGGTTGACTCAATGACTGCAAGCTGCCCAGATCCTAGACCTGCAAAGCAAACCCAAATCATCACCTCTCTACCACTATGCTCACAGTTGATATGAGGTGTTTGTGCTGATATTTGGTTTTCACCAAACATGGTGCTGTGTATTATGGCCAAGCATCTGCACTCCGGTCTATCCAAAGGACATTGTTTCAGCAGTCTTGTGATTTGTTGCAACTTTGCAAACCTAATCCATGCTGCTGCCACGCTCATTTTAGAGAGAGGAGGCTTTCTCCTGACAACCCTTCCAAACAAGTCGTCCTTGTTCAGTAATTGTACTGTCATGAACTTTAACATTTAACATACTGACTGAGGCCTGTAGAGTGTGAGATGTAACTGTTGTCTATCTCTGAATGTTGCATGGTCTGATCTTGGAGCTAATTAGTTGAAAGCTCCAGACCAGCAATCTGACAAAATGTGTGTTTTTATAGCAGTGCTCACAGTTGGTGAAAGTAACTTGATGACATGCAGCATGTGGCTGATATTTACTGTTTTATGAAAGCATTAAAGGCATGCTTAGTTTTTCGCAGAAGTGCACAAAGTGGGAATGTATAAAGCTGTGAACTTCTGCCAAGTTGCAGATTAGCTTAAGCTAACCTAAAAAGCTTAAGCTAATATAAAAAATTCACTGTATATAAGACACATAATCCATGTGATGTCACCAATTTGTTAGCCACGTCAGTTGTGAAGCCTCAAGCTAAGAGCAGTTTAGCTAAACCCAATGTAGCGTAACATATAATATTTGTATATTTGCATCTTCTAATCTTTGGTATTTCCCTTACTTAATTCACCTAATTTATCAGTCTCCAAGCCACAGCCATAATGGAAAGTCTGCAAATAAGGCAAGCTAAAAATAAAACTCATTTCAATTTTGATTCAAGCTACTTATAGAATTGCTTTTCATATCATGCGCTAACCTAATTTTAAAACAAATAGACTGAGAGGGAAAAGAAAAATAAATAGACAAGTGAGGAGCCCGAGATTGGGGTCTATTAAATCATAGCTGCATTAGCGGCAGGCATTAGTCCCTCTGACCCTCTTCGTGTAATTCATATAAATGTTCTGCATCTCCTCTCTGCTTTCTCAAGCCACATATGTATTCTGCTCAGCTCGTGTCTGTGTGCAGCATGCACAGTCTTTCTTGCCGCCTGGCTTTCGCCTCCCTGTTCCTTGTTGCTGGTGAAGGATTCCTAATTCACACTAATATTGTCACTGCAAATAGAATGGTAGATGTCACACCTCAAAATAGCCCTCCCCCCAATGGCAAGAGGTGAAAACTGAATTCAGAGGCAGCATAATATGATAGCGGGGGACAGCAAGTTGTTATTGATCCACTCAAGCATTTGTTCAATATGAGTCTGCTGACACATGGCAGATATGACCATCCGCCCACTCGGGGGTTCTTGGCCACTGCTACATCGCCTCTTTGCAAGATTCGGAGAGGATGCCAGTCATCATGTGTTGCTGTATGAGGCTGAAATGTTTAAAAGCATCATGCATCACTGATTGTGTGATTGTGCTGTGTCCAGCATGATGCAATCAAATCATATCATACACATGCTAAACCAGAGACATAAAGACTTTTTTATTTCTTAGATTTTCCATTAGCAGTATAGGCAAACTGTAATATGACACACAGGCTGTGCTTCTCCTTTGAGAGCATGTGTCAGAGGACAGTCCAGTTGAGTTATCAAGCCTCTGCTTGCTGTCTTGTATAATGTTCTCCACAGGGAAATGCCCAGCTCCTGCCAAGTGTGGGCCATGTGTGAAAAAGCGATGATCCACCCCCTGTCTGTCACTGCAAGACGCTATAAGCTATAAGGCTGCTGCCCTGGATTTTACGATGTCTGAGTGAACAGTGCAGAAAACTGAGTGACTTCTACTCCCTGTTTTCTTCTTTTTTATCGAGAGTGAGTGAAATCCTTCCACTCACAGCAGCAAACACAGTTGGGAGGCTTAAATATTTCACCATTATTAGTTTTCTCTAACTACCCCAGTGAGGCAGGGAAATATCTCTGCCTTTTCCAGAGCTGGCTCAGACCTCAGTGACAGACAAACCCGAGGAAGGTCGTGCCACTGCTTTAGCTGACTTCAGCGGCTAATATGGTCACTATTTTCCCATGCTGTGTTAATTCTAATCATTCCTCAGAAATGTGTTGTTGTTGTTTTTTCTTTGTATCCAAATAAGCCCACTACAGTGTCCAAATGTGATTTCTCACCACATGATTTCATAACGACAACAAAATACTGACACAGATCTGTTCAATTCTCATGGCGGTGTAAATGACCCTGTGCTGTTCATCATTCTGGGAGAGCCGTGCATCACAGAGCAGCCGTCGCCCCAAGACAGTTGGCTTCACCAAACAACAACCTGAAAAGTTTTGTCTTGCAGGATTGTGGTGTGGAGGAAAATTGATTCCTCGCTTCAAACAGCCAAGTAACCCTGGGAAAATTGCACCTGCCACCTCTGTCAGTTTATAACCACCCTTTCGAACAAAACACACAATTCACCTGGCACTGCTCCTGCTCCTTTGTAAGCCGTCTGATTTTACAGTCTTGCCATGCATTCTTCGTGCTCTTACGACAGGTTTTAGCTCATACAAACTTTGCAGCTGTGGTTCTCAAAGTATGGGCAACTGGCCACAAGAGGTCCTCACTAAAATCTGATGTGCCCTCAAGGTTGACAAAGAAAGATTACCCTGTTGTGGATTTCATTCACCTGCAGTTAGTGTGGTACAATGAAGCAGGGCAACCTAAGCCTTCCTAACAAATGCATCTTGCGTCTAGACGTATGATTTAGTCGTAATGGATTACAAACACCATCAAGATGTTTTTATATGATGCATTTTTCCTGTGGCGCACTCAACCGTATGCTGGATCCCTAAATAAGCCCTCAGTCATCAGAACTTTAAAGCCGTTCCTAACGATGCCCGCTCTTATGGATTCAAGTCACGTGTGCAAGAAATACTCACTTTTCTTCTATTTTTATGTTTTTCTACCACATTTTACAACTCACATCTCCTGCGCCAGACTGAAGATAGCAGTTAGTTGGCATGGAAACTGTTTTAGATGGGGTGCAGGTAGAATGAATGGCACCACTGGAGCTCCACTGTCCCAATCTAATCAGCTGTATTGTCTGTTGGTCTGCCAGCTCCTTCTCTTATCAGATAAAGTATAAGGGGGCCACGCTGTGGAGCATACCTAGTACTTTAACTTTTCTTTTTCCCTTTTTTGTCCATCAGCCTGCATCTCAGCAGGCTGATGGACAAAAGACATGCTGTGCCTGTCCTTACTGCAAAACAGGCTCAATGTTCAGTAACAGCAGCATAAAATGCCTTCTTCGAGGATTATTTTGATGAAGATTAATAATAGTTGCGTGATTTGCGTAACAGGGTTGCTAATAAAAGCTCAAGGTCATGGACTGGGCCAGTTTATGTCTTTCTAACTGAGTGTTTGTGGTATACACCCACAGTTAATTCTGTAAATGTTGCCCACTTTGTTTTCATTATGTTGTCATTTCTCTTCCTCTTCCTATGTGCGTCGTCTGCACGGTTTAATTTAGTTTTTTTCCTGATGTGAGGAGATGCTGCTGTGCTGGTATACTGGAATGCTGTACTTTCTGTAATACCACACTTACTATACAGAAAAGCAGGCTTTTGGATATTTCACACCACAAACTCTTTTTTTACTCAGTGTCCACCTGTTATTATGTAAATCCAATTCGCAAGACATGTGAAAATTATTAAGCAAATGCTTGTCTCTTTGAAGTGATAAGTGTGATCTGCTTGACACCTGATGTTAGGAGTTAAAATGAAAAAAAAGACTTAGTGTTGCTGTACATTATCAGCCTGAAGTCAGAGGACAAATAAAAGGCAATATTGGTTTTGTAAAAACTTCATTGCCTGGTGACATATTTTTATTGTGTGTGTGTGTGTGTGTTTGTGTGTGTGTGTGTGTGTGTGTGTGTGTGTGTGTGTGTGTGTGTGTGTGTGTGTGTGGTGGGGGGAGGGGGGGTTGTAGTGATGTCATACCACAGTATCAGAGATCAGAGTACCTCTAATGAAATGATTAATCAATTTGGTCCAATCAGTTCTGCAAAGCTTAAAGGCAGGAGAGAAATAAATGGAAATCTGCAACAACTAATTGATTAACTGAGTGCTGGAGTCTTTCAGGTCTAGCGGTTGAAGAATGACGCTGACAGAAATACAGTAGTGTATATGTGGTGCCTATGCTTGCTGTTCAGACAAAGGCAGCAGGATCTATTATAGACAGGACTGTGGGAGGGCACTTCTTCACCCAGATGGAAAATATATATGCAAACAAAAATTCATTTGGTGTTTATAAAGGGCATTTCTACACCCGGGACAGAAACCCCTCGGAGAAGCCCCACTCTCAATTTTCCCCGTGCACCGTGCTGCTGTGTACAGTGTATTGGACAGAAAAATACATCAAGTGATGGATTATTCCAGCAGTGTTTTTTTCCTTTCTTTTTTCGCAGGTGGGAAAAATAACTGCTCTGAGTGTCGGGGAATGATGTATGCAAAATGAAATGTCAGCAGAAGATGAATGAAACTGTAAAGCCCAAGAAACATGGAAGCCACAATAAATTAAAAACAAAAAAAGCATCATGACTTGCTCCCTTGGAAAATCTATCTGGTAGCACATGCTTCTAAAACTGTGGGAAATCAATCTGTGATGAAGGAGAGCAAAAATACTGGAGGCTTAAAAAAAAAAGAACAGATATGGCTTGAAGAGCTTTATATTATCTTTTTGCATTGTGTAGCCTAACTACTGCTTTTTAATCGGTCAGTCTATGTAAGAGTTCTCAAAACACAATAAAGTAAATTGTATGCAATTTTCCCTGAGCAATAACCTTACAAAAATAAACACAAAAGTGGGACAAAGTAGTAAATATGCTAATTCCTAGCCCCTGGTGCAGGTGTGACAGGTAGAAGCTTCAAAGTTGTTTGAGAAGGAAGCAGCGCCATCTTGTGTCAGAAAATATCACAAGCATGTATTTGTCTTTAAAAGTAGTGTTAAAGAAATTTTTATTCATATCATTTTAATTTCTTTTTTAAACGGCTAGATTTAATATAATGCAGATATTTTCAGAAAAAAAAAGAATATTATTGATCATTTTAAGAATAAAGTCGAAATTTCAAGAAAAAAGTCGAAATGTGCAGAATACAGTTGTTTTGAGACAAACTGCCACGGCTGCTGCTCTACAAAATGCCTTGTGTAGCTGAGTTAGTGAAGAAAAAGAAGCCGTCGTGTGATACAACATACATCCTCTTGTTATACTAAGGTGTGACCATTGATCGCATCTGTCCATTACCAGCCATTTCATTTTGAACAAATCCACTCTTCTAGGCTTGTGTGTGGGTATGTCTGACCAGATGCAACTTTCTGCACCATTTTTTCAACTGTAATTTCCACATTTCGACTGTTTTTTCCTCCACATAGATTTTCGACTATAATTTCGATATTTCGACTTTATTCTCAAAATGATGTTTGTTTGTTTTTTCTTAATGTGGCCCATCGTAAAAATGATCATGTCTACACACTGAACACTCATTTTAAAGGAAAAGGTGGAGCTCTCGCTTTATTTCTCGGCAATGTGAAAGATTTCTCTGATTGGTTTGATTTCAGAAATGGGTGGGACATAGCGCAGCAATGACCAATGGAAGTTGATCTAACGCCAAAATACCAAAAAGTAAACAGACTTTGTTTTTATGTATCAGGTGCAACTCAGTTCGCAGAAGTGAAGGTGTTCCTGAGGCCGTGTAGTATTAGACACCCGTCTGGTTTTGAACAATACGAGGACTCTTCTCTGTGCAGTCGCTTTGGTTGTGTTTTTAAGCGTACATCCTGCTGATACAGAGTGCGTTGCACTAGCTGGCGCGCTAAGTAGCCTCTAGCTTGTTTTGGTTGCTGTCTTTTATACGAAAGTAACATTAGCTAACAGCTCTGCCGCGGAGTGACAGCTAGCCGAAGGTAGGGAGATTTGTTTGTAATTTATATGCTTTCTAACAGTTCTTTGGGTTCACGTGTGGTATTTATCGGGCATTTAATGTGGTATGATTCTGTAATTTCACACTGACTGTGCAGTGCCATTTCCAAGCGAGCATTGCCACCCACACCGAGTGTTTAGCTTCTAGCTACATTTTTCATCCTGTTTGCACCACATGTCGCTGTGCTGTATGATTCCACTTTAGAAGTAAAGTGAAGGCAGCTTTGCGTGATGTATGTATCAGGCAGACAAACGCGATGAAGCCCGAGCGCCGCTGTGCTGTCATGGCTGAGGATGGAGCTCTGAGTCCAGTAGGGGGACGCGCCGGGTCATCAGGCCGCCTGCGCCGACAGTCCTACAGAAGTTCAGAGCATTTCTGCAGCCTGCTGGACGGCCTACTGTCTCTCAGACACAGTGGGACCTTGTTTGATGTTGTGCTGGTTGTGGAAAGTCGCCCAATACAAGCCCATCGTATAATATTGGCAGCCTCCTGTGATTATTTCAGGTAAAACCCACAGGAGTTATTTTTTGTTTTGCTTTCATCTTCACTTTGCTGTACTGTATGCAATCTTTTGTGCCTGTTTCCACAGAGATCCAAAATTATCATACAAGAGCATTCATATGCATGCCATTGACCATCAAAATAGTCAGCCACCTCCAGGCTAGTGAATGAATAAGTTGTTTCCTATAACACACACCACAACATATGCTAATGTGTTCACTAGCAAATCTGACCAGTTACTCTGGCACCCCCGTGTCACAAGACACAGCCTAGGCATTTTGCACAGTCCAGTTGAAACCAAATGTATCCTCAAGCTCAGCAACATTGTCATATGATTACTAGTGGTTTGCATATTTTGGGTTCTGCCACCAGTCACATGATTGCTTTGCCCTCAGAGGCCTTGAATTGCACCTGTGATTTAGTCTTTCCCTGCGTACTGTAGTCACATCAAAACTTCTGTGGAGGTGATTTAACTTTTAAAAAAATTAAAGAGTTCTTTCTCTGTGATATAACTCTGGTTTGTTTTTATTACCGTCTAACTGGTCTACTGGTAATAAAACCAGTGTCACTTGTTCCTTTAAGTCCACTGCTTACAAGGTCACCATAGAGCTACTGTGACTGGAATACAAATGTCACCACCAGATAATTTCGAGTGTATTACTGTGAGCATAGTTACTGTGCGGTAATGCTATAGATTCAAAAACGTGTAAAAACCTAACTTGTTGGTATTTGTTCCTGGCTATCTGTTCGTCAGATCACAGTCAGTGTTTGAGCATAAGTGTTCTTATTCACTTGAGTTACTCCATAACAGCCTGGAAATGTTAACAACAATGGAAACATTGCGGATGTCTGTGTGAAGCAGAGATAAAAAGATGGACTCGTCAACCCATCCTTCTGTTCATTTTATTAACTGCTTATCCAATTCTGGGGCTGGAGCCTGTCCCAAATGTCATAGGGTGACAGGCGGGATACACCCTGGGGACGCTGCCAGTCCGTCACAGGACTCCCACAAAGAGAAATAAACAACTACACATACATTCACACCTGGAGCTGGTCTACATTAAATAGTTAATCTAACATGCATGTCCTTGGATTGTGGGAAGAAGCCACAAATTCACACAGAGAACATGCAGACACAACCAGCTGGCAGGTTCAAAGCAGGAACCGTCTTGCTGTGAGGAGTCAGCAGTGATTTGACTCACTCGCACTCAATGTAGGGCAGCTGGTTCAGCTGATTGCAACATTGCACCTGATTTTGACAACACAATCAGGCCCAATGTTGCATCTGTGTTTTAATCTCCCCAAATGTTTCATCAGCTAGTTAAACCAGTAAGGTGACATAGCTGCAGTTTCGTTTTAGGTCTGTGGTGAATTTTACTTTTACTTGCGATTTCTTTCCTACGTCATGTCTCAAACTAAAACTGTAAGAGAAACATTTTAGACGTTTCACTGAAAACATCAGCCTGTAGTTTGCATAAGCCAAGAGTCAATGCAACATTTTTGTTCTGAATGCTTGTTTGTAGTCAGTGCAGGACTGCAGAATATTTTCAGGGTAATGCAACGTGTCAGTAAACTCCCAGGCTCTGCTCTTGACAGGTTGCCCTCTAACCCCCTTACAGATAATGATTTTCCATTAAGCATTGTCAAATTCAATTTAATTTCACTGGTAAATATGACCTTAAAAGTGCGTATATAGAATAATCAGTTATATTAAAAACAGTTTGTTGGCTTATCCTAAAATAAGGCCTTTTCTCCCTCTGCTGGCACCATTTTTGCTTTTTCTCCCATACATTTGAATTCAATGTTCTTTGAGTTGCTACAGCTCTCCCTGTGAGTCTTATCATTACTGGGCGACCAGGATGACCCAGCATAATACTTTATTACCCTTCTCCACTAGGGGGATGTTTGCAGGAGGCCTCCGGGAAACACAGCAAAAGGAGATTGCAATTCATGGAGTGTCCTACATGGCCATGAAGAAAATACTTGATTACATCTACACGTCAGAGATTGACTTAGACCCAGAGTGCGTGCAGGAAGTCCTGATAGCTGCCACACTTGTACAAGTAGGTTGTTGTTCCTACTTATTTCTTATTCTTATTCTGTTTTTTTTTTTTTGTTTTTTTTTTAATTCTTTCAGTTAACCTGTGCAGCTTTTGTGTTTTCCAGCTCGAGAATGTCATAGGCTTCTGCTGTGATTTCCTTTTCTCTTGGATGGACGAGAGCAACATTTTAGAGCTGTATCACCTGGCCGATCTCTACGCACTGCAACAGCTGAAGGCCAAAGTGCACTCCTTCATGCTCAGCAACATTCAGACGTTGTCCCGAACAGATGTGTACCGACAGCTGCCCCAGGATGAAGTGTTCAGTGCGCTGAGCAGCGACGAGCTCCAGGTGAACAGCGAGAATGAGGTGTACGAGGCAGCGCTTCACTATCATTACAGTCCCGAGCAGGTGGAAACTGACCAGGTGTACTTGCAGGTCAGTCCAAAGGTGTGTCTGCATTTATACTCATCTATCTAAATAAAGCACACATCTTAATTACACTCTATTAAAGTGTTGCATTTATGTTTCTGTCTCCCTCACCTGAAGGACAATCTCAAGATGCTCGACGCAGTGCGATTTTGCCTGATTGAGAAGCACATGTTGCAGAGATTGCACAACAGACTGAAGCAGTGTCCGCTGAAGGATTCTGTTTCAGCTGCACTGCGTTACCACGAGCAGGAGCTCCTGCAGCCTGTCCTCCAGACTCCTCTCACCCAGCCGCGGTCCACTTTCCACTGCATACTGGGCTTCGGGGGAATGTTTAGTTCCAGCTCCCTCGCATACACCGATCACCTGTTTCAGGTGTTTCACCCAAGCTGGGGGGAGTGGAGGAGTCTCACTGCAGCTCACACTCCCCGGATGTCCAACCAGGGCATCGCCGTGCTCAACAACTTTGTTTATCTTATTGGCGGGGACATGAACACCAGTGGATTTCATGCAGAGACCCGCTGCTGGAGGTGAGAGCCTATCATACGCCCTTTATGGTTCATTTTTGTGGTGGAGTTAAAGCTGCAGCTGATTAATCTCATTAATCAGTTTATTACTGAATTTTTAAATTATAAATACAGGAAGCAATCTTACAGGAGGCTCTGGACTTTCATTTGCATGATTTGATCCTCGAGACGATAAAAGGAAAGGAAGGAAGGAGTTTGAGGATCTTTGCCAGCAGATGGAGTTTGCCTAGTTGTCATGGAAATGTAGATTTTCCATGTTACAGTTATTCAGTATCTTAAAGAACTTTTTCTCCGTGTTTGCTTTTTAAATGATGTGTTCACAGTTTATATTTTGACAACATCCGTTTAGGTACATCCACACCTCCAGCATTCACAATACTGTGGTGATTTGGGAGCTTTGAAAGCAGACACAGCTGCAGAAATATCAGGGAGGGAGTTTTCTTCTGGACAAGCAGAAAATGACTGAAATCACACACCTTTTGTGATTTCATCCTTTTTTGCTCAGCAATCTCCGGTGATGTTTGATGCTCTCGGCCTGTCTCCATTATGTTGCAGAATGACTGCCTCATACTCAGGTGTTATTTTCAGTGACGCTTTCACATGAAAGCCCGAGCAAAGAACTCTCTGGTCTTTCAGAGATGTTCTTTAAGTAAGCGAACCTGCTCTTCCTGTTTACCGGTCTGAATGGTCAATATGATGTGCTTACACTGCTGTTCTGGTGAGGAAGATTATCTTTACTAGTAGTTTGCCACAACAGCGACCAACATTAAAAGGGCTCAAGCATTAATTAGATGCAAATGGGGATACAGGTTTGATTCAAGTAAACTAGACACTGATATTTATAGTTTAATTTAGATGCTTTTAATTCAGTGTAAAGATACTAAATACATCGCTCCAGGGGTGTTCTCTGATTCACAGTTACTGTGGTGGAGGATTTCTGAGCAGCTGTCGGTCTCTGGAGGCGTTTCTTTGGCTGACACATTACTGATGTTACTTGCTGGCGTCAGATGTCTTACTGACTTGTGCACCGCATCATAAAGTCATGGAGCTGAATATTCGTAATTTCTGAGCTTTAACACCAGTTGACAGGGCTGGTGGGAGGTGGAGAAATGAAGTGGGGGGAAGAAAGTTGACTTCATGCTGAGACTTTGCACACAAACATCCCCAACTAAAAATCATTTACTAATGTTGCCAGTGCCTTTTTTTTATATGAACATTGGAAATTGAAGAAGTGAACTGAGTACAGGTTAGAGTAAAGGGGATTGGCTCGTTGCTTTAAGATGAAAAAAAAAACAACAACAAAAGAGCTGCTAAATCCTTAAAGATTTTTAAAACGTTATCAATAGAAGCCTAACGGTTCTGTTTTGTTTTAATAGAGTTTCCACTTTGCTTCCAAATGAGCTCATCTTTCATAAGGTTCTTCTTCACTGTTCTGAGACTCGTCTGCTCTTTCCAGATACGACCCCCGTCACAACAAGTGGCACACCATCCAGCCTCTGCAGCAGCAGCATGCCGACCACTGTGTTTGTGTTGTGGGCGGCCATATTTATGCCATTGGAGGACGAGACTACAACCACGAGCTGGAGTCAGTGGAGCGTTATGACCCACACAAAGACACGTGGGAATTTGTGTCTCCTCTAAAGAGAGAGGTATGGAAACCTGAAGGTGTGAAAGATTGAAAATGAGTGCATCTGATTCTTCTACTGTCCACATGATGGCGCTGCTTACTCACATTTGTGCTGAGACCTACATCCACTGTAATACTAGTCTACCCTTTCAGGTGTATGCCCATGCTGGAGCAGTGGTGGATGGAAAAATTTATATAACGTGTGGGCGCCGAGGCGTAGCGTACCTCAGAGAGACTTGCTGTTTTGACCCAGCAGCCAATCGCTGGACAGGGTGCGCAGAGGGCCCGGTGGAGCGGGCGTGGCACGGCATGGCAGCCGTTAACGGCCGCATGTACGTTATTGGAGGAAGTAATGACGAGCGCGGATACAGGAGGGATGTCCTGAAGGTATCGTCCTGAGTGATCGCAGCTGTTTATCGTTGGCTCTTTGCTTCTCATGCAGTTTAAAGTATTGCCTCTTTTTCAGCCTGCTCACCTCTGTTTTTTCCTCCTATAGTATGAATTTAAATTTAAAAATATTCCACGGCCTTTTCTAGACTGACATTATTTTGCATACTAATACAGGCCAGAAGCTTTGACTTCTCAAGCTAATTAAAATCTGTACGAGCCAGAGCAGCACGTTTTGATGCTCTGCCTGCAGCACTTTTATGAAATAAAAAGTCATTTATTGCTTGCTTTATTTTTTTCTTTAATTTCAGGTAGCGTGCTTTAACCCCACAGCCAACTCCTGGTCTTTAATGTCCCCCCTCCCTGCGGGCCACGGAGAACCCGGCATAGCTGTGCTGGACAGTCACATCTACGTTGTGGGAGGGCGTACGCACGACAAAGGCAACAGGATGAAATACGTTCACGTGTACAACGCCGACAAAGACGAGTGGAAAAACGGCACGAAGTTTAAGGCGCACGTCTCCGGCCTGGCAGCCTGTGTAGCGCTCATGACCCCCGCTGTGATTGCCCAGGCCAGAAGCTGGGAGCAACGCACCAAGGCTTCGTGGGAAGAAGTGGACATGGACAGCTCGGATGACTCAAGTGTGGACTGAAGCTGCCGTGTTAATTGGATTCCATCATCATCAAGGACCTCCTTGCGATCTCTTTCTTTCTTTCATTTAACTCTGCATGTTGAGTTTCGGATGTATTTAGTTTTTTGGGGGGGTCACATGCATGTTGACAACTCGGAGTGCCTCTGAACCAAAGGTGTCATTCAGGACCTTTTTCTTATTTCTCTGATCTGACCTTAGGTACTCTTGCCCCGTCCGGGAATCTCTTCTCTGAACAAATGTTCACGCTGCTGTTTGTTACTGATCGCTCGTCATAATTTCCTTAAAACCACCGGTGTTTCTGCGACGCTTATCACAGAGAGCAAAGGACGCTTTCGAGATTAGTAGCTATGCAATAACATGGTACTTTGGAGTAAAGACACGAATGTGGGCTTTTCCTTTAAGACTGTGGGGCCCCGAGTTGTTACTGTGGGAACAGTATTACTGTGTGGCTAAATAAACATAAAAGCAACATGTTGCTCACTGCTAGCAAGGACAAGTCTGTGGCGAGACTGCCGGAGAAACTCAAAACCCGACGATGAATCTCCACCGAAATCCACAACTACCAAAACAAGAGAGCAAAAACTATGACCAGGCATATCCCAGACCAGAGTGTGCTCTGGTGTGACAACTTGAAGCTGAATGGGTCACAAAGCCACTTGGAGATTGGAGAAGTGACTTCTTCCTTATTTCTATTTTCTGCAATGTCACACACTGAAGTTGTATTCTGTAGTAATAACAGTTCCTGTTTCTAAAACAAAAATACTATAAAAGCAGTTTTGCAAAAAACAAAAAAAAACCCAAGCACGTGTTTTATCTGTGAAAAGAATGGCGGGGGTCACACAGTTAAGCTCTCATTATTCCTCAGCTGGTTCTCTGCATTGTCAGTGCACAACAATAAGCATACAAGAAGTGGGTTTTGTCTCCATCCCCCAGACAGCTGCTCAGTGGAGCTATCATCTCTCCAAACCTCTGAATGATCGTTATGTTTTGCAAATATCGTGCCTTGTTTTCTTGCTTTCATTCACTCTTAGCCTGAGTTTATATGTGATCTGCGTATGTCTGAACAGAGACGAGCCTTAGCTATCGTGCCTCTGATATCATCATATAAATAATGAATAATTCCAAATAATAATTATTTAATTTATTTATGTCTGTAGCTAGATAGAGGAAGGGGTCTACAGATTGAAGTTGCCATTTATTTGTAAATGAAATGTGAAAATTAACCATTATTTTTGTGCATGTGTGTCCTTTCACTGATCCGCTCATCACTTGAGCTTAATCGGAATCCTCATGATGGTTTATTTCAGAATATTTGTCTTCACCGAATCGCTTAGCACTGTGTGTGTGTGTGTGTGTGTGTGTGTGTGTGTGTGTGTGTGTGTGTGTGTGTGTGTGTGTGTGTGTGTGTGTGTGTGTTGCCATGGTTCATTGCAAACCCTGTTTCACACTGGACTCAACCACTGTTAACGCTTCATTTGAACCCACGTAATTGTAAATGTACCCGCCTTTTCCACATGATTTGCTGGAAACACTGTCAAACATATGCAAACAAGATAACTTTTTAAATTTGATTAAAAAATATATGTCCTGCTTTTGTCACGTCTGAATGTTGTATAGGGAAAAGTGTTACATGGATTTTACAATGGACTGGATTTTGTGCCAGCGTTGAGCTGGAAGCACCATTTATATGTCTTGGGAATCAAACATCTACGGAACTGAAACTGACTTCTAAGAAATATTAGTTTTTGTTTTGCTTTTTCCTTAAGAAAAGAAGAAGTAATTGCTGAGAAAGTTACAGGAAATTGTCAGGCGTGTAACTAAGAAGCAGATGTTTTGGCTTCGACAACTCTCTGACTTGAGTTTGTCTTTTTTTGTTTGTTTAATTTAAAGCCCATTTCATAAATCTAACATCAGCTCCCAACAGTTGATTGTGCTCCTTGTTTGAACTGCTGCCTCCTGCCTTTTATTCCTCCCAGTCTCTACCAGTTCCTCTCCATTTGGCTCTAAACTCCATCAGCTTTATGAAGGCTGACTGCTACTTTCCTCTCTGAGGCTGTTTCATCTACATCTGTTACCCCCCATCAGCACTAAGTGTGTGTGCTCCCTCCCACACACCCCTCTCTTTCACACTATTGTGCCAGCCCCCAGCAAGTAGTCTGGCAGGATCTGCTGACATCAGCGCTGGACATCCAGGATCTGTGTTTGTGTTTACGCATCAAATCTCTGTGTTCTAAAACTATACTACCACCTCGGGGCCACTTAAAACGTACAGTCACGCTCTTAACCGCGTCAGCGGCCGTTACAGACATCTGAGTGCGGGTCGATCTGGTGCTCTTTGCTGGACCATTATCAGAGCAATTAAAAGGCCCACATTAGCCTGTGATGTAGAGTTATGCAGATTAAACCCAGTGGAGTTGAGGATGTATGAGCCGAGGGGATTTTGCTAAGTGCCCACTTGTATCCTCTACTTTCTCCTGCTCTGCAGGAGAGGAGGAAGTCAATTCAATAGATAACAAAGAAAGTCACCTGTAGACGAAGATCTGGCCTGCAAAACATTGCCTATCATTGTGTCGCAGACGATTTCACTTCTATATGTCTACACTGGAGTGTAGACATATAGAGTCATAGGGGCCATAGGGGGGCTTTGTCTTTATATCGTGGAGCATAAAACGATGAGTTTATCATTTATGTTTGCACCAGTATCTAATAGGGGTGGGTTTTGATAATCGATTTATCGATTAAAATCAATTCTAGCTCAGATAACGTGATATCGATTCATTAAAATCCTGAATCGATTTTTTAATATAAATTTATTTTGCCTGAAATGCCAGAATCTCAGGTGAAACCTCACAACATTTCAACAACCACCAAACAGCTAAAACAGTGAATGAAAGCAGGAACACAATACTTCAAGAACAGTTTCCCGTCTAAAAATCTGTTTTCTGCATTATTCGCTTGCTTGTTACGCACAAGACTGCCGTTGTTTACAGCGCTGTCGGCTGCTGTTTTTTTTCCCTTTTACTTACTTCTGAAAAGAAAACCTAATTTCTGCTGTTCAATGGGCTACAGAACAAATTGAAACTTTTTTAAATTATGCAAAATGCAAAACGCTTAGCTGTGTCTCTGATAAAACCGCTGTAACTTCAGAGGAAATGTCCATGTTGATTAATGGTTTTCTTTCGTTTTTGATCTACTACAGAATATTTTTATAAAATCCCAGGCCAGGAAAATCACCTTCAGGTTTTTCTGTGTTTTATCTTCAGCTACTTTGACACAAAGGCATCTGCTGTGATGCTTACACCTTTGATAAAGTCTTGCGAGTGTCAGCTTCCTTTTTATAGATACAAAAATATGTAAATGTACTGATCTTAATTATAATATTTCTGACTGTCTGAGGCAAAATTTCCCAGATACAAATCGAATTGAATCTAATCATGGATCGAATTGATTCGGGACCTTGTGAATCAGAATCGAATCGATTCTAGAAATCAGTGACGATACCCAGCCCTAGTATCTAAGTAACCCCTGTTTTTGCTTGAAGTCCTGCAAAAAGTTGTATTATGTATTTTGTATCACAAAGTTTTTTCATGCAGTTGCTGAACATTTGGCCTGCTTTGCACTTTCCTCGTGAACTATTCCCAGGTGTAATTTGTATTTTTTTTCACATGTATATATTAATTTATACTTTAATTACTCAGAAAAGATTTCTATAAAGTAATAAAACTGACCATTTTTTCTCTCTTTTTTTACTTATTTGATTTTGCATGTCTAAGTTACATGTGTAGTCCAGACCTACTTAACTGTATGCAACTTGAGGGTCTCATTAGTATGACACGCATGAAAGATGGGATTTTACTGTTGTTAACATGTTATTAGACAGATTATGAGACCATATTATGAACGGAGACCAGCTGTGACATCACTGTAATGCTGTAAGCAAATTAACGTAATGCACTGACGAGTATTTTAGCACATGTTTTTGGCTTAGAACACAGGTTTCCTGCAGGTGTAGATGGCATGAAGACAAATCACCCTTGTGCATTCATCCATGCAGTATGAGCCTATATTCACCTAGTTCAACCCTTTAAAGTGTGAAAACCTCAAAGCCTGCATGGAAAGCAGCTGCACAGTTTACAAGTCTCCTGATCTTTATCATCAGGTCAGACAGATTTTAAAAAAGTTACCTTTTGTGACAATGAGTCGTGAATCTGTTTGCAAAACTCTCAGCTGCTACTGTAGATTAATTAAAATGCAACAGAAATGTTAGTTATTGTGGGCAGAGGTAGAAAATGTGGTGATGAAAGCAAAAAACAGATACAGTCCTGTTCCTGTACAACGGAGCCCAGGGTGGAAGAGGTTAAGCAAACTGTTTCTCTGAATCTGAGCTCCCTCTGCTCCGACCTGCTCACCGGGCAGTCAGATTCCTGTAAAGATCAGCCTCTTCTCGTCCTCATTAAATGGGCAAATGAAGTGTGTTCAGCAGGAGAAGCCTGTGGGTGGACAACGCCAGTTCAGGGAAGCGCTCGGATAATGAATTGCACTGGATAAAATCCACACTAGACTTGGGTTTCTCCTGAAGGATAATTCCCCCCCCAAACCACTCTTCCTCTTACCCCCCTTGGATTTTACGAAAGTCATTAGCAGCCCATATCCCCCTGAGGGTGGAGACAGTGGGTTCTGCCTGTGTTTTTCAGTTGTGAAAAGGAGCCAACAGCCTCCCCCTTTTTCATGCTTTTTAAGGCTCATTGACATGGAGAACGAGGGCCGTGGAGATGCTTTATGTGCCGGTGGGTAAACCACAGCAGGTGACCCAGAGTCGCAGTAATACAGCGTCTTTAACGCATGCTGTGCTTGTCGAAACTACAGAGTATAGCCTCATTAGATCAACAAAAAGGAAATACAAACAAACACCACCAAAGGCTGCGGCTCTTATCAGGGGTGGCCAGGTACAAAGCATGCAGATGTGCACCCACTGGGAGAAGGCCAAGGAGTTCAGGCACTTTTACAAACTCTTATCCATTCAGTCAGGAGACTGGCTGCATGCGTGAACATCGACTGGGAGGAAATCAAAGTCAACGGGCAGATGCTGGTGTGAGAAATAATTAAAGGGTCACAAGTAAATAAAAAGGATACGATTCTAGAGACACTCCACAACCTTTGTTGTCACAGTTTTGTTTGAATAGAAGAAAAATGCATAAGAGTGAGATTCAGGATAGAAAAATATTTGTTTCATACCTCATATTGGTCTCTTTTTGTACACTTTCGTATCTCAAGTTAATAAGACATCAGTGTAAAAATGATATGGATTTCACACACAAGACTTCGAGTCCAGAGACTTTTATTTATTTTTTATGTTTTTTTATGTCACACCACAATTTGTCAAACAATAATTGCACACAAATGATTAACTCTTACATTATTATTCTTAGCTTTTTACAAAAATATTTATTTACACTGGGAAATGAGGTGAAATGCAAAATAAATAGTTTTTTTTTTCTTTTTTCAAACAATTAAACCACAAACTTGAGTTGCACTCAGCATTAAATGGCCGGTTTGAATCCTGCCAGTCGGGGCAGCAGACAGAGCCACTCCTTTTTCTTATTCTCTCCTCTCAGTTTTTCTCACTCTGGCTGCAGGGTTGGGGCCCTCAGCCTTGTATAGTCATGCGCTCTCACAGCTGTGAGTGCCGGGATCAGCTTTTTGTTAAGATGGCAGCGGTAAAGTAACTCTCAGTTGACGGTGGAGATTCCTTCACCAGCACGAATAAGAGAACAGCGGGTACTGGCTCCACTCGGCCACGTTGCCATGGTGATAGCTGTGATGCACAGCTTGCGTGGTGTAGTCAGTGGTCAGATGATGAGGAGGGGGATACTGGGAAGGACCTGGGCCGCCCCACTGGCCCAGGGGCTGCTCGGTGCTGTAGGGGTTGTAGATGTGGTGACCGATGACCCCTGGCTTGCTGGCCTGGGCCACAGACATGTTGAGCACCCCTGTGTAGTCCTGGGGGCCCGGGAGGTGCTGGGGGCCACAGCTGGAAGGGCCAACCTCACGGGCCTTTGAGGAGTCGTGATCAGGGACCGTGGCTATGTCGGGAACTCTGGACTCAAAGCTGCTGCGTCCGGATCCACTGTTGCTGCTGCCGATGCTGGAGGAGGGGGACGGGGACTTTCCATACTCATGGAACCTGGGGAGTAAAAAAAAAAGAAGAAAAGAACAAATATTGATTGGCATTCATCAAAACAACATGATTATAATATGATCTGCTGCATCGCTGTTTACCTGTATGACTGGTAGGAAGCTGGAGTAGGAACAAGCTGCTCTGTGCTGTAGAGATCTCTTGTGTCTGCCCCAACAGGAGAGTCAGTCCTCACTCTGTGCTCTCTCTCAGCATCCCAAGGAGAGTAGCGCTCCTCTTTGACACCATCCTCTTCTTTTCTTTTGGGCAGCTCTTCATCCTCTCCGTCGAAACCTTCATACGAAGACTGGCAGAAGTCTGAGGAGCCACAGATCATCAAATGAGAGGAAGAACAAAACAAAAAAAGCATCAACATGAAGAGAGAAGAGTGTGAAAACGGTACCTGGTGGACTGTCTTCTTCAGAGTTCAAAATGTCTGATGCCTTGGTCCTCTTCTCAAGGCATGATGGGTCCTTGTTGGCACGTCTGCAGCAGTAGATCAGTTATATTAAAAACAAATACAAACTACAATACACTGAACAATAAATGAGCTCAGATCCTTTCAAGTCAACGGACCAAACTGGAGCTTTCGCGTTGGCATTTTAACCTCACCTTTTCTTATTAGTGCCTTCATCCCGGAAGCCTTTTGCAAATGGGTTGTGATCGATCTTCAGCTTTGTAATCTGCAGGAGAGGGAGACACAAAGTCAAAGTTAAAACTTTGTGATTTGTCTCTCGGCACACGGCATACTTGCAGTGCTAGAAACAGACCTTAGTGTTCTGGTAGGCAGTGACTGCAGTGAAGGAAGTCTCCGGGAAGGTGAAGGTCTGGAAAACACTCCAGCGCACACTGAACAGGTCGTCTGCCTGGACAATGTGGAAGCGCGGATGGTAGCGATGCATGGAGTGCAAAATGATCTGCAGACAAGGAACATTTTTTTGAACATTTTTCGCTTCCTTGAACGCGGTTTTACTGTGTGCTTTTGACATGTCGACTTAAAGACCACGCTGTCTTTTTTATCCGCTTTTATCCCCGGTGGGAGGAAACTGTAATCGGAAGGTTGTTGAATTAACTATCCTCCAGCCAAATGTTAGAAAAAAAGCACTGCCGAAACGTTCGGTCTAAAGACGTCAAAGTGTTGCAGATGTTGCTTTTACTCACATGGCCGTGCTGGTCGAGCGTGTTGTTGGTCAGCTTGAGCTTGAGGAAGGAGACGGACTGCTTCATCCAGTGACTCCCTGGTGCTGGAGAGTCTGGGTGGAGGTAGGTTCTGCAGGGTGGCTGAGGTTCTGCTTTTCCTGCCACCTCCCACTTCTTTTTATTCCACTGTTGGAAAGAGACACATGAGTCAGTCAATTTGAAAAAGGTGAGTAGCGGAAGAATTTTCAAATCCTTCCTTTTCCACCATAGACTGGAGAGCGGTGGCTGGCCTGTACCACCCACAGAGATGGGGAGGGGAGCGGGGGGTAGTACAGTGGGCTCACAGCAGGGGATAGAAAAACAGGAAGAGATAACATCCTTTGATGTACAATGTTGGGGGTGTGTGTGGGGGGTGGGGGTGGGTGATAAACAGGGGATGTCTTGTCTGGGGCTAGTGGCTACCACTTTGGGTTATCTACAGCCAAACCTATGACTCTAGTGAGGCCTTGGGAAGTGAATTTTCTCTCATGCATGACTCATTAATACACAAAGGAGAAAGCTACTGGTGTCTTACCTTATACCTGAAACCATCCTCTGGGACCATGTCGACCAACAACACGTACTTGGCACATGGAATAAGCCCGGATAGATTCACTTTGCAATGTGGAAACATTCGCCTGGTAAACATGGGAGAAAGAATGAGTTCTGTAAAAGGTGGGGGAGCAAGGTGTGAACATTTAACATTTTATTTTATTTTTCTGTTGCCCTACCTTCCCGGTTTAGTGATGATCATCTCTGTCCCTATTTCATGGAAGGTCGTCCACAGTTCAGTGTCCTCCAGAAACATCCTGATATTGCCCTGGAGATAGGCATCAGGTCCGGGAGCTATGTGGGCCGGAGGAGGCCCACTGAAGTTGGACTTCAAGTCTAGAAGAAAAACATGAATAAGCATTTTTTACTGGAAAAACTGGTAGAAGAAGACACGTGTGCTTATGGAGGCAAAGCTGATATAGCTGAAGAAGTAATCATCAACTCACCTCTGATGGACTGCATCCTTTGGATTAAACTTGATATGTTTTTAACTGAAAAGGCTTTAAAAAAAAAAAAAAAAAAAAAAAACAACGAAAGAAAGAAAGAAAAGACAGAGAACTCAGTCCAGGTGTGTGATATCCAAAGTGCGTCTTCAGCTCTTCTCTGTCTCCTGGGTCTCTTTCCACACATGCAAAAGAAAAATCCAACAGCCCAGGAAGGAAGTCAGAAGGTCAAATCAGTCCTCGCTGCAGATGTTTCAGAGATGCTGAGTCCTTGCAGGATGGGATGACCATGACTTTTAAGGGTAGCCCAGGAGTGGGTGGGGCCAGGGAGGCCATCCTTTTGAAGTGGCACAATGATGGGTTGGAGTCCAACTGTGATTGGAGAGTGCTGGAAATCAAAGAGACTTAACAGAGGCTTGATACCATCCCCACAGGAAGGTGGGGGGGGGGGGGGGGGGGGGGGGGGGGTGAAAGAAATGCATCTTTATTAACTGCTAAGAGACTTTAAAAACAAATAGAGATGGACTTCCGTGCTGCAGAACACATAACTCAGTCCAGCAAAACCTGTGTAAATATTTCCCTCACACACACACACACACACACACACACACACACACACACACACACACACACACAGAGTCTGCTCATGAAAATGCCATTTAGTGTGTTTGTGGTTAGAAAAAAGTCATTATAAATTCATTTGGCACAACTGAGAGAAACACAGCTGAAGGTCTGTGTAAACGGGTTAATGCACTGTGGTCTGTGTGTGCATACAGGTAGGGTCTATTTTTTTTTTTTTTACATTTTTCAGAAAATCAGCAGTGTTTTCAATAGCTTAGTTAAAGTACACAGGCTTTTCTCATAAATACATTGCATAAATCTGACATATTGGTCTGGAAATGCACACATACACACACATATATGTATTTTCATATTCTATATATAATACATTTTTTCATCATCTCCTTTACACTTTCCATCAAAGGCACCCACAGCAGTGGGTGGGAAACTCTATGTAAACCCATAATGACGATGACAACATGCACTCTTTCTGCAGGTAACTTTCACCTGAGGGCTTTGTGTGAAGCCTGCCAGGTAGTGAAGACTGCATGGAAAGAGGGGGGGGGGGGGGGGGGGGGGGGGGGGGTATGTGTATTCAGGTGTCTAGACAACCCCTGATAGATAATCTCATTAAACTGGTTCCCCTTGAAATGAGCACGTTTCTGCAGCATGGAGAAAGCCCAGGCAATTAACAGCCAGTTAGCACCAAAGGCCCAAGTCAGCCTTGAATGGGACAGGAGGGGTCAGAGAATAAAGACCTGGCACAACAATCCAGCCATCCTCCAGCCCTCCACACACGGGACAAAATCCACAGCTGCGTCTTTGCTCGCAGGCCCGTCTCCTCCTGCATCATGCCACTCGCTGCAGGCAAAAGAATTTATTAGAAAACTGCAAGTATTTGCATAGAAGGGAAAGAGAGAGAAAACCACAGTTTCCCTTCTTGCCTCCACCAACACACACACTCACAAATTTGAATTAAGTGAGTTTCACATCTCATTGAACCTCTTTTTCTTTTTCCTAGCACAGACACATCACTTCCAGTCAGGTTTCTAATTGTAATCCCATGTATGTGTGCTGCATACAATGCCTTCTGTAGGCCCAAACCCTTTTACTCCCACACACCAAGGAGTCTTTTGTTCACGTGTGACTGTATGGATAACAGCTCCGGGCACAAAACTGCGTGTGATATACGAGCGGCTTTTACAGGTGAGGAGCGAAACACAGAGGTGGGTTTATGAGACAGCAGAATTGGCAGTTGGGTGTGCATAAAGAGGCGCGAGAAATAAAGTCTCCCCTGTGAAAGTATTGAGCAGCCTGTTTAAGACTTTTGTGGAGGGTCGATGTAGAGTAAAGAAAAAAAAGGAGGAGGGGTGACATTCAGCTTTTAATGATACACTTAAGAGATCGTGGTCTGATAATTTACCTATGTTAAATGCCCTGATGCAGGGCTCTCCACTCTCTCTGTGGAATTGGCCCTCCCCCCCCCACCTTATGTGAAACACAAATACACTGATGCTCTCCACACTTCTTCTCTGGTCATGTTTCAGGGGACCAGAGAAGGGGTCACGCAACTTTTTTGGCTGTTTGTCAGCAACGCGAAGGGCTGAATTCTCTTTAGATCACTTCAGCTTTAGCAGAGGAGAGCATGTCAGCTTCAGAGCGGAGGTGTACATTTCAGCAGCGGCAGTGTCAATCCCATTACGCAGTGGTTCTGAAGGCGACAGGTGTGACTGCTAAAGGCCTCAGTGCGGGGCCAGGCAACAAAAAGTCAGGGTGTACAGAGCCATGACAGAGAGCTTATGTAAGAGCAAGCCCAGGGGAGATTTAGGCTGGATGACAAATCAGGGAGCCTGTCTGGAGAAGACTGATAGAGGCTGCCAAAGCCCAAATATACTCCATGAATAAGGCTTTTTTACTAAAGAATGTTCGAGGGTGACAGAAAGGGTCTTGCGCTGCAAAAAAAGACTTATCAGAGATACGCTGTGTCGCAGTGACTCCTACTCCCAGATCACCTTCAGCAGAGCTCTTCTACCTACCAGGTGTCAGTCTTTGGCCATTTGCTTTAACTGCACAGATCTCCCTGTGCTCAGCATTTAACAGCTGCCAATATACAGCCAGGGCCGAGGGATCAGACGGCTCTCTGGCAGCCCAATAAAACGCCCCCTTGAGTGCAATGACGAGAAATCTCACACCTTTTGCTCACATTAGCCATGCAGCGTAGTCCTTTTGATGCTAAATCAGCCACATTGAGTGGTTTGTAGAGACAGCAGCCGGCAACTAACACGACGAATGAGAGGAACGATCAATTTACTTTAGATCGTTGGAGGTGCTGTGTTATGATTGGTCACTTTAAGAAAAAAGTTGAGGAAAAATGGGAGAGAGGATCCTTCCATGCCCCCTCTGACATCCCTGTCCTAAATGCAGAGTGGCCGTGATCTCATCTACACAAACTTGGGGCTGGGGGACCTCACATTTGGTCCACCACATAAGAAAACAAATCTCACATCTAGCTTGCCTGGCAAAGAGGGCAAATGACAACTTCACAGCACTTCATAAGAAACTCCTGGAAGTTGCTAATGAAGACTAATGGCTTCCCTTGTGTCAGAGATTTCACACCACTGTGCACAAGCCCTTTGACCGCAGTCAGTGTGGTCAGATGGCTGCAGGAGTTCAGAGGCTGTGCAGCTCCACCACCAGCAGGAGGACTCAAAGAGGAGAAATCCATCTTCACCAGAGCTGAGTCTTAGGAGGTGCACAGTGCCCCAGTTGTGAATCTCCTTAAGGCAGATGTGTGACATTGCACAAGATGAAAAGAACACAATTTCAGCTGTCCTGAAATGAGTTTTGGGAGTTTTTGGTTTTAAGTTATTTGATCACAACAGAAAATAAAATGCAGACAACGGGAAATAGTGGGAAATCCAAGTCACCATGTGTGCCCCCCAAAGGTTTGTGCTTTCTTTAAGTGTGGGACATTTATACTGTCCAATGAGAGTTGTTTGTAAGGTGTCTTAACACTTCTATGGTGCTTTCCTCTGACTAAACAGAGAGTTGACTCAACATTAGAGCAACAGCCTCAAACTGCACTCATAGTTGTCAGATTGCTTAAACGTGACTTTGTTACAATACAGTTTGCTAAATGTGTTACTTTGTCTGACATGAATAATAAATGCTTATGTAATCTATTGTAAATGTATTATTAAAAGGACACTCATATGCCATTTCATTAGGTACAGCAGCTTGCTCGCACCAATATCTAATCAGCTACTCACATAGCAGCAAGTGAATGTGGTCAAGATGACCCGCTGAAGCTCAAACTGAGCATCAGAATGAGGATGAAAGGTGATTTAAGTGACTTTGAATGTGGCATAGTTGTTGTTGTTGCCAGAAAATCTGCTGGGATTTTAACACCCAACCATCTGTAGAGTTTACAGAGAATCGTCAGTTTTTAGGGAGAAAGATGCCTTGATGATGTCAGAGGTCTGAGGAGAATGCTTTGAGCAGTGAGGCAACAGCAACTCAAATAACCACTTGTTACATTGAAGGTAGAAGAGCATCTCTGAATGCATGTTAAACCTTGAAGCAGATGTGCTACAGCAGCACAGGAGTGCAACAGGTGCCACTCCTGTCAGCTTAGAACAGAAAACTGAGGCTACAGTTCGCTGGGGCTCACTGAAACCGGGCAACAGTAGGCTGGAAAAATGCTGCCTGCTCTTACGAGTCTTAATATCTGCTGCAGCTTCAGTGCGCAGGGTCAAAATGTGGTGTAAACAACATGAAAGCATGGATCCATCCTGCCTTGTGTCAGTGACTCAGGCTGCTGCTGGTGGCGTGATGATGTGGAGGAAATTTTGTTAGCACAGTTTTGAGCCCTTAGTACCAACTGACATGCCGCTGAAACCCCACATCCTATTGCTGCTGACCATATCCATCCCTTTATGACCACAGTGCACCCATCGTCTAAGAGGATAGCACACCATGTCACAAAGCTCGGATCATCTCGAGCTGGTTTCTTGAACATGACAATGAGTTGTCGTGTACTCCAATGGTCTCCACAGACACTAAATATTAACTCGACAGAAAACATCTGGGATGTTAATATGAACCAAACTCTGAGGAAGGATTCCAGCATCTTGTTGAATCTGTGCCATGAAGGTCCAAACCAGTACTAGCAAGGTGTAGGTAACATAGTGGACAATGAGTGTTTATACTTGGAAATAAAACTAACGTACAGTTTCAAAAAATGTTGGGGTGCTGTGTAAAATGCAAAAGGCATATGATAAAAAAAGAAATAAAACTGTTTATATTATAAAGAAAACACATCAAGAGTTAACACTGAGAAATCACCTGAAAAAGCATCTCAGAATGAATAAGGTTAATTAGTAACATGATTGGGTATAAAAAGAACATAAGACAGGCCGAGTCTTTCAGAGGTAAACGTGGGGAGTTCACTGCTCAGAGTTCATGTGGGTAAAACTTGAACGTAAGCAGCAGGTTTGAGAAGGCATTAATATTTACAAGACTAGGAGTGACACATTCTATTATGCAGACTGCTTTCAGGGAAATCATCGTTTATTTCAGCAAGCCAACGCCAAAGCACAGTCTGCACATGTCACAGCAGCATGCTTGAGTGCTAAACTGGGCTGTCTGCAGACTAGACCAGTCAGCCAGTGAAAACATTTGGTGCCTTAAGAAATTAAAGATAGAACAAAGGACGCTCTGAAGCCTGAAACATTATGATGCAAAAGTTGGAAAATATGTCAGCAGTGTTAAAAGAACAAAAGAACAGGTGATGCAACAGAGCGGTCAACATGCTACCGTCTCCCCCAGGGTGCTGGCAAATTACAAAAAAAATTAATTTTAAAAATTAATTCCATTCAGCTTTTATTTACATTTTACACAGCATCCCAACATTTCTGACGTCACAACTTTTTCAGCAATCAAGTGAAGTCAAGCAACAGCATGTAAGTACTTACACTGTATGATGAGAATCTCCATCCGCACCATATCAGTCTGCATCCACGACTCTTGTAAGTTACAGCTGGTTTCCCCAAACAAACCATCTAATTTGATGCACACATTGCACCTGATAACAAACAGCACACACAGTGCAGATCGTGTGTTTCTCAAATATATTTTTGGTTTGACATCTATAATGCATTCAGTCCAGACACAGAGAACAGTTCCACTTCAGCAGCCTGCACCAGAGGGGAGCTGGGCGAAGCTCGAGCTCAAGCCTTTGACCCGCTCGCCCTCTTTAGCCGCGTTACATTCCCAGAAGCTCGGCAGAACAATAGAAAAACTATCTTACACCAAAAAATAATCGTGAAATAAAATACAAAACGTTTCTTCTTTTATCAAGGGTGATAGTTTACAATTATTCACTTGTACGCTTTCTTTGAAAAATTATGTTTTAGACAACTTTCAAGAAACATAATCAGTAAATAACTTTCTTTAACATCTTGTATAGAAAACAAAACAATCTTTAAAAAACATTCTGTTGTCTTCCTCTGAGTTAAGCTAGATTGTGACAAATTTACCAAAATGGTTTCAATGGAAAGGCATCGGGATTAGAGAGTCCTGCTCGGGACGCGCCAAAGATCGGGAAAGATCACGAAAAGTGCTTCTCGAGCTTAAGAGTTGACCGCTGAAAGCCAAAACATGTCAGAAAGATACTTGGATTTTGATACGTACCAAAAAAAAAAAAAAAGCTAATTTCCAATAACCCCTTCCCATATGAATACAGATCAATGCTGGTGACATGGAGGTCCATCCTGGTAAGAACTGTTCCTCTTAGCTACAAATGCACATGAAAGGAAAGAAAGAAAAAAATAGTACAAGGAATACAGTGAGTACAAAAATAGCGCAAAGTTAAGTGCAAACTGAAAAACATCCCGAATGTTAAGTGTAAACATTTTCAACCTGCTACATGTCATGAGGCCGCGTGGCTCGTTGTCTCCACGGGCGAACATCAAACGCAGCCGATTGTTCTTGTGTCCTTTGAAATATTTCGTGTAGCAATGCATTGTGTCCTGGAGATGAACATCTCATGCCCAAGTAAACTATCAGAGTGGAGGACAGCAGGTGCATGCTGCTGAGCGCCCATCCAGACCGAGGCGCCTCAGTTCGATGGGCTCGTGAGACAACTGGAAAGCTGCAGCTTGGCGATATAGTTAGCACACAACATACGAGAAGATGCATAAACACGGGACTGGCTTGCTTTAAAGGCTGATTTTTTTTTTCCTTTTTCCCCAAGTTGTCACAGGAGAGCTCAAAAAGCTAAAGAGTGATATGCATAAATGGCACATTACAGACATGCTGTGAGACGAAAGCCATCATTGTCTGTCATATACATCATCACCAGAGCAACACTGCGACATGACAGCCGATGAGAATACTGCAGTGGGAGTGCGGGGTTTTTTGTTTTTGTTTTGCAATGCACGTGAGGGGACAAGAGCATCAACACAGACAGCTGCAGAGGTATGAACATCCTGTTTTTTTTGTTGTTGCTTTTAAGAATTGGGGGAAGTGGAGTTTGGCAAAGTCAGGCCTGGATGTGTCATGAGTTCAGAGGCCTTCCGAGGCTCAGATGTCCATGTAGTCGTCCTCCTCGTCCGACTCGCTCTCCAGAGACGACTCCTGGCTGGATGTCTCCTGCACCTCCAGTGCCGGCTGGGTCAGAGTGTCCTTTTTGACTGTGGCTGCGGACTGGGAGGACAGGATGACGTTCTGTACAGGAGCAGACAGCAGGGGTCACTGTTGAGTGCTGGGACAACAGAGAGCCGTATGCGTGGTAATTGAGAGTGCTTACCTTAAGTCTCTGTTTGGTTTCCTCTGAGATGCTGCCTTTGGGGGAGAGAAGCGTGGGGGTCGGAGGCGTTACTGTGATTTCTGGCGGGAACTTGGTAACGGTGGAAGGGATGAAAAGCTTTGGCATGTTGGGCGGGACTCGGGAGCGGATTCGGCTGGGGTCTGGAAGCTTCGACTGGTCATTGCTGGCATACTGCTGCTGGTCTGAGAGAAAGAGCGTGGAAGAAAAAGAAAGAAGGCGTGCACAGTCACTAACGGTGCTGTTATGTATTATCTGTTGAATCCAATCTACGCATGTTTTTGTAAGACACTTTGATTCTTAGGTAATGACCTGGGCAAGGTTGTATTGTGCTACATGTGGCAGTTTCCCCCTGAAACCAGCCTGCTGCTGATTCCTGCCCCTGCTGGGACACAGTGGCGAGTTTCATCTGCTGGCAAAGGTGCGACTCCTGCTGTCGGTACAAAAGTCCCTCTGCAGGCTCCTCCCGCTCCTCTGCGAGCAACAAATAACATGTTAGGGATCGATTCGACCCAACAAAAAACTTTGCAAGTGCGCAAAAACTGTGCTTTCAATTTACAAAACAAAACAAATAAATCAGTGTATAAAAAGAATAAATATTGCAGCAAATTGTAAAATGTCAGCTTTTATAGCAAATCATTTGGACACTGACAAGAAACATTTCTTTTCAGAATGGTTTCCAGTGCTTTTGATTTAAAGTTGCGTTGCGTACCATTTCACTTCCTCTCTGCTTTCCTTCTTTAGCACGACTAGAGGCTGCGCGCGCACACACACACACGCGCACACACACACACACACACACACGCACGCACACGCAGAGAAATGTGTTTTTGACTAGGGGTCCCATGAAAGTCATCAGGAACACTCACAAGCGACTGATTGTTTACAGGTCGCCGATGAATGAGGGGATTATTTCGTAATAAATCTCGTTATATTTGGCATTTATTAGCAGACAATTGACAGTAACAAGTTTCCCTTTGATTGGGACCTCACAGCCTCATTCATTAGACAAGCATTTGTAATGAATGCAGGAACACTGCTGCTAACACTAACTGCAAAAATTCCCCCTGCAGCTCAGACACGGACACAAATATGAAAACAAAAATTATCTAATACGTTTTCAGTCTTCACCCATAATGTTGCCTAGGAAACCGTTACATAACACACATCAGTGCAGTGCTGCTTCATACCGACCAGTGTGTGTTTGCACGCACATGCAAACACACTTTTGCATGTGTTTTCAGACTTCAAAGGTCATGCAAGTTTAGGAAATGGACATGAAGCTATACAACTTCATAATATGCAGCTCCTGGTTACGCTCTCGCTAAATGAATGATGAATGCAATTCAATAAGTAATAATAATAATCACCAGTGTGTCACGGCAAGAGATATTTGTACTTCAAGGACAATTTCTAATTCTCTGTGGGGAAGAACAGGAAGAGACCTCCTGTAGATGCAGGTTCAGGGAGGGGCAGCTGTCTGCTGCAAATGGTTGGACAATGATGGGAAGCAATGTTCATCAAAATGCCAGGCATGACAGAGAGACGAGACACACAAAGAACCCTGATCTGAAATCTGTGATGGTGGTAGAAGTGTAATACCCGGTATTCTGAGACTTAATGCAGCTTTATTAGTCAAACATAAAAAACCCTAAAAAACTACTAAACTGCAAGTTGCCTTTGTCTTTTTATATTTCCGTTATTGCGTTCATGGTTAAGAAAATATAACTCCTACTGTGAGTTGGTTTGGCCACATGTGTTTTCTTCTCTGTACACAGACACACATGAAAGATTCACTGGTTCTAAGCTGCCTGCAGGTGTGAATGTGAGTGTGAATAATGGTCTTTCCTGTGACTGACTGGCAGCCTCCTTCACTACCGCCTGGTTAACAGCTAATGAATGATCAAATGTTTCATTCATGTCTGTCAATGCAACTTAAACATCCCTATGTGTATTCATTTTCTATGTATCCATGTATCCATGTCTGTTATTCTACCTGTGTAGTAACCCTGAGGGAGCTTGCCCCTTGAAAATAAAAGGTTCGTTTAAACTACCTTTCTGTGTCTTAAGAGTAGAAACAGGTAAGAAAGGCAAAAGAAAACAAAAAAAACCCAAAACTTCGTCAACAACATCATGACCGTCGTCAAATGTCGTCAAATGATTATTCTAACTAACTGATGCTAAATCTACTGACCACAAAGAAAAGGTTCACACACTGAATTTGCATACTACAGATTCAAGCTCTCAGCCTTTAGAAATGTCAGTTCTACTCATCCTAAAAACCTAAAGAGGAAAGAATGACATGTTTTGATAGCAAACACGAGATAAGCTGAATATTCATTATGAGATCTGCGGTGATTAAGCCAAAGCCTTCGAGGAGCTCACGTAGGCACACAGAGTCACAATCTGGAGGATGTGAATTTCTCAAACTCTTGTTGGTGGACTGACAAAACCCAAAAGGCAAAACATAACCAGGCCAGAGCTTGCTGTTATGTAACTGAGCTGCTGAAACCCACAGGCGCCCTCTGCTGGTCACATGGACACTGTAGTATCATTAGAAACTGGAGCTCCACTTAAAGCAGCAGAATTTAATGGAAAAACTGCATTGATTTTTGTCTGCAGAATCAGAGGACGTCGCAACATTTGATGTGTGTGGGAGGAGGCCGCTGTACCTGTCTGTGGCAGGAAGGCCATGGCTGCAGAAGAGTGGCTGGCTCCTCTCCTGTGCTGTGGCTGATCGTGGAAGCTTGAGGTCTGAGGTCTGGGCAGCTTGCTCAGGGGCTCGTACACCACCTTGGCTTGGCTGTCCTGGGTGGACAGCGGGTGGCAGGTGGAGTGGCTGACCAGGACGGGCGTCGGTAGGGAGGCGGGGAAGAAGAGGTCTCGTTGCTCCTTTGTGTACTTAGGTGTGGTCGGGGCATCGCTCGAAGCCTGCTGAAGACAGAAAAAAAAAAAAAAAAAAGACAAAGCAGCATTCATGAGGAGGTGTGACTGACCTTGGCTAACCACCCCCTGCACCGGCAGACTTCTGAGTACTGTACATCCTCTCCCCTTGAGACAGAACTGCTGTGAGACTCAGAGAAGCAGAGTCGATATTTCTGCACTTTTCAAACACACATCAGCCGTGCTAGTTTTGCCTCTTTCACACAACAAGTAATGAATCCTTTACAGAGTTTCGATGCCGCTCCTCGGGGTTTCACGGGCTGGCAGCACTTGCCCGCTGGACTGTGTGTTGGGTTATGGTGAGCTCAGATCTGAGCCACTTTGGTGGATGTCCTTTTGAGGACCACTTATAAACACAAGAGCTGCACAAACAACCTATGACAACAGCCGCCCTGCTCCCACAGCCGCTGTCATGGCAACACAGAGGAGCACAGTTAAAAGGAATGAATACACCTTCTCCTCTAGTTTTTATATCTAAATGGATAAAAAGTTGGATGAAAAACAGCTTTTCTAAGCACATGACACACAAGATGCTCGGTCTATTGTGCAAACCGAGCCAAAATGTGAGACATTCAGGAATGAATTCATTTCATATTGACTAGAAGGCTACACCGACATGTACAGCATTAATTATGCAGGGATGGAAAAGAGGCAAATATGACTTCATACTTGCAAAAGAATCTGTCAAAGCTAAACTGCATCTGCTACAGCTCTGTTAAGACATCTAGGGTCATAGTATATATTCTGTCATGACAAGTGGCCTTTGACAGATATAGTACGTTAGCTCAAGAAAATTTGGCAATAACAGAGCTCTCGTCCCAGTTCTCCCTGGGTGTCTGCAGGGAGATGAAGTCAAATTGTGCTCGGCTTCACAGCTGCGTGCAGTGAAGCTTCCCATGGGATTCACACAGCAGAGAACAGGCAAAATTAAACAAGCAGAGTAGCCTTCCCAAAGCTTGGAGAGCAAAAGATCCTCCAGCCCAACGCAGAGCAGCACAGTAGCTTAAAGCAAGCAGCAGCTCCGTAGCCGGCTTTGATGATTCATATCTCATGAATTAAACATCCCCAATAGAGACACCAACAAGTCAGCTGGACTGTGCGCTTAGAAAAACATTAGATTGCAGCACGTAGCATGAAGCCAGTATTCAGGGTTGAGCGTTCCCGTGTGGTCGAGGTCCAACAATGAACCGAAAGACTGTTCTCTGTCATCACAGATCGGGCTGTCGATCAGATTAGAGCCGCGGCAGATCTTTCCAACACAGAGGAAACAAACTTTTTCCATTAAACTGCCCTCCAAAAATGAAGCAATACTGGCATTTCACTGTGAAGCAAACAAAACGTATTTACTGAAGTAAACCCATAATGTTCCAGCTCAAATACAGGAGTGTTTTTAATAAAATACCTCCACCAATTCAGTGTTATCCTTATTTAACTTATCCTGGGCTTTTGTATAGCCCCTCAGTTCACATTCACCAGTTGACAGCAAATTGTATGGACTCCTCCAGTGAAAACAAGACAGAGGACAACACAGCTGATTTTCCAGCTCAGCACTCAAAGGACTCCCTCTCCCTCCCCCTCTATTTGTGGGGGCTTGAAGGAAATGTGTGAATCTGCAAGCGACAGGGAAAAAAAAATATTCCTCAAGCTACGATCTACATTACCCACCACATACAAATGTAAGCAAATGCAAACCACGACAGGTATTGGTGCCACAATAATTACACATTAACAGCAGTTAGATAAGACTACAGAATGAGCTTTGATGTAGAAAAGCACCCTCCGTTTGTCACATCCTGGGCATGCAAGGACACTCACCAGTGCATACAGGCCACCTATCAGAGTAATCCACTGATTTTCCTGGCTCACAATGGGCCTTTGGGCAGATGACTATGCACATAGTAAAGGCAATATGTGTGTATTAGCTTATATGGGAAAAAATCTGAGAAGGTGGTTAAAAAAATAAATTACAATGCTGGTGATTTTCCTTTGGCTCTGGCAGTCAGGCGGCATGACTGTGTCTTGTTAAGAATCCATGTATGAGCTGTTAAGTATTAGTCATCCAATATAAATGATCATGATGAAATAAAGTGGTCAAATTTAAATTCTTTTTGAGTGTGGATGCATCTGGGTTTAGGCTTCTGCAACCGTAATAATGGCATTATTTAGACATTTCAATTTTCTCACATTTAAATTATTCTAAACTGAAATAACATAAGTCAGCATACAGTCCCCGAAGTGAGCTAAAGGCTCTTTACAGCGTTTTTTCTACTCCTGGCTCTGTGTGATGTCAGCGAAATTGAATTTCTGTGGCATGCTGTTTATGAAGTGCAGCAAATCAGAAATAAAAATGTCTTAAAGGGACATTGGTCTTAAAGGGAGAGGATCCCTAGTTAAAGACAGATGGTGAACTGAGGTGGCTGCACAAAGGCCCAGTATAAGTTAAATAAGGAATTCACTTCTTTATGCACATTATAATTAGCCTCTTTAAGGTAAAAAGAAGATAAACAAAATAATGTGAAATTAAATACATGTAGATAAAAACAAAAATATAATTTACTGCTACTAATTAACAACTGTAGTTTTTACACATGGCGTCTTCCAGCTCTCTGCAATCATCTATGAGTCAAGCGTCGCGTGGAAAGTAGACAAACGAATAAAAAGACCAAGATGAACAAAAGGAATCATGCAGAAAATAAGATGGTGCGATCGCTGAACTGGGGAAAAAAAAAACACAGATTTATTTTGCTTACAACTGTGGTACACATGAGCCTGAAGTTCAGGGAACATCACCGTGACAACAGGATGTGGGCAGAGAGACCCTTGATGACTGTGTGGGCAGGAGGAGGGATGAGAGGGGGGGGGGGGGGGGGGGGGGGGGGAAGAGAGACACTGAACCAGAGTGAGGCAGAGCAAGTAATGATTCGATGAGGAATCCGTGTACTGGAGACAAAACTGAGATAACGTGCTTAGGCACTAGCTGATTGTCTGCGATTACACAAATACTAAGTATTTACTCATTTCTTTCACTTTATCTTAAAAAAATGAAAGACATCATATGCATATTGCCTGTGCAAATAAACAACCTGAATATCAGTGTCACGCTGAAAATGATGACAAGTTTGGCAGCGACTGAGTGAGGCTGAAGGGACAACAGGGAGCATTCACACCACGCTTTGGGCTATATTTAGCACTGGCAGGCAGGAGCAGGTTAGACTTGAAGTCTGGGAATTACCAAGTTAGTCATCACTTTAGCACATTTTACTACAGATGCTGCACACTTAACCCCACACATAACACAGAACATATATTATAACAAGTGCTATTATGAGCTAAATCAGCAGACATGTAACACTAGAATTAAACTTCCTGGATTCGCCAGATGGGTGAGCTAGACGATTGTAGTTTATAAGACATTTCTGGTGTCCTGTTAATTTGTTTTGAAAGAAAACCTTAAAATTTGTGTTTTGCTATGCAACGCACATCCCAGGATCTTTCTTTTTTTTTTGCATCATCTTTTATAATGAAGGAATAGACCCATAGTTAAGCACGTGCTACAGGGAGCTACACCACAAGGATGAGGGAAAATGTGAAGGTGTGGGTGTAGCAGAAAGGTGGCAGATGAACATGCTGAGTTACAAAGGTTTACCTGTCTTTGGGCAGAAGTGGCCAACTGTATCTGACAGAACTTCACAGCCTGGTCCAGAGCCACATCCTCATCAACCTGAGACAGGAGAAAAGGCAGAATAAGGATTTTCGAGCAGAGGAACGCAGTGTATCTACAGATAATCAGATTCCACGATGTCAACTTGTTCACATACGTTTCCGTGCAGTATAAATACAGAAGCAATGATTATAGCACCACAAATTCATCAGATTTCTGAAGTGACCTGTCCTGAGAAACATACAGTGTTAATTAATCCTCATACACCAACGCCAAACCGACAACAACTTAATCTGATTCTGAGCCAGCACGATTTTTTCTCTCCTCAGCTTTCGCATCTGATCATTAGCACAAGTAAAGAAAGGCGTAGTTAAGCTGGTGGATGTGTGGGAGTTGGCAAGCTTAGCTAGAGAACAACACCGCACACTCGAAGCTGGAGTAGGCAGCCAGGTTTTGGCATCTTCGGGGACACAAATTGGATAATAACCTTTCAGCATATTGTAACTCAAGTACTCTGAGAAAGATCTAGAATCTACCACTGATTGTTTTCAGGTTTTAGAAAATTAAACCCCGATTGGAGAATTTAGGCAATCACAGGTCTTTGTTGTCCAAATGTTTTCCAGTTTATAGGCATGTGTTAAAGGTCCTCCGTGACTGCGAGACATAGTTGTCTGTATGAGTTAAGCATACAACTTCCACCCAGAGGAGTGGGCGTAAGGCCTGTGAGAGGACAAATATTTAGGGGGACTTTATTTTTCCTCTATCGAATTTTTGTCTGTGGCAGCTTTAACAGCTGCGTGAGCATGTTTACAGCGACGTTCGCTGTCTGCAGCAATTCAGGGACCCCCAAAGGGAGGGAATTTACAGCATCCTCAATCGAGTTTTCAAACTGCTTATTGTAGAAACAGATTGAGTCAAGCTTCAACATGTCACAGAGGACAGCCCTCTGCTTTCATCTGTAGCTCTCTGCAAACTCTTTACTTGTTGAACTTCCTCCCCACAAACACACAAGGATGCATGTGTGTGCATGCTTATTTGCCAGTTAGAACTTCTCAAAAATCCCTTGCAAACTCCCCCCCCCCCAATTAAAAAAACCACAAAAAAGCCCAAAAAATATCTGACAGGTATGGAGGACCAACGCCACTTTCTAGAGAACTGTAATGGCATCATTAACAGACAGTGTTTGTAAACAATTGAGCATTTGAACAAATTCTGAACCAACGCAATGTTCACATGATGATGCGCATTTGAGGATCTTTTTTGAGGTAGTAATGAGCAACCAGTATTCTCTACTCGTCAAGCTGAAATACTTTGATGGCAGGAAATGCTCAATCTACATACACACTTAGTGGGTTTTTGTTTTAACACCTCAGCAGAGAGGTTAGAGACTGAAAAATGTCTTGAGTGTGATATGCAGCACTGCTGACATAAACAAAAATGAAAAAAAAAATCAAAAGGTACAGATTTAAAATATAACCATGTGCAGGTGTGTTTTGGGGGGGAAAAAAGAAAAGAGAAAACAAAGCATTTGCAGTTTGTGTAAGTAGGTACACAACCACAAGATGGCTTTGGAAAATGTCCAGGCTTATTAATTGCGTGATTTGGTGACAGGAAACATGTTGCGCCTGGCTCTGGCTTTTAGGTACGGCTCTGAGAAAATTATTCTCTAAGCTGTTTCTTAAAAAGCACAGGAAAAAGAATCTTGCTGCAAAGCTAAGCGCCCAGAAAAACCAAGCAAACGATGCAGACAGTAAACCACTCCATTCAATTTTTTATCTCATTCTTGCTGTATTTTCAAAGTTTATATTTTTCCAATGGAAACCACATGGCTATTCTATTTTAACTATCTTAACATAATTCATTAAAAGAAGCTTTCTGTTTCTAGAAATATCCTACAAAGTTTCCATTTCTGTGTATGCACTTTGTCACGGCACACTTTGCATCAGTTGTGCTGGCAGTGTAAAAACAATCTTTCATTATCAATTATACTTTGATGGCAAAAACTAGCCGGGGCTGACATGAGAAAACAATTTGCTTTTCAGTGCAGAACCTGATATCAATATATATCAATGTGAAAAGTTAAGAGGCCAATCACAGGAATTCATAAAGTGAAATGTAGTGATAAATTTCACTGTATCTTTAAATCAGCAGTGACTGAGCCAAAGTGGTTTTTGCATGCTTTAGAGGTGGATATATATATCATGAGAGAGAGAGAGACAAGCGAAAGAGAGAAAATATGGCTATTCCTATTTAAAAATACCAAACTACATTTAGAGTCAGCAATCTATTTTAGAAATAACAGCAAAAGGACGGGACACACCGAGGTTGAATTTGGGTTACTCAGAGTAAAAACAACCGCACCTTGAGCTGTATTTGCTGCAGAGCTCGAAAACTCAAAGTGGGAAAGTCCCTGATTGTCAATAGGAGTACTGTTACTAATTCAGTTAGAAAAGGGGTTTCCCGAGTCCAAATTATTTTAGGAGGATTCTCATTAAGAATGTATGACTTTGCAAAATATCATTTAAAAAAAATGCAGTGCGGTTATTGCAACAATAATGTTACCTATATGTGCACAGTGAAGACATGTGGTGTGGCACATCTGCAAGAGGTTTACCTGTTTTATGAGCATATAAGTCTCTGACATTATCTTTTCAATGCGCCCCAGGTCGTAGGTCATGACTTTCTGGCCTTGTTGCCACACTCTGTAGGCATCAAGCAGGAGGGTTTTTCCAGACTCTACATCCTCTAGAAGTTTCCTCTTCCTGTTTGGCTTTCGTAGTAACCCCTGATCAGTCCCACTCGCTGCCACGGTGATTTTGGGTGCTGAGGCTTGAAGCTGCTGCTGTCTGGAACTGATACTTAGCTCCTCCAGGGAAAGTTCTGGTGTCCGGCTGATGTCAGTGACTTTCTGCTGAGGCTCAGTGCCACTCACTGAGGTCTCAGCCTGTGTTTGGGTGCCCTGAGAATCTGTGGCATTAGAGGGTTTCCTCCAGTGGCAGATGTCCAGGTCCATGGGTTCTGCAGGCCCTGCTTTATGCCCCTCATTCCCAGGAGTCTCTGCCTTCCCAGGGTAGCCCTCCTGAACCTTACTCCCTTTATCTATTGACGGTAGTGGTGATGGGGTGAGTTGCGCCTGGGAGGCTTCTCTTGGACCTGGATCAGTAGCACAGGCGCCCTCTGTGAGTCCAGGCTTCTTAGGCACGGTGTGTTTGCTGTCATCTGAACTGGGCTTGTTGGATGTGTCTGTTGTGGTCATCTCCCCCATGGAGGGCGCAGGCGCTTTCTGAAGCTGCTCAGACACCTGAAAAAGAACAGAACCTGTCAAAACATGAAGTGGGTGCATGCCAGATGTGTAAAACACTGAGTGGCTCTCGGCCGTGCATGTGCACAGTGGGCTGTAGTAGTCTTACCCCAGTGAGACTGTTCAGATTGTCCTCCAGGACTTTTACAGTTAGGAAAAATGCTCTCTTGGCCAAAACCTGGCGATCAACATCCCGTAAATACTTCCTTCAGAAAGAAGGAATAGAGATGTCATGGAACGAATAAAAGACATATGACAGAATTAACATCATCACACAGAACGTGGTGCTTACTTTCCCTGGTCAGGGGTTCTCTGCAGCATAAAAGAGACTTTCAGCAGAGTATCGTGATCCTTGAGCTGAGACAGCACCTCCAGCAAGAGGACAATGGATCGGTTCATATGAGATGCAAAACTACCCGGGCGATCAATCTCATCTACTGGAATACGCCAGATGCCCTGGACAAGACAAGGAGAAAACAAAGGAAAATGCACAGTTAGGTTTGACTATTTTACTCATCATTGTTGCTAGCAGTTGGAGTAGGAACAGTCAAAAGAGACAGTGCAGTTACCCAAGAGTATTTCAAACTTCCCAGTGAAGCCAAATGATCTCCAGCAGCTCAAACAAAAGTTACCGCTCAATATTCCAAAAGTCCAATTTGTAAAATTCTGAAAGTTTGTGTTTTTATAAATGCTCTCTGCTGCTATTCTAAGTTCTCAGAGGCATGTGGAGGGCATGACACAACGGAAACAATTAACGGGGACATGTGGAAAAGCTGAAAGGAAAGAAGGTAGTGGGGAAAGCAAGAAAAATTAATGTGACTGAAACACATGGCTTTCAAAGAAGAAAGCCCTAATGAGGGGATGGAAAGGCTGCAGGAGAGATCTAGCGGTCTAGCTTGCCATGTAGGAGATATTAAGAGAGAGGGGGGCTTTCTCTCTGGGTGCACATGATGGGCAGTCTCATTAGTGCTCAGTTCTGTCCAAGCAATGAAACAGACCAACAGACTAGCTGCCAACAAACAACGTCCTCTTCCCCCCCCCTTCTTTTTTGTTTTTTTAAATGGAGCACTCCACCTTTTCAGTGAGCACATGTCCACTCAGCAGGTAAACTGAGGAGAGGATCTGCACTCTGAAGCTACTGATGCAAGTGCAGATGGTGGCCTAGGCAGCACACAGGCTTCAGTCGCAAAGCACATGGCACATAGTACAGTTACAGACTCTGTGTGTGTGTGTGTGTGTGTGTGTGTGTGTGTGTGTGTGTGTGTGTGTGTGTGTGTGTGTGTGTGTGTGTGTGTGTGTGTGAGAGAGAGTGAGAGAGAGAGACAAATAAAGATGACCATATCAGGATGGAACAAAAACAAATGAGATGGCTCTATCAGCTGCTGGAGGCATGGGGAGCATGGCGCTCCTCCTAACAGACCGCTCCAGATTGTCAGATGACATTTTCAAATCCACCGGAGAGGAACAAAGCAGGAGAGATAAACCTATCAAAACAAAATCCATGCTTGAAGATGCACCTAGAGCCTTTTAACCTAGAAAATTAAATGAAATGCAAATGAATCCCAGAAAACCTGATACATGTTGTTTTTAAGCATTCCTAATTTCTGTTAGTATTTTTGTTGTACATAGGAATCTTTTTGTACTGTTTTTTAAGCAACTTTTGTGATGATAATTAAAAAACCCCCCAAAAAAACAGAGGTCAGGAAAGAAATCCCACGAACATTGCTCAAATGTCTGCACAAAGACAAGAAGATTTATTTATGATGTCATGCGACGCAATCAGGCCAGGCTTGGGAAGGTTTTTAACCTTTCAATAAGCCTCCAACATTTCATGGAGAAGAGTTGTTCTTTACAGTAGCATCCAACCTCAGCAAATCTGTTTAGGGAAGCAGAGCCATGGGTTTACACAGATTATGAAGCAGCACAGCATCTAAAGCAGATTTGTAAGACTTTAACTGCAATAATTTTAAGCATCTTTTTTCTCCCTTTTTGCTGCAGAAAATATGAACACTGCTTGATATCTGGAGCTTAAGCCCAGACGTGGCCAGTAGATCACGTAAGAATCAGGCAAGGGGTAAGACGCACAGCAGACAAACTCATACTTTAGATGTGTTTTTCCAATTAAATAATAAGCTGGTTAAAAGGGAAAAGCAGAAAAAAGGCAAAAAAACAGCTATTGGACTTTACAGTTATACTGAACTGGGGAATTCTTTGTTTGCAAGCCAAATTAAAAAAAACTGGCTGTCTTATCTACTTCATCTTCTCATGTGTAAACATGCCATGGACAAGGAAAGGCATGAAAAAAGAAAGTAAAAAGGCAGGAAAGTTCCACAAATTAAGCGTTGCTGTGTCTTAAAGCAACGCTATCCCATGTTACATCAACTACAGTTTCACTATAACCAACTACAACTTTAGATTGTACGATTTCGAGGGGTGGGGGGGATCCAAGATGGCTGGTCTCCTGCTAAAGCCATGAGCATTTGGCAGGTTGTTGGTGTAATTTTATATCTTCCTAAATTCTTCTCTGCATTAGTCCTGACATGCAGAAATCTGAAGAATCTAAAGAATAAAAGACTCCAGGAGTGTCCTTTACAGTTCTGTGCAATCTAACAGAAACATCACAGATTTAAAAACAGCTCTACTCCAAGGTACAGCTACTATAACACAAATTTGCGCTCGATTTTGAAAAGAAAAAAAAAAGTCAGAAGGAACGAGAGGAGGCAACTCACCATCACCAAAGAAAGCTACTCCACGACGCCTGTGTTAGTATTCTTTTGGACAGTTTCCTGTTGGTGGTGGCAGCACCAGCAGTGCCTCCACCCTGAAAGAGGCTCACGCTCTCAGAGCCAGGGGTGGGCTGCATTTGGGTGCTAGGGCAGCAAGAGCTGCAGAAGAGGAGAAGAGGGAAGCACAGCTGCACATGGCAGAACAGGAAAAGAGAAAGAGAATGGCAAGAGGAGAGACTGTGCCGGAGTCTATAAGCTCAGTACGCCACTGACAGTAGAGCTGACTCGTTCTTCTCCTGATTTCAAACCCTGCCATCTCAAAACAAAAACACCCACGCACTCCATCTCCGCTTTCCCCCTGACCCCAGCCTGCTGGAGTTCTCCACCCCCCCCCCCCTCCCCTTCTCTCACTCACTCTCTCTCTCACTCTACACAGCATACATCCAATCCTCGTAGGTCTACGCCAGCCAATTGGAGGCTGGTGGAGAAACTCCCGCCCATTAGTGCACACCCACACAATACACACAAACAGGGGAGTGCCAGAGAGAGAGAGAGAGTAATGAGGAAGCAGAGCAATAGAGTGAGGAGTTGAGTAGAGTGAAAAAGAGCCAGGGGGAGGGGTAGAGCGTGATCAGCCTGAAGACAGAGCAACAGGAAAAGAACAAAAGAACATAAACTGGCTGAAAAATGAATTCAGTGCTACCTCATCTGTGTAGTGTGATGCATCAAGAGGATGACAAACCAATAGTGAGAAAGGAAAGGCAAAACTAGCAGAAAAAAAAAGTCCCTCAAGGTTTGTGTAAGTAAAGCCCTCCCCCCGCAATCAGCCACACAAAACAGTGTGAAGAACGGTGCTGCCTGAACAGATTGTGTTGTGTACACATATTTCCTCAGTCAGCCAGCAGCACAGCAACAGCAGCCCTCACCTTCTTGTTTTCCTCTCCTTTAACTCTGGTCGTCTCTCTCCAGCTGGCCACCAAAAACATACTAAGGAAACACACCTTGTTTTTCCCGCTTCCTGTTGTGAGTGTAAAAAGAAGTGCTGAAAAATATCGAGCTCACTCAATTACAGAGCAGGAGAAGGCAATGAAAAACAGACTTGCAGCCAGAGTTAACCCTCCAACATGCAAATCCAAATATCAACTTGTACAAAATGAATTCATTGGGCCAACACGCCTCCTCTAAGAGAGGCAGAAAAAAAAAAAACACAACAAGGTTCTCCTAAGTGAGGCTCCACCTACAGCACGCTGCACAGCTGAACACACAAATGTTTGAGTCATACGTCAACTGACTCAACTGTGTTACCCTATAATATAACAAGACAGCGAAGCTCACCCATAAACAAAGTTAGATTCAAGTGGTTGAATTAAACGTGAATGCTCACCCGACACACACGCACAAAAAAGGGTATCATTTCAAAACATGACAGAAGCGGAGTTACGTCTGTCTGAAATATAGCAACAAGCACGCCCATTTTCTCTGGAGCTACGTGAGTGGGTGGAAGAATATTCAAGTAAGATGAGTGCGTGTGTGTGGCGGGGGAAGGAAGGAGGTGGTAAATGTGCCTGAGTGAATACTCAGGGACTCCTCACGACTACTCAACAGTAGTCTTGTAGCTAAAGCCGCCTGCTGTTACAACAGCATTACAAGAAATATCATTACAACTCAGTTTTCTCACTCTGTAAACCACTGTGGAAATAATGGCTACAATAATCCCACTACATGCCTGTAATGACGACACTGAAACCAAACAGGGTGATTTGGAAATTCAGAAAAATCAGTATGTGATGTTGATGTTACATCACATTATCTGTATAGTTTAAAGGGCTGAAATACGATATACTGAATCCTGTTACTAATGAGTCTTTGGTGGCAGCCGAGTCTGAGTTTATAACATGCTCACTGGATTATAAACATGTGACATCACTTGGGTCATAAATAACAAATTGCAGACTAAAGAGGAAACATTTCTGCTTTGTATGAAGTGTGACAATACACACATCAATAATGTAAAGCTAAATTATATATTGGTATCTGCTACCAAGTTTAATCATTATTCAACAAAAACATATAGTATGTTATACTCCTTGTTTGAATGAAGCTTCCGAGCAATGCGTTTGGGCTAATAATATTTTCAAACCCAATAAAACTGACATGGGACTTAGTCAAAACAAAGTGTACGTGTTGCTCCCTTAAAACCAAACTGCATTTTACATCTATTCCCTGCATCTGAAAAGCCAAACATTTTAAAAATTAGTTTAATTTAATTTATACAGCGCCAGCAACAGCAGTCGTCCCAAGGCTTTTTATATTGTAAAGTAAAGACTCTACAGTAATACAGAGAAAACCCCAACAATCAAACGACATTCTCTGAGCAAGCACTTGGCGACAGTGGGAAGGAAAAACTTCCTTTTAACAGGAAGAAACCTCCACTCCCTGAGCCTGGTTCTGCTGAGGAGAAGAGTAAAAGAGCCAGAGATGAATAATTAATGATTAAATGCAGAGTGGTGTATAAACACAGAGGTGAGTTAGTGCATCATGGGAATCCCCCATCAGTCTAGGTCTATTGCAGAATAACTAAGGGAGGATTCAGGGTCACCTGATCCAGCTCTAACTGTAAGCTTTAACAAATGGAAAGCTTTAAGCCTCATCTTAAAAGTAGGGTGTTCATCTCCCAAATCCAAACTGGGAGCTGAAGAGGGGCCTGAAAGCTCAATGCTCTGCCTCCCATTCTACTTTTCAATATCCTAGGAACCACAAGTTCCTGAGAGAAGTGCTCTGTTAAAAATAAATGAATAAATAAAAGAGAATCTGTCTAGACAGACATTTATGCTTCTTATGTATGCTTCTTTCTGCAGATGGATGTGCTTTATTAATGTGTTTTGCTTCTTCTTTTCTTTCTATCACAATTACTTTAATGTCATAATCACATCCCACCTTATACTGGTTCACTTGTGCTGACAACCACACTGATAAATTATGCAGCATAACTTCATCTGGATCATTTCTTTACAGCAGTATGTAGGTTACTTTGTGCAGTTAATGTAACCCTGCCAATGCGAGAGGGAAAAGTAGGGCATCATGACCTACATTAGGGAACTTAGTATTCACCAACAGGCTCAATGAGGTGTGTACTCAGCTGAGAGTCAAGTCTCTTTGACATCAAGAGGCGCCACGCATCATGCCACATGTTTGATGTAATCACACTAGCACATCAGACCTGCTGCAGATGAAGACATGAGTTGAACACACAGAGAATATTTAAGAAAAAGTCACACTAAGTGATTAGTTTGTCTCAAATGCAGCTGTTGACTGTCTGCTGAAAATTACTCACCTAAAGGTATAGTTTTCCTGAACGGTTCAAATCCACTTCAAGCCAGCAAATCTGTGTGCGCCTAAACTTAAAGACTAGGGGAAAACAGGCATTTCTCATTCATATTTAGAAAGGTTTAGATTGTCTTATGGCAGATACAGAGTGCTTGGTTCAAAGTGAACAGTAAAGCTCCAACAGTTGGTATGCTAGGGTGGCAGGTTTGCCTACAGAAGGGGCTCTGAAACAACCCAGTGGGAGCCAAAGAGCAGCAAAGCTTTCCTCTAGCTCAGACCTGGCCCTCATCGTTTCCAGTCAGTTAACATTCTGTAGCCGACATTTGACTCTACAGCCCACACAACCAATTATGTCCAAAATAAGGTTCACTGCTAAAACGTGCCTGACAACTGAATGATACAAGGTGCTGACATGATGTAACATTCTGTTTGTATTATCTGGCATGTTAGTGAGAGTCTTTACGCTTTGACAAATCACACAAAGAGCAAATAAAAAAGTAACCTTTTTTCTGCACATGCTGAGAAGGCATAGTATGTGCTTCAAGTGAAAAGAGGTAAACAGACTGACATGCAGAACAGATGACAGATTCTGACAGTAATCTCCTCCTCTGGTACCCAACAGAGGTCTCATAATTCTGAAAGGCAGATAATGCAGTGATGGCCCACTGTGTGACTCAGATTATAGTAGTGCTTGTCTTTAGTGATCCATATATAGGGCTGATTTTTGTGAATCCAATTGATTCGTGTGTGTAAACCTAACTATGGAATGCCAATTATTCACAGCAAGCTGCACAGATCACCGAGTCCCAAATGATCTGAACACTTAATGTCAATAAATGTTCTTACGTTCTTATGCTGAGGCTAAACTTTATACAGATGAGACAACAACCACCTGGGTATGCATGCAAGTAATTTGGGATCTCTTATGTGACATGATTCTTGACTCGTTTTTGGAGCAAGTCTTACGTGGCCACAACAAGAACTGCAGTTTTTTGCACTTCTGTGTTTTCAGTTCCAGAGGCTGCTGCTTGTTTTAATGGCATAATAATAACCCTCTTATAAAACATGCTCACATTCAGCAAAAGACAATAACTAAATGCCAAGTGTTCAAAATGGAGTATTAGTGGTAGATATGGCCATTGTTTGTATATAATCTACAGCTACACACAGGTGCTACAGTCTGAAAAGCATCTTGGAGAAGTCTGTTTCGTATTTCTCTGATGTGTTTATAGCACTCAAGTTTTTCCTTTTCATTTGTAAATATTGTAAAAGATAATGACTGTAAATTTTGTGGGTTGTTCAAAATTTTAGGTTATATTTATTAGAATACGATGTGGAATATTCACTAAATTAATTTCGGCATGCTTGTACAGTCATAACCCGGCCCCATTATTTATGCAATATTGGCCTTGATAGCCATGACTCACGTAAAATATTTTAACTTTAAAATAAAATAAAAAAGTCTTTGGTGCAAATGCTTGATGGTTGGCAATATATCGAGTGATGAAATGGCTGTTCAAAAACACATTAAACATGTAGTGGCTTAATGACATATTAAAGGAGGAAGTGTGTGTGTGTGTGTGTGTGTGTGTGTGTGTGTGTGTGTGTGTGTAGGTGTGTGTGTAGGTGTGTGTGTGTGTGTGTGTGTGTGTGTGTGTGTGTTTAGTGAACTCTGACTTACATTGAACAGGTTTGTCTTGTTTCTTTCACAGAAAAGTCCTTGTGCTGGCATGTGCTTCAGCTGTTGCCATGGGACACTGCTTCCTAGCAACACATCTCTAGCCCACTGTAGGTTCTGTGTCGGGAAAAAAGCAACAACATACATTCGAATGTACAACATTTATCTGTTTTTTTTAAATATATATATACACACACACACACACACACACACGCACACACACACACATACATATATGAATAACGCATGAAAAACATTTGCAATGTAAACATCTTTTCATATCGAGATGACTCACAAACTAAGCAGTGCCTAACCAGTGCCCTGTTGAAAACAAGATTGGAAACCACCACCACTTCATGCTACCTGTCACAATCCCACTGCCCATAGCATAAAATTAACAGGCTTCCCCTCTTTCCAAGTTTGAAATGTGAGAATAAAAATGACCAGCCAATGTAAATGGAACAGAGGCTTTTAATACTCAGTGTGTCACGTTGTGGAGGTGTCTAAGCAACCTGTGGCAACAGCATCAAGTGACTGTCATCCACTCAGTGCCGGGGTACATTTGCTTTCCTCCATGTTAAACCTCAAGGAAACCTTACCAACGGTTTCCTTGAGCCTAATACTAACTAGGTAAGCCTCAATCAAAAGTTATTGTACACTAAACTGAGTCTAATGGAAATTTCCTTTACTGAACTTGATTTCAGTGCTTGTTTAGACTACCGAGGTCAAATGAGGATATAGAAAACACCTAACACTTTACCACACCCAATTTACCTTTATTCAGTTTGGGGAAAGACTGTATTTATTTAAGAAAACAAAAACTAAAGTGGTAACAGAAGGTTGCCATCTCAAGTAAAGCTCATTGCAGTCTCCTTGTGCCAAACTGGCTGAGAGAGCACTGCGCACCACCCACACACACCTCTGCCCACAAAGCCTCATAGCCAACACAAGCTGTTTCAGCAGCTCATGTATCACTGCAGAGCTCACAGTCCCACAAGAAAACCAAAGAAAAACAAAGAAATGGAAAGCTCTGGAGTAATTACTATAGAAATACAGATAAATACATAAGTAATTGGAGAGGAACCTCATTTTTTCATTTTCATTTCATTTTAGTGTCATCTTTAATTACAGCTGTGTTGTCTGTGACATCTTTTCCTGAGTCCCACGTTTTCCCACAGGCTTACTGGACAAAGCAGCTTCACTTTCAAACCTGGTATGTTTTATTGACATTTCATGGTGTTGGCTTGAAATGCTGAAGTTGCATTCACTGATTTTCACAAGAACATGTTAAAACATGGTGTCTATTCAGGTGAAGGCAGCCATCCAAATGAAAAAAACAAAACAAGCCTATCAGTGACATGAGATGTCTTAGTAGAACCTGGAAGACCGCCAAAGATATAAAGACAACTAAGGCGCAGTTCTCTGTTACAAGACCAAATCAGGCACATTCTTGAAGAGGTAGTAGAATAATACTGAACAGTCAAAAGGACCCTAACCCTTTTATGAATGTAAATAGCACAAGGTTAACCTCAAGTTGTAAATAACTGTTAAAGATCAAGAAATTAACAGCCAAATTAGACTGGAATAATATTATTTTTGACAGATGAGACTAGATTATAGGATCAGAATGAGCAGAAGAAAAGAATATCTCCCTAGAGAAGGAACGGAAGGGCTCACGATTGAAATCACATGACAGTATCTGTCAAAACTGTTGGAACAGGCATGTGGCTTGGCCATCAGTTAACAGGGCTGGACTGACCTGATGGGTCTTGCTGTTTGCATAGAAGAAGGCCAGGCGGTAGAGACTCTTGTAGTGCTGAGGGAAGCGCCCCAGACAGAGAAACAGAGCCCGGACACACATCTCCACCAGCATTCGTTTCTGATCAGGATGATCTGGAGGCAGGGCTTTGGGCACTTCTATCACCTCAGCGGGGGGCTCGGGCTTCTTCTTACCCTCGCTGGCCGGGGTCTGGGGGGTGGCCTGCTGAGAAGATGCTGGCTTTGGAGGTGTGGCTGGCACAGGCATCAGGTTAGGACAGGGGTCCGAAGAGACTTTGGGAGCTGAACCCTCAGACACAACCACCACCACTGCTTCGACTTCTTCCTGGATTACTTTCTCTTCTGTCTGGATGCCAGTGTGCTCACCACGTGAGGCTAAGATACAGCACAAAATCAAAACTTTAGACCCTGAATTCAGCGCAAAAGTCTCAAAGATTTCAGTTGTGGGGCATTTGGTTAGGTCAATGTTGATAGAAACAAATGTGGTTTTAATGCTTGGGTTACACAATTCTTTGGGCAGGAAACTAAACTTTGATTGTTTTAATAAATAAACTGGCCAATTATTAGCATTTTTCTTTATTATGAGTCTCAAAACAACAAGCTTTCAGTGTTCAAAGACATTCACAGTCCTGCCGTTTGTTTGCATTTGTTTACCTCTAAGCTGAGATTACGGAAATTAAAAAAATCCAGCAGTTAAGTATCCATGTTGTAGTTTCTGACATGTTTATGAACTTGAAGGGGAAAATATCAAAATTCTTTCTACCCAGAAACACCTACATAACCTAAAACCTTCACAAGCTAGAAAGAATTTCCCCCTCTTGCAATGTCAAAAGCAGATAACCAATAGGCTTTGACCTAAAAAGTCCCACCCCTTCACTTCCTGCTTTATCTGAGGTGAAATGAGTGAAGTGGAAGAGCAGAGCCTTTTCGGAACTCTGCAATGTTCAGGGCATAAGTGTTGCTTCCTTTGGATTCTGGCTGAATTTTATAGCAAATTCAACTCTTTCTCACTGAAAGTCCACAGGCTGTTGGCTCGAAGTGAGAGAAGGAAGATGTCATTTTTAAGTGATGTTATGATCTATTTAAACAACGGCAAGAGAAAACAACTTTCAAATAAAATTTATTTCATATCAAACACTAAGTTTGTGTTCCCTCATTTGGGAACCTTAACTACATTCATTTAATTGAATAAAAATCTTCAAAATGCTACTTTACGGAGGAACGGGCCAACATGTGCCTGAAGCAATAAAAGGCTCATTTAATCTCTGATTACCTGTGTCCTCAGATGCTGGCTGGCCATCCTTTACCGGGGTTGTACTCTCTGATGACGAGGAGCTTGCTTTCCCGGAGGCGAGTTTGTGGCTGCTGTCTTGTGAGCTAGCAGGGTCTGTGAAGGCATCCTGAGTGGAGTTGGAGTCAGAAAGCAAGACAACCTCACTGTCCTGACTGCGTTCTGGCAAAACAAACAAAGAGGGGGGAGGAAAGGAAAAAAAGAAAAGAAAACAAGGGTTATGCTGCCAGTTGCATGGCCGCAGACAGATAACTTCAGTATTTGGGATAAAAATGGAGAATTATTCATATTTGTGAGTTTTTGTGTACAAAAAGGTAATTCTGGTGAAGTGATCTTTCATAAAGATCAAGTGAAAATACTGTACAGTGAAAACTTTCATAATAATTCATTATATGTAACAGCATGCTGTGGATGCCTTTTTGGAATTGGTGGTAATGTGACAAACATTTCCTGTTGTAATGTGGGGAGGAGGGGGGGTATATACATATTTAGGAGAAAAAAAACAACAACTCATGAGCCAGAAATTCTTATTAGTGCATCGCACAAAGAGAGATGGTCTGTTTTTGTAAGTAAAACAGTTTTTTGTTTTGGTTTTTAAATGCTACAGTTCCTCCTAATTACATTCTGCAGTCTCAGGAAAAAATAATCCTGGGCTGAGAACTGTAAATAAGAATCAAGAGGGCAACAAGCTTTAGCTATTTCAGAGAATAATGCACACAAAGGACTTTTCAAAAGATTCAGTCATGAGTCAACAGCCAAGTTACTATGGTACTGTAAAATTTGTGTAAACTGACAGCTGTGCATTCAGTGCTTCCTACAAGAAAGCACTTCACTCTAGATTCAAAATATAGCCTCTTAAAAGGTTTGGTGGGTTTGAAGAGCAGTACCATTCAGGGAAGCCAGCCATATTGAAGACCTGGGCAGGCAGTAATCATGGTCAAACTCTGGTGAGGCTGTTGAAGATACGGGGAGCTGGTTTTAAGATATAATCAAGCAAATATTGCACCTCTTAATTTATAGAAAAGATTATTAAAAAAAAGAAAGAGAAAAATCAGTCATTTATGCTTCTAGACAACTGAATGCAAATTTAATGCCACTCCCCTTAAAAGTGTAGAACCTGATTCAGACACACATTTCTTTCTATAAGAAAATCTGCAGGTTACAAACTAAGTCCAGAATCTGCAATATGAATAAAACCAAGAATAAATTTTCTCCCATTTTACTATTAGAATTTTAAAAATGAAATCAAATCATGGGAGTAGTCCAGGAAGAATTCTTCGAAAAGTGTCGAAGAGTCAATAATGAACATAAAGATTTCATAAATGCATGTCTGAATCTGGTCCTGTGGTTTTACCACGCTGATGCACTTTAAGCAGGACTCAAGACAGAGAAATTGGACACCTGCAAGCAGCAATGTGCATAGTGGGGCATTTTCTGGCTTCAGTCTCAGTTTTGAGTGCCAATAACAGGGCAGCCACATTCTTTCTGACTTGACATTTTCACACTAATTGGCCATAATTAGAAATTAGATCCAATTAGTGGTAAATAGCAAACATGACTCACGCAAGGTTTTGAAATCTCTCCCAGAAGTTTGACTTTCTGCAAAATTACCCCCCACACTGAGCCCACATAAAAATGTGACCATATGATACACCAGACAATTTAGTGGATTGTGATAAAAGGACGGACTTTGTCCAGTTGTGAAGGCATTCACCCCATTAGAACTACATGCATATAAATGGCAAAGCAGGTGGTAAAAGCAAGCAGGCAAAGAGGTAGCAGGCAGGTAGGTAGGTAGGTAGGAAGGAATCTGGAAAGGGTGACAAAACTGGCAACATGGGCAATATGGCTGCGTTATTTGCACATTCAAGCTCAACATGATACATGGGGTGGGTGGACAGATGTCACAGTTCTTGTCACATGGAAACAATGTCCAAGACTCTTTGGTCCAAACAGCACTCGGCCTTTACAGTTCAGGAAATTGAAATCAGCTCTGCTGCACAGTCATTGTGTAAGTATGCAACAACCACTGGAATAAAAAAACAAACAAACAAACAAACAAAAAAAAACAGCCCATCTTGCAATACTTAAAGTGTTGTCCCTTAATTTAAAAGAAAGGCAGTTAGGCTTACAGTACACACCGCAAGAACATAACAGATGGTTAGTTCGCGTGAGTCAGTAAGGTCTCTTATAATGTTAACTGTACACGCGGTAGTATATTTACATTGCTGAAAGCAATATTGTGCTATTAGCACATTACTACATAGAACTATCAATTTTTTTTTTTTTTAAGAATTAAAATTTTCTACTTTCATTTCCAGCTTCATGAGAAAAATCACATTTCACAAAAACAATTCTGTTTATCAGCGCTGACATGTCGAGCACATCGAGCGTTCTGAACATGTTAAACTAGATTTTTATCTGCATAATAAAATCCAAACACCATCAAGTTTTTCTACCTGCAGACCGAACTAATCTGACCTCTGCCGTCTAAAAATGTGTGTGTATAAATACTGAACTTCCATTTATTTATTTAATACTAAATGCACTTAATTACAGATAAAAAACCCTCAAATACATCATCCAACTTAATCAATCTAACCTTTCACTTCTGAGCTGTGCAAGGCATGCATAAATATTTATAGGACTTTAAATTCAAGAATCTACCAGGTTAAAGTAAACTAACTGGTTATGCTTAGCAGCAGACTTTGAACAAGTACCAGTCACAAGTCTTAATAAAAATCCAGATCACTGAGAATTTTCAGCTTTTCTTGGTGTGATAAACAGCAGCTCATGTATGCAACCCCTATATCAGCAACAGAACAAATGCTGGATGTTAAAAGCCTGAGGAAGTTGCAACACAACAACAACTATTACATATTAGGAGGGGCAAAGTGATAGTTAGGAAAGAACATGGTGCCAGCAATAAAGAGCCACAAGAGAAGGATATGCCACCAATACACCTACACACAGATATATGCAAACCCACAGGCCTTAATGCTCTGTCATACCCAACCTTGAAATCTGTCTCTTTCCACACTGCTGCTGCAAATTAGTCAAATAATCAGTAGCCATATTGCCCATTTCACCACATCCCAATCACCCAGTGCACAGGAATCATTGTAACTGAAACCAAAGCAATTAAGCATGGTGATTAGCAATCGGAACACTCCCCAGTGGGCGTCCTGTCCCAGCGCAGAAAGAGCTCCAAAGAGCCCGACCCCTGAGACAGTGTCTAGGACTGGGACTGTACCATCAGCCTGCCGCTCCTCATGCCGCTGCTGCTGCCACTGTTGCCTTCGGAGTGTTTTGCGTTTGGCGTAATCGTGGTCAAACGGCGTGGCCACATAAGGAGGTGATGTCAGACCTGGGGTGACAACTGATGGAATGGATGAGTTAAGGACATTCCCTATACAGACTGAGGGACAGTTAAAGTCTTCATCCATCATAGAGGGCGGTTTCTCCCTGAAATAAATCAAAAACAAGAATAAGTTCTTCTGCATGATTTTTTTAAATTTGACTCTTATATCACACTTCTTGTGTTGTATTTTTTATAACTTACTTCTCATGGGCCCTTGGCATGCTTGGCATACTTTTCTCTTCTCCCCTCGCAAATGGTCCTGTAGCTGCTTCAACCAGTAAGTTAAACAAGAGCTCGTGTTCCAGATCTGGCTCATCAGCCTCTAGTAGTTTCAGGATGGTGGCACTCAAACGGAAATGCAGCTAGAAGAAGTTTAATATATGCAGAGAATGTCTTTAAAATGTGAATGTTTCCAGGCAGTAATCTTACATAACACAGCACTGATGTAACACAACTAGAAACTATTGGGAGCCACATGTCACAGATAGCATACCTCCAGGGCTTCCATGGCCAGGTCAGGAGGATTATGGTAATGGATTTTACGGGGGTATCTGGCAGCTTCTTCGTGCAGATAGTTTGCTGCCTATAAACACAGAAAAGGTGAGAGTCACCAACCTGACAATCATCTGCCAAATGAAATTAACTCCTAAACGCATAAAAAAAATGCCTGCTGAAATCACGGGTCATACAGTTCATGTGCTTCCAACAATCTAATCAGAACAACAGAGTTATGACTAACTGTTCTGCCAAAGGGAAGAAAGAGACAAGAAAAAGAAAAGAAGGAAACATCTTGCGGGAGTGGAAGGGCAGTGATCTTTGCTTCTGTAGGTGGATTATGAAACAACACCAGAGAGAAGAAAAAAAAGAATACATCGGCAATCAAAGGTTGATTACAATGACTGGAACAGTCCTCGTGGTTTTTGTGTTATTACTTAACTAATATCTAATGAAACTGAAAGGAATACATTTAACGTTGTGCTATCCTTAGAAAAGTTCCAGGCAAGTCACACCTCAATACCAATGTTTATTATTAAACATCAATTATTTAAAGAGTTCCTGACACACACAGTATGTAGGATCATTTAAACCATAGGTGTCAAACTCTGGCCCGCAGCCTAATTACATTTGGCCTGCGAAGCCATACAAAATTACCATTAGAGCTGGCCTGCCAGTATTATACAGTGCATGTACTGCTAATAATACAATTCCCAGAATGCTCTGTTGGTGTTTTGGCACGTCAGTCATGACAGGACCCATTAGCACCCTCTCCTCTGTTGACCATAGTCATAGCAACCATGCAAATACTGCCATGCTACCTATCCCAAAATGGCAAAAAGAAAGTCAGAAAACAGGAGCTTTCTGGACAGGTGGGAGAATATGATGAAAATTTGATAAATGATAAAATGATACAATTTAATTCAGAAGGCTGCAAATACAATTTTTATTTAAGAAATTAATTCCACTGATGTATTATTTAATTGGAATTTTGATTTTGCATGTGTGCAATATTAAGTTATATATACATTTATATAAGTTATATATATTGTTTAGTATTAAGCTTTGCTTGTTCCATATTCAGTTTTTCAGCAAAACTTGTTTGAGTCCATAAGAAATGATTCCTTGTTATATTTGGAGGAAGATTTTTTTTTTCAATGAATATTAATGTTAGCCCGCGAGTTTGAGCCACTTTTGAATTTTGGCCCACTGTGTATTTGAGTTTGACACCCCTGATTTAAACAATGTGTCTAGCCCTGTGATACTCAAACTGTGGGGTAAGCAACCCTGGTGGGGCAAAACCAGGGGAAAATATGATGGTAAGTAGGGCTGCTCAATTAATCGAATTTTAATCACGATTACGATCTGGGCTTTCAACGATCATTAAAAATGACTGAGCCGATTATTAGCCCCTCCCTCGTTTATCCGCGACACCTTAAAGGCTGTCTGTGAAAATATTGTCGGGCATAAACCGGTCGTGGCGCAAAAAAGGTTGGAGACCGCTGATTAAGAGGACCCGAGGGAAGCTCGGAAAGCTAAGCAGGAGTTATTTGGAGAGGAGAGTGACTGCCGTTGGTTGAAAAGAGAGGTAAAAAAAAAAAACTTCAGTGGTGTTGCACACTATTTTATATAATTTTTTAAAGTCATTGTTAACCCTTTAAAGCCGGTCAGAGCAGCACGCTCCGTTTTGTGTAACTATTTTTAAATCCCTGTAGAACCGGAACCGTGTAAGCTAGCGCAATAATTTGTTTTGCATATGAAACCGGAGGAGTTGTACTTGCATCTGATGCCATCAGCTTGTCCTCGGTCACGGTTTCCTTCCACAAAAAGCTTTGCAAAAATTGCATAAAAAGTGCTTGCAGGAACAAAAGCATAATATTCCAGAAACACGCTTCGCCGATCAGCTGTTCTTAACACTTCCCACCGTGAAACAGACGTCAGCGCGAACTATCACATGTCCGCCATTTCTTGGCCGAAACCGGAAGTGACGTCATTTTCGCAGAAATGTAGTTTTTTACTTGTAGGCCTTAAAAGCCTATACTGGTCATGTTTGACTTTTCTGAATAGTTGCTGGGATGCTTAGAGCTCGAATTGCACTGCTGGAAATAGTTTATTTTGATGCACCTGCTGTTTTCTTTGCAATTTGCATCATAGGATTGCTTTTTGTTTTTCCTGCAGTATATAAAAATTGGTGTATCTCCAAAATAAAACTATGAACACACTCAAAATAAATTTCCTGTTATTGTAAACTATTTTTTGCAACTTTTTTGTATTTAAAGTTTTGAGGGATAAACCTCTTAAATTTCTCCAAGTAATATATGTAAAAAAAACAAACAAACGATTTTAAATTTTTTTTTGTAGTTTATTGCACTTTTTTGCAATTAATGTAGTTACTATGGACTTAATGCATACATATTATTAAAATATGGGCTATAACAGTTGTATAGCAACTTGAAATGCTCCCATAAATGGCACTACAACATGTAAAAAATAATATAAGCTCTGGCGGACTTGGTTCTATAGTAGGTCTTAAAGGGTTAAATAAATATCGTCAAATAATCGAGATCTCAATTTCAGTGAAAATAATCGTGATTATCATTTTTGCCATAATCGAGCAGCCCTAATGGTAAGATTTTCTGATGGAACATTGATGAATCGTATTGAACGTTAGCGATTTATATTTTAAATTTTTTTTTTACAAAATGGGAGAACCACTGGTCTAGCTTCTTGTCACCAAACCACTTCACCTTTTTATAAAGCTGCAGATATCCCGCCGGAGGCTGTCTACGTTTCTCTGCTATCTTTCCCAGCATGTAGTGAATCAGCCACTCTTCTTCGTCACTGTCACCCTCACAACGGGAGGCGCCCTGAAAACACTGAAAGGCCGTCTCCAACATGGAGTCTCTCCTTTCTTCCATCTGAAACACCACAGACACACAAACATGCACATGTTGGAAACATCATGAACGTTGTAGCTCAAGGGGGTAGATTAATTGACTCTATAAAGACTGCCAGTATGGAATGAGCAAGAAGTGGCCCAATGCAATCGGTGAGTTAATGTCTTAAAAAAAAAAAAAAAAAAAAAAAAAAGGTGAACGGATAGGAAACACAGGTGAGTTATATGTCAGAGCATGCCTCACCTGTTTAACCACCTCAGGGGGAAGCTCACTGCGCCACTGTTTGAGCTGCCGTGAAGCAAACGAATGCAGCGCATATGACATGGTACCATACTCTATCCACAATGACAGATTGGAGCTGTCGATCTCCAGAGCCCTCTTAAAGCAGTTAAGCACTGCTTGGGAGTGCTTCCATATAGGAACGTCGCTTTTCAGCTCATTGGAGTTGAGCTTGTCTTGGATACGGCTGGCCCTCGCTAAAGCCATACCTGCCCAGGAGTCAAACCTAAAGCAAGACGAGGAAAAACACTTCAGTATTCTCACTGCATTTAAAAGTACACTATGTTACTTTATAAAAACAAACAAATACAAACAATTCCTCTGCACATCCAATTTTGTGCTTTTTTCAAACAAAAATTACAGTAAACCTTAACTTTAAAACATTAAGAACAAAAAATTGATTACTGTGTGCAATGAGCTACCTGTTAGGACAAACACATATGTCATGCATATAGAACTTGATGGCTTTGGATTGCTCCTTGTTCTTAAAATGATAGTCCGCCACAAGGTAGTAGATCTCATTGATGATCGGAGGTGCAGGAGCACTGCCCTCGGGAAGGCATGGAGCCTTAAAGAGAGAAACAAAAAAATCTTAATTAGACGAGACTGTTACTGACTTCAAGGCTTTTAAAAAATATATTAAATATATATAAATATTATAGCAAGGAAGACCCTGTTTATAACGTCCAAGTCACTTAGTGCTTCTCACTTCTTCACCATGGCCCCACAAACTGACCTTTTCTGTCATGTCCTCAATGTAGGCTGCCACTTCATCCATTGTGAGGACGGGAGTGTCACTTGGGGGGGCGATGCTTGAAAACCTCCTCAGCAAATTGGCCAATTCTGCAGACACTGTACTCGTCTTATAGCTGTCAAACTCAGGCAGCGACTTTGGTTTGAAATACTGAAACATGAAGAGGGCATCGCTCCACAGAAGCTCAACCTTAAAGCAGAGTAATACCACGGGAAATTAATACCTGTGTAACATACATGGCTACAGCAATTACTGCTAAAAGGTCCCAATAAGACTATTCTTTCATTAGTTACAGTGTACAGTTAGGACTCCAGCCACTGAAAACCAATGACATACAACTGTGGGAATGACCCCCACCTCGTGGCTAAACGCAAGTACTACAAAAATACAAGAGATTGGGTACTTTACACACAAACCTCCTGCTGAGTCACTTTATCTCTTATAATATAACACGAGTTTACCTTTTTCGCTCCCTTTGACTCTTTATCTTCAATCAAATGTAACTATTTACAGAGAACTCTGTCAAGCATCTCCTATAGTGACAAAGCAATAAAGGAAGCATGCTGTTATATACTAAATATTTCATTATCTTGTGAGTTACTCAAAGACAATTTCACTAAATTACGGTAAAAGTCTAAAAGCCCACAAACCACAATTCTGCTGGTAAGTCGTTAATCTAAATGTGGTTGCATTTTTCCTCACACACTGAATCAGTGCCATTAACGCTATTTCACCGGTGCAATTTATTTCAGTGACATCAGAAGTGTATTCCTCACCAGCAAAACAACATTAATGGATATAACAGACTTTTTCTGTGTGTCATGAGGGCCTGTCTGAGTCATCAGCCCTCAGCTAAACAACTCACTATTTATGCAGGTTTGTCAGTACCACTGGGAAATCACACAAAATAGTCCGACCTTAAGTTACCTCTCAGCAATTCTGCCTGTTCTTCAGGTATTGACTTTTGGACTATGTCATTAAATTAATTAACTTCTGCTTGGCAGAGCCGCTTGTAGATCAAACACCAAACTATAACACGTTAAATCAAGCAGAGTGTTTTAAGCATCTATAACCTGTGGAGATGAATGATCTTCAAGGTAGCGGGCCTTGCTCTTCTTACTGGGGTAGGCATATAAACAGAAAAAGCACTGTTCCAGGGCCATTTCCAACTCCTCCTTGTAGGGGTGAGAGTCACTGCTAGTAGAGGCTGCAAATTCTTTTTCCAAAACTCGCACCTAAACCAACAAAAACAAATATTTAAAAACATTTTCATATGTTTTTGAAAAAAAGAACAAAAAAACGAAGTAATGTACAGCCTACATGTCAGGCTGTACATTACTTTGTTTTGTTTTTTTGGTGTTGATGTAGCATTTGCAGAGAGCAAACAAACTTACAAAAAATTTGAGAAGGGCTCCGTCTGAGCTGCAGCACAAGGACCGACGGCCAAGATACTCATGGGCCGTGTTTAGAAGCATCAGGGAGGAGGGCAGCATGGGGGTGTCTGAGTCCTCTAAAAATTAAGACTTGACAGTGTCACTCAGTGTAACAACTGACATGGCATATACAGTACACTGAAGGAAAACTAAAAAGCATAAAAGCAAGATATCAACAAACCTTCATCATCCCCTACAGACATATGCTGTCGAAGCATACAGTCAAAGGCAGCCTCTTCGTGCTTGATAATGCGATACAGGATAATCCAAGGCAGGACTGAGAAGAAAAATGGCTCCTTGGGATCATCAGAAATGGTCATGCTAAGATCAATCAGCTGAAACGCAAACCGACAGCACAATAAATTAGCAATCTAAAAATTAAGTGTATCGGTACCTTAATGTTGCGTGAATTAAAGCATTACTTAAGGCGAACAGAAACTCTCTTTGAACCTGGATTAGGTTGTTTGCCAGTCGAGCCATACTAGAGAAGTGGGGGACATTGCTCAGAAGCTCCGCCTCTTTATTGAAGCAGACCTCGATGCCATCTAGCAACTTCACAATGGTGCTAACCCACTCCTCCTTGCTAGGTGGAGAGCTGCTTGGAGCAGAGTTGAGCTGCTGGAGGGCTTCATTCAAGGCCAGCTCGCTGCACTCCAAACACTGCTGGTAGTCCTGCAGCTTCAATAGTGAGTTCTAGGACACAGGGTTAGAAATAATTACGCATTTCAAATCGTTTAGCGATTCCACTGATATCACTGTAGTTTGTCTAACCTGTAGTAACGTCAACTGTGCGGGACGCTCAGGTGTTGAGCTCACAAACTCCAGAGGTTTGCTCCTGCTCCCATAATTAAGGGTGGGCTGCAGCAGACGCACCACTGAGTCGAAGTCCGATGACTCAAAGAGGCGCTGGATCTCTTCCAAAGATTGACAGCGCTCCAGACACTTTAGCCTTTTGTCAATCTGTGTGTGGGAACAGAGAAAACCCACCAAAAACCCAGTCAAAACATCTACAAAATAAGCACTTCGATATTTTCAAGCTTAAATTGCTATGAAAGAAATGAATGCTTAAAAATTCCCCTCTCTCTTTTACATACGCCATATACACATACATTTATATATTACATAATTAAGTATTTTGATTCTGATAAACCCCATAAGAGAGAAATGGGAAATATATTAATAAAAGAGAAAATATATATACTGGCCAGCACACAAACCTCCTCTACAGAGATTGCTGCATCTACACGAAGGTTAGGCAGGTTGATTGTGTACTGTTTCCCATCTGGGCTCTTTGATTTGCTCTGCAAAAGGCCTACACAGACATCATAGCTCTCCAGAGCCAATTCCATGTCCCCCTGTCAAAACAAGAAATGCACTGTTACTGAGTGAAAAAAATAACTCAATAATAATCAAGTAAAATATAAATAGACATATAAACTTTACCTGCAGGGCCAGGAATCGTGCCTTTAGCCAGTATACTCGCACCATGACATCCAGCCAGTCATCCTCAAACAGATCTCTTTGAGATGCACCAAGAGCGAGAAGTAATAAATCAACCTGGAAGTGCTGCCCAGGAAATTCTGAGTCAGTGGTATTGTTTCCAGAGCCACAGCTGCTTCTTCTAGGAGTAACTGGATAAGGAATTAAAATATGAATGCAAGCCAAAAATAAACAATGAATTTCCATTGTAAAACAAATACTACATATCATCATGTTCAACTTCAACAGTGACTCCAACACCTTTTAGATCATTAAGCCAAATTTAAAATGCTAGATAAATGGCAACACATTTCTCACATTCAGGCTCTTGAATGCTTTGCTCAGTAGTGTTATTTGTCCAAATTGATCTTTTCAAAATCTACTAGGCTATGAGAAAAATTATGAAGCTCACTCAGACTTACCAGCCTTCCCTTTGCTGTGTAACCATTGCTCCAACTGCAGTTCCATACAGGCCAAGCTCATTGTCAACATCCCCTGCATACGTTAAAAAAACAAAAAAACAAAACTAGATCCTTAGAGAAAAGCCTTAAAGGGCTTAAAGTAAATTAATGTTAAGCCATAAGCATGATGATAAAAGACATTCAAGCAACCATAAAATTAACCAACTTTCATTTACCCGGATATGTTGGTTGCTGCAGTCCCGAAGGAGAGGATTAGGAAGACCGTTACTGTGCTTCCTCCAGGTCTGATAGACCTCCAAGACCACAGCAGTCAAGCCCCGGGGCCACTCCTCCATGAATTTCTGACCCACTGCTTTCAGATAGCGCATCATCAGGTCCAGTATACCACCATTGGCCATATTGTCAAGTAGGAAGTTGTGGACATCTTGTTGTTCTGGAGGAAGGAGTGGACAGTGTGTTAATATGATGGAAACACCAAAATGAGATATGATATTGTGAATACACATTTAGGATGCACCACATACCAGACTTCATGTATTCAACTGAGTCCACAGGTAAGCAACTCCCATGCAGAGGCTGTATGTCATCCTTGCCATCACACTGTGTCTCGAGATTACTGAGGCTCTCATCGTCATTATCAGGATCAAATTTCTTTAGCCTAAGAGAAACCAGAAAAATACTTTTACATCAACAAAACTATAATAGACCTGTAAGATTTACGCATTCTACATAAGGTTCAGTAAAGAGCGGCTACCTAGAAGGTAGGTATTTAAAAAGCAGTTCCTGAAAATCAATCTTCTCCTCCTTCTTGCATTTAGTGTTTCGAACACGTGCAGAGCGCCGCTTTGCCGTTTCCCCGCTATCTTCTACCACGCGTTTCCGTTTCGGCGCTTTCTTCACCTTATCTGTGAGCGACACTTCCATTGCTGTAGCTGTGAAGATTTGAGAACATTTAAATGGCTACAATAACAACAACAATAATACTTTTAATTGATACAAATAATCACATTGAGAGGCAAGACAAACAGCACTGACCAACAGGTGGAACAAAGGTGTTGACCTCTACAGTGGACTGACTGGTGGCAATTTGAGGTTGATTGCCAGATTGAGCCATCACTGCTGGCTCAGTGAAGACCACTGGAGGCAGGGATGAACTGGGGCTGCTGCTTAGCACTGTGGTCTGGCCCATACTGACAGGGCTGCTTGGCTGGGGGATGTTCTGGAGGACGTTTGGGTCACGGTACTCTGACAAGTCAATTCTGCGGCCAAGACTTGGGCGTGGTAGCTCACACGTGGTCTGATGTCTGTACATTGCAAGGAGACTTTCACCCAGATGTTTCCATCTGCAATAAATACAGAAGATATAGCAAAAAATTTGGTCCGGTGATAGGTTTGTAGCATAAACCTATTCGCTGGAACGTTAAGGACAATTTACTACACAGCAAAAGCAAGACACAAGTAGGCAAAATTCTTTGTGTTACTCATGCATGAGGGAGAGAACCACAACAAGCGCCGTTCCTTCGCTTGACCCCAGTCGCTCTCGTCCGCTCCCCCATAACATTGTTCTTTTATTGAGCTCACATGAATATACATAGGTTCATTAACATAAGACGTCTACATACACACAAAGAGTACCTTGCCTGTGCGTTGCATAAGTATGTGTGTGTGCGTGTGTGGGGTCAAGATGCGACTCCCCAAAGCTGGTGCCAGGAGTCTAGCGGTCCATCTAAACAAAAGGCTCTTACACTCAAACAGATATACGTGTGTTTGCTATACCATATATCACCAAGAGAAGATATGACCTCTCCTAGGAGGTGTGTGATCTATGCCAGAACACTCTGTAGAGGAGTGAACGCACCCCCCTCTTCATGCTACACAGAGTTGTTACAGACCTCCTAGGATGAGACATTCTTTCAATCTACAAATGATTATATACTTCTAAGCATATATGACTAATTTTTCTAAGCATAAATGACAATAAACAATACAAATCTAACAGATTCTGCATTTTCTGCTGATGTAAACCATAGCATTGTAATAATTAACAATAATCTGTTCTCATTAAAACAAATAATCTATGGTTAAATGCTGACTGTGTGATGAAATGACGCAGACAGCAACAACAGCAGAGCACTCACGAGAAGCTGTGGATGGGCTGAATGAGTACAAGGTCAGGTTTTGGTTCAGAAAGAGAGAGAGCCTGCCTGCGCCTCCTTATCTCTAGTGCCTCTTCCATAATGGATTTGCGTTCCTCTTCTTCTACTTCCACATAGTGAATAGAAATATCACTGAGAAAAGTTTAAAAAAAAAAAAAAAAGACGGAGACAAGTTTGTCAGTCATGGAAAAGTATGGTGCAACTCGTAAACAGATTAAGAACTTAAAAGAAAGTTGCCTTTACCATTTCATGAACATCTGCATCGTATCCCTCTTCAGACAAGGTTGTTCCTCAAATATTTTTTCCTTCAACACCAGACCTTTGGTGTAACAATGGTCCTTCTCTAGGGCTTTGGAAATGAAGTACAAACAGCCTGGAAATACATAGAGAAATGTTAGCTACTTTCCCCCCCATACATGAGCTCTTAACCTGACCGTGAAAAGCTTATGATGACATGTTACATACAGCTGTAGTCACTGAGTGTATAGAGTATAGTTATGAGGTTGTCCAGGCAGGGCCAGTGGTCAGGGTTACAGTGCAATCCTTCCTGGAATGCATGACGAGCCAGAGGAATGCGCACCAGTCGCACAGCCACCTGACCAATTTTGTACCACATGTTCACATCAGTGGAATCCAACATGACAGCCTGAGAACAGAGCAGAGCAGAATTTATAGTAAGAACACCTGCCAGCGTTATTCATTCGGTCATTGAATTTAATCAAGTTAAAGTGACACATTACCTCTAAGTAAAACTCCATAGCGGTCTCCAGGTCATCCCGTAACGCAGCCATACTAGCCAGATTTTTAAAAGTTGAATATTTCAGCATCAATCCGGGGTGCTTGAGGCCCACTCTCTGATCATCAGAGGGCATGGCCTGAAATATTAAGAGGATACATTAGATTCAACACCAAACCCATGGGGTCTTGATAAGATCAAGCAAGGTAAATAATGTCAACATGGCCAATTTTATTTACGCAGTGAAACTGAATTCTACACAGAAAATGGTTAACATGATATGTTCATAATGACACAAAGTATGAAAATGTATGTCCTGAGAAACACAAATGGAAGAAAATCTGCAACAATGTGTGAAACTTTAAATATCACAGATCACCACTTTAGTCCTCATGATCAAATGAGCCTCCAAGCTGGCTACGTGTGGCGTTTCAGTTTGAATGCTAAATGCACTGCACTGGTCTCATTGCAATTCACAAACATGGGATGCAGGATGAGCTCATCAGGTAGGGTGCTTAGGATGAGTTTCAGAGCTTGAGCCCTTTCATTCAGCTCCTGGAATTTTGGCACTTTCCTGTCAATTATCAACTCCTCCATATCATCTGCAGCCATGCAAATTATAGCCTCTTAATAGTTCATTTTTAAGTTTTTCTTTTCCAACATTTTGATAACAGCATCCTGGGTAGGTTCGGGGTCTCCTTCGCTGCCTTTATAAAAGCTGTTGTTAAGGTCTGCGCTGCTGATAAATTGATTTTCTCCAGCTCTTTAAAGAGAAACATCACAGCGTAGAGAGCCAACGGAGCAAGTGAGGCAGCGTCTGCTTCATTCTTTATGTCTCCCGTGGTCATCCTTGACCAAGCGATGGACTTCTGTGCGTGCACACATCCACTGATGCCGGTTTCACCACATTCAATCAGTCATGGAGACTGACAGAATGGAAACAGACAAGGATCTTGGGTGAGATGGCTGTCAGTGATGAGAATACCGGCGCACTGTTGACTGGATGGTGGAATTATAGAAAAAAATAAATGACCTCTATAGGTAATGCGCTAATTTTAGAACAGCTTTAATTTAAGGAGCGCCACAGTTGTTAGCACTGTTGCCTCACAGCTACTACGTCCTAATTACGAATCCACCATCTGATTGGGGGAAAGCTGTGTTGCGTTTGCATGTTCTCCCCATGTTTTTGTGGGTTCTCTCCAGGTACTCCGGCTTCCTGCCAGAGACCGTCTCAATGTGTTAGCCCTGCGATAGATTGCTGACCTGTTCAGGGTTTACCCTGACTCTCGTCCTGGGATAGCCGGGATAGCCCACCCACCCCCACAACCCTGAAAAGTGTAAAAGAATGGATAGATGGGCTGTTCTGTGCAACCATATTATTAGTTTGTGTTGGTGTGTTTACCTCTTTGAGCAGTGGAGTTTTGAGAAGCTCATGGTAGGCCTTGGCGGACTCCTCAAATTTATCATGTTTCTGCAGATCCAAAGCTTTGTGATATAAAGCGAATGCCTCTGCTTCCTATTGACAGAAACAAACGGGGGAATACAACTGACTTAATGGGATGTACAGAGATGAACGACTGCATCAGCAGATAGAACTAATATTGCTTATTCATCAGCATATAGTATGTAGCCTACTTGAGCCTCTTTTGTCTGACTCTTGCTGTTTCTCAGGGGATCTTGAGACTCGTCTGCAGCTGCCGAAGCAGCATTTAGTGCTGCTATGCGAATCTGTGTAAAAGGGCAGAGAGAAAACGCTTTACCATGCAGTAATCTGTCTTAGGCAAGGGAGTGTGCGCAGTTACAGTGAGGATGTAGCTGACGCTGTGATTCAAGGTCTTACCATTTTAATATTTGAAAAGCAGCTCTTCTGCCTTCACGGTTCGCAGATTTCGTTGAATGCAAGAAAAACAAAAAATACACTGCAAAGCCATTTAGTATGTCCTCTGTGTCTTTTCCATTTACTGTTATCTATTCATTTGAGTGTATGTGAGAGCTTTGGGCGTACACAACCTACAACACAGAAAAGCAATGCGAGCCGGCGTTTCTATCACGCCACGTATTTGCTCTTTAAAGAGGAGATTACGACCACTTGGGACCGACTAGCTCACATTACCGACACGCCATTCAAAACCAAATCTGGTTAACTTAGCTCTCTGTAAACGATATTTCGCTCTTAGCAAATATACAGAACTCTGGAGAGTAGATGCTAAACGTAGCTCACAGTTTCTCCAGCTAGCCGAAATTAGCAGAGACGTTTGTGAGCTAACTGTAGCTTGTGGTCCGCCGGACGACCGTCACTTCCAGAGCTCAGCGACTTACCATTCATTCTCAATTAAACTGCACCTGTAAAGTTTCAGGTACTCGAGCAACATAACAAACCCTGAAAACTCCGCGGCTACGAAGCAATTTAGAAACTTAACCTATACATCATCCTTTGTTGTTGTCAAATATGGATGAGACCCTGAGAATGTTTGCGTCACTGGATGACATTTGCCACCCGCCAATCAGTAACGTGGTCACTGATTGGTCAATACCCAGTGGGCGTACTCTTATGACCAACGATACTGTATGATATTGGGTGACACCGTCTGGGTTCGCTTTATTACTACATCGCCGTCCGCCTGCCGGAGGGGCAGCGCGACAAGGCATTTGAAGTGTCGGATATCCTGAGTTCCGACAAGGAAAAGAGCACGCCGACTGAAAGAGCATTTATTACATAGCTACACCTTACCCAAGGAATACACTAAGGTGGCCCAATTGTTGGAATTAAAAAGAATATTGTATATTATCCTAATCTGTGCAACAGAAACCCAACCTGCCAAATGCGTACTCTTGCATAGTGTTATTTTAAACTACATCGGTGACCAATCAGGAACCTCTATATATAAAATTGCAAATTAAAGTTTGGGGCAAAATCAGGTCGGTCAGAGGGATGCGCACTTGTTATTGGTTATATCTTTATTTTCCAAATGTGGATGCTCCGCGAAATAACATTATATCTTTATAATAGTGTCGTGCGTATATTTTAGTGGTTAATTAAAATGGGAAGAAATTATCCTGTTGCTGGTAATTATACTATCATTGATCATCAATCATACTAATTGAATAGACCGGTTTTCTCAGCAAGTAGCCCATTAAAAAGCCCCTCTGCGGTCTTAAAGCCTCACTGGGGCAGCAGGCTATTTAAACAGCACGATGTGCATGAGTGGCTCGTTACAATACCTGTGCCAGCTTCCTAAAAACGAATATGAACTTTTAATATGCAGAGATATGCTTATCCCCTCTTGACCAAAGTTAAAATAACTTCATCAGAAGCTAGGCTAACAGTAGTATGTCAAGTCTGCGCAGAGGTCCATTCGTTAGTGTGTACTAGTGTCATGGTCCACAGTTAGATAGGTAAGCAAGTGCACAGATTTGGTAAAGATAACACCGAGGGATTTGGGAACATCCTATTGCAACAAATACTTTGAGCAGAAAACCAGTAGCCTTGTACCTGTTTGTTTGTACATTTACTTGTTCTCATCAAAGTCCAAGCTATTAAATCTTCAAACAACTGTGTACAATCAGACAAAAAAATGTCTAAGCAAAATGTTGTGTTTCTCCTGCACCATTCATAACTTATCAATTATGCATTAATAATGGCAACATTTATTAATTAAATATTTTTTCTTGATTTGCGACACTCCAAAACTGTATGTAAACTGCAAAACTAACAGAAATACACGCAAAGTTTGTAGTAAAATACATAGCCATCTCATTTTTTTTTCCAAGTACGTCTTTAGATCGGTTCTGTAGTTCGGCCTGTGCACTATAAAGCTGACTGCCCATGGATGGACGTGCATATGTTCTTGAGAATCCAATTCCCCATATTTACAAGATAAAAATGCAACCGTTTCCTGGAAAGCGTGGATGTTGCAGCATAAGCAGCACGTGTGCATAACATATAAAATGTTGAAACTGAGACATGTTGTTTTATGAAAAATATCGCTTCATTTTGAATGTAACACCAACCACATACAGTCGATGAGTATTATTGAATTAATTTATAATATATATATTTATTCACCAAATATACAGTTCATATTGGCTAAATCAATTCAATTCAATTCAATTCAATTTTATTTATATAGCGCCAAATCACAACAAAAGTCGCCTCAAGGCGCTTCATAGATACAGAGAAAAACCCAACAATCATATGACCCCCTATGAGCAAGCACTTTGGCGACAGTGGGAAGGAAAAACTCCCTTTTAACAGGAAGAAACCTCTGGCAGAACCAGGCTCAGGGAGGGGCGGCCATCTGCTGCGACCGGTTGGGGTGAGAGAAGGAAGACAGGATAAAAGACATGCTGTGGAAGAGAGACAGAGGTTAATAACAAATATGATTCAATGCAGAGAGGTCTATTAACACATAGTGAGTGAGAAAGGTGACTGGAAAGGAAAAACTCAATGCATCATGGGAATCCCCCGGCAGCCTAAATCAGGAGATAACAAGGTGTAAACGTGAACGTTTGTTATACATTAGTGCTTAAATATTTATAACCCTGTTTCCATCATGGGAACTTTCCTCACGTACTAAGAACCATTCGAGTGACTCGGGTTTTTTTTAAAGGCGTGGATCAGGGTCTAAATGAAGTTCTGGAAATTGAACATTGTGATCAACATTGTGACATGCATGGGAAACAATCAACCACTAGAGGGCAAACTTTTATCTATAATCATGAGAAGATCCAGTGTGTGTGTGTGGGGGGGGTTTCCACCCTTTTTTCAGCACCCCAAGATGCTGAGCTGATTACCTTAGCAAACGTTTGCTGTGATAGTTGGATCATAATAGAAATTTCACTGATACCTTTTCAGACACTGCTGACAAATTGTATAAAATTATGCAAAGCAGTGGCTAAAAGATGGTTTCCCCTTTCTTCTGTAGTTTGCACAGATATGTGATAGAGAGATGAGGTCTTTGTCAGGGTTTCTGATGACGAACTGCAAGAAAACTGCAGCTTCTAGGTGTAACAGTATATCATCTTTGTCCTCACTGACCCTGTGTGTTGCAGTCCCTTGTTGCTCTTTCGTTGCTTCTCCCCCGCCTTCTCCATCCCTACACTCATCCTCACCCACCCCATCTCTTCCTTGGCTGAGACCGGCTGGCTGGCACTATTATCAATTCTTTCTGTCAGCATGCCTGCAACAAAAAAAAAAAAAGAAAAAAAAAAGCTTACGTCACAGTCATTACTGGCCCTATAAAAGTCAGAGTGATGCAGATTCACTGTGCAGTCGGCCCGGCAACATTCACAGACACAGAGCAGCCCGTCTCACTAGTCATGGCTTCCGCAGGCTTTGACCCTTACTTTTCTTCTGCTTACAAGAAGAGGGGAGTTGTGCGCAGCGGAGGATATGGGACTGGTGGAGGGGGAGCAGCTAGGTCTGTCTACTCCACCCACTCTGCCCCAGTAACTTCCTATGCATCTTCACGCAGAAGTTATCCTGCATACGCCCGAGCTACTTCCAGCTACTCCACCATTCTTTCTGCTCCTGTGCTTGCACCTGCTCCTGAGCTACGCCTTGACCAAGCAGCCCAAGTCAGCTCTGAGTTCAAAGCAGTAAGGACCCAGGAGAAGGCTCAGCTGCAAGACCTGAATGACCGCTTTGCAAGCTTTATTGAGAGGGTCCATGAACTTGAGCAGCAGAACAAGTTGCTGGAGACTGAGCTCCTGCTGCTTAGGCAAAGGCAGACGGAGCCATCCAACATTCGGGCCCTGTATGAGCATGAGATCCGCCAGCTCCGTGTAGCTGTGGAAGAGGCCCGCCATGAGAAGCAAGCAGCCCAGGACCACAGGGATCAGATGGAGGATGTGCTGAGGAACCTGCAGAAACAGTATGAGGAGGAAGTGCTTGGCAGAGAGGAGGCCGAGGGCAGGCTCATGGATGCCAGGAAGGGAGCAGATGAAGCCACACTGGGCCAGGCCGAGCTTGAGAAACGAGTCGAGACCCTGCTGGAAGAGCTGACCTTCCTGAAGCGTCTCTGTGAGAGTGAGATTGCGGAGCTGCAGGCTCAAATCCAGTACAGCGCAGAGGTGTCAGTGGAGATGGAGGTTGCCAAACCGGACCTGTCTGCTGCCCTCCGTGACATCCGAGTGCAGTACGAGAAGCTGGCACAGCGCAACCTGCAGTCAGCCGAAGAATGGTTCTGCAACAAGATGAATGTCATGACAGTGGGCGCCACTCGCACCACGGAGACTGCACGCAGTGCCAAAGATGAAGTTGGAGAGTACCGCCGGTTGCTTAAAGCCAAAATGCTGGAGATTGATGCCTGCCGCGAGATGAACCAAGCTCTGGAAAACCAACTACAGGAAGTGGAGGAGAAACAGAGTGGTGAGATTGCTGCACTGCAGGTGAGGCACAGAAACAAAGGAAGTGCAGTGACCTCTGTCTCTTTCCTGTGATAAAAAAAAAGAAGAAGAAGTGATCCTTTGTTATTTTCTGTTACTCAGAGGAGTCACAGAGCAGATATTTAACTTATGTACATATAACATTTCTCTTTGTACAGGATACAATATGTGAACTGGAAGAAGAGCTGAGGGCAAACAAAAATGACATGGCTCGCTACTTGAAAGATTACCAGGACCTTCTGAATGTGAAGATGGCACTGGATATCGAAATTGCTGCATACAGGTAAGTGTCTTATACATAGTGTCCCACTGTCTTATATACTGGATGGTAATTGTGGAATACACAATAAAATGGGTAATTAGGCATTTCATCTTCTTGTAATGTGTGCTTTATCCTATCAGGAAGCTTCTTGAGGGAGAAGAGAATCGTTTGAATGTGGCAGGACCGATTTCTGTCACTGGGTACTCCCAAGCCATGTTTTCTGCTCCGTCCTATGGAAGAACGCAGATCTCCATGCATTCTCAGCTGAGCTCTGCAGCTCCATACCTGCTGAGCTCCCGCCTGTATACTACATCGCTGCCCACAGAGGAGACAATATCTGCAAGCCAAGCACAGCAGGCAGAGGCTAGCCCTCCCGAAGAGGAGGAAGAAGAGCAGGTGGAAGAGGAAGAGAAAGCTGAAGAAGAAGAAAAGGAGGAAGAAGAGGCAGAGCAGGAGGAAGGGGGGGAAGAAGAGGAGGAGGAGACAGCAGAGAAGGAAGGAGAAGAAGAAGAGGGAGAGAAGGAGGAAGAGGCAGATGCAGAAGGTTAGTGTGGTAAATTTCCATGTATGCCCCTGTGCGTGTCCCTGTGTGTATGTAGTGGGAAACTAATGTGACCTTTTATCTTTCTTCACCTCATTTTCATTGTGAAGAGGCTGAAGCAGAGGATGGAGAAAAAGAAGATGAGGAGGAAGGAGGAGAGGACGGCCAGCCTGAAGATGAGGAAGATGCCGAACAGAAAGAAACAGAGGGCGATGAAGAGGGTGAGAAGGAGGAAGAAACTGTAAAAGAAGAGGAAGCAGAGGCTGAAGAGAAAAATAGGAAAACAACAGATAAAAAAGTCTAACTTTACTCATTTTAAAAACAAAGTGCTAGCCTGTAGCTAAAAGGATGTTCCAAATCCTCTGGTGCTCCTATTTGCTCTGATGTCTCATTCAAACCAAATGAAAATATCTTAAAAAAGTGCTGGTGACCTTCACCTCTGTGTGGTCGACACGAGTGAAAGCTTGTACCTGAAAGCATGTATGCACAGGTACACTCTGCAAAAGATTAAAAAAAAAATGTATTTACAAAGACAGGATGTGTCAGGAGTAGGAATTCTGCTTGGTGGAGAAATGTTTGCTGGTGCTTTACCTTAACCAAAATATGCTTATGTAACTGCCTTGTATGTGCAATAGCCTTCAAGTCCATCGTGTGCTGCATTAAACTCCAATAAAGCCTTGAAGCCTTCTTAACCAGAAGCTATCTCCTGGATTTTCATTTTTCCATACAAAAATAATTTGCAATGGTGTGTTAAATCGAGTCACATTTAGCATAAATAAAACGCATAAAAAGAAAATCATATTCAGTGTCCAAGTCCTGTGACTCACTTGCACATGTCAGGATGGAAATTTTTCCTTCCTAATTAGCCCCTGAGCTTCTTTTTCTTTCATTCAGAGTCTTAAAGCAAAATGCTACTATTGCACTAGAATGTTAATGGAGGTTAATGGAAAAGTACAGAAATGGCAGCCAGAGGGCCTTGCTTCTGTTCACCACGATAAATCAGCTCACAACTGACTGAGAGGAGGAGGGCTGCAGCAAACCAGCACGGTCAGCAAGTCTGGATCATCTTAGGTCTTATTCAGCAAAAAAAAAGAAAAAAAAACACACACCAGTCCACAATTAAAATGCATGAAAAACAACACACGACACAATAAATTTTCAGTGTATCGGGCAAGCATTAATCTTTTAGCTTTTCAACATGACAAAGCCAATAAAGTCTCCTTAGATTTCCAGTAACTTGTGAAACCAAAGGCTGGTGTTAACGAATTGTGTTAAGCTGGCGTTTTAGGCTTTTTAAGTCAGCAGGTCGTCCGCTGTCCCGTCTGTGTTTGATCAGCGAGCTGACACCGGTGTTTTTTTCCCTGCTGCCTCACCCTCATCCACATCACTGTCCATAAATCAGGGCGCCCTGAAACCTTTATGACTCAGCTAGTCTGCTGCACCAAAGAATCTGGCAAAGTGTCAGCTCATGCAGAACAGCGAGGAGTGGAGGAAAAAGAGAGAGCAATTTCATTATTTCATTAGGGAGAAAGACAGACAGATTGAGGGTGGACTCAGGGGGTGGGGGCATTGGAATAGCTTGCTGCACTAAAACCTTGACAGAGGACAGACTGTCTTTATCCAGCAAATAGGTGGAGGATTTCAGGGCTTCCTTTAGGCATTTGCAGAGATGCAGTTCTTATCACTTAAGTAAACCCCAAACACACACACACACACAAATGGGACACACAAGTGGTTAGAAGTGCTGCATCATATAATTTTAAGCACATAATGGCCCTTTTAATTCATTCAGCAGATTTCCTACTCAGTGTCGCATGTATAAAGGCAATGCCCTAAACACTGTGCAGTATCTTTTGCCACTCTCTCGCCATCCCCCATGTCCTCAATTTACCTCACTCGTTGCTACACACACCGCCATCCTCCTCGTTATGTTGCTCTTGGTTGCCACAGTAGAGTCGGTCCAGAGGAGCACTCCGTTTAATTATTAGAAATTCCACTTTAGAGTGAATTTGGCTTTGTGTTACACACACCTTTCACCACTCAGACAGAGCAATACAGCAAATGTTTTTTTTACTGGATTAAAAGACCACTAATTACATACCACTGGGTGGATTATAACACACAAACCACGCTGCACATAGAATGCTGAAAAGGGTATAAGGCTCCTCGGAGCAGAAATAGTAAACCACCAGTAGGATGTATTCTCCCACTTGCCTTCCATACAGCTAGGGAGCCTCGCAAGGTTTTGTGCATGTATGTGCCTACAGCTTGTGTGAAGCAGCTCAGGGCACAGTGGGGCACAGATCCCCTGTAAATGCAGCATATCAAAGCAAGGCTGTATTATTTTTTATCACATTTCATCTCTCAGATACTGACTTTCAGCTCGTGTTTCATCTGTCACATTTGGGCTGTGAACGGACTGGTGTATAAATCTTATGGCCCTCTTCCTCTTCTGGGCATAACACTATGTTAGAGGCAGGGAGGCCTATCACCGGGGCCCACCGGAGACCTCCAAGAGTTACATCCCTTTGATGAAAAAAAAAGAGAGAGAGAGAGAGAGAGAGAGAAAACAAAGAGCTGGAGGTGCAGCAGGAGATATTGACAAAAACCAAGCTAAAAAAAGTGTCAGGATTGTACAGTAAGTGTAAACTCTTGTTTTATGATGTAGATGAAATTAACTGATTCAACTTTGTGTCAGATTTAGAAAGAAATTACTAGTCAATAGATATACATCCACTCCCGTGTAAACACCCTGGATCATTTGACATAGTCAACATTAAAAATTGAATATAGACCTTCTGTTATGATCACTATCATTATAATTTCCAAAGGGTAAAAATCTCAGGAGTAATAGTGGTTTGTAGATTGTTACAAATATCATGAAAGTATCGATAATTTCAATATCAATGCCGATATTGGTATCGGCTCAATACTAGGGTGACTGATACGACCAAAATGTGCAGTCTGGCACAGCACTAATCTACAAAGCAGAATCCCAGCATTACTAATCTTTTGTGGTCTTTTATGGAATATTAATTAAGTTGTTTTGTTAAAACAAAAAGCTGCACTTTGATACACTCTGGTGTACATGCATAAGAAAACATGAGCATGAACTCTTTTTTTTTAAAAAAACACTGCAGGAATGAATGCTTTCCATGTCTTTGGAAAGATGGTGTTTTCACCTTGAAAGCAGCACTTGTCGTCCAGATTATGGGTTTTAAATTGTGGGTGGGCGGGCATGTGCTCCCAGGCTCTGGTCCAGACAGTGATTGTGGTGGCACTGCAGTCTGTCTTTTTCTCTTTTTTTTGGATGGATGTTAAACACGGAAATCTGGATAAGAGTTGCAGCTCCCTCTGCTGATCTGAGAGAATGGTCTAATTAAAAAGCCTGTGTCAAAAGAGCCCTCACGCTGGCCTGGAAGGCAGCAGGCAGAGACCATTTCATTTAAAGAGGTTGCAAACTCCAGTTCTATAAATAGATTCTCATGTGTACATACAGCTTAGCTTCAATTTTCAGATGGCCTCATGCACCCACTTTCAGTGCTACAAAGAATGCTTCAGTGAGTCAGATGGAGACAAATGGGAAAGCCTCAGGGTGCATCCCTTCTCTTGCATCACAACCTGAAAATGAGATGTTAGGCATGTGGATACAAATGTGCTGAAGCTTGCTTGGACTATACCTGTGAAAGTGGAGGGTGTGATCACATATATTGACACTGTATATTTCCTTAAGTCATGTGAGGGCTACATTTATCGTCCTGTGGAAATAACACTGTTTATCTAATTAGGATCTTTGCACAGGAAATGTGGTGACACGTCAGCAGGCTTCAAAAGCATGCAGCAAACATGAGAAACAGAAGCTTTTTTTTTTTTTTTCAAAACTACAAATGTCTCAGAAAAAGAAACAACAGAGAAAGTCAACAGGAGCCGGTGCCCCAGGATGTAGAGTTGTCATGCACTGGCAGGGCATTGACCTATCCTCAAAGAGCTGCTGGACTGAGCAATTACCTGTATCTGCAGCCTGACAGCCAGGTGGATGCCCAACCCCAATTTGCCTTTGGCATCTTGTGGTTCTGGCTGTGGACCTATAAATCCATTAAGCCTTTTTTGTCGACTTGTGTTTCAGGAACTGAACCGCCCTCCCTCAGGGGGGGCAGTGCGACTCTGTGCTCAGATCCCTTCCACTTAGAAGTCTCTGAGGCCTCCGTGCTTTCCTCACATTATACTAGAAAATCAGAATTCACTGAGTTTAGTAATTCCCGACGCTGAGGAAAAGTCAACTCAGGTCAAGCTTTATAACACTTCATACATATGGATGCCCATTGTGCTTCATCTTTGTGCATGCCGCAAAAAACAAAACAAAATGCACACACACGGGCATATGCGTTCAAGCTTTTCCCTGCAGAAAAAAACTCATCAAATGCAGCAGAAAATAACAAGGTGGACGCTGGATTGAGAGCTTATTTATTATTATTTCAGCTGTCTGTCATACTAGATGCACATTCATCTGTCCGACGATACACTGAGAAAGCCCGAGGCAATGTAAACGGATAGTGTATCCCGCAATAAAGACAAAAACATTACTGCTAGCTCTGATTTTTTTTTTATCTACCATATCAGCAGCACATCCTCATCACCAGGACAACTTCTTTGCTTTCATGTAGGAAGCTGAGAACAAACAGTGTTTATGTCCCAGCTGTTGTGGCTCTGAGCTGCTTGTGCAACCTGTTTCCATTTACTTTGCACATGTGCACACGGCTGGATTATAAACTGTTTTATTTCCAGAAAAAGGAGGCTTTATTATCAAAATACTGCACCTAGTCAAAGACTAGCGCAGGCGTCTGCCTGACCTGATCTAAATGAGACAATGAGGGCAAAAGGGGTTTCTAGTAAGGAACAGCCTGTCTCCTTCTATTGCTTATGGAGCATTAAACTTCAGGTGAACTCTGGGGTTCAGTCAGCTTGTAACTCGGTCTCTCGCGCTCTCTCTCTTTCAAACACACACACTAACACACCAGTGCACGCAGACACCCATCTAAATTTCATGATTTCTCCTTATGGAGGAAGAGCAGAAGTAGATATTAAAAAAATACCATGGCAGACCATAAATGTGACTCAAGAATGAGGCTTATCTATAGTACTGCAATAGCAGACAGCAGTCAGGTGATGGCACTGTTGCATTCCTTTTTGCAAGCTTGAGTGTTTTCTTTATAACTTCCCAAAAGCAACTCTTTACATTTCATATGAGAGATTTTGCCCAAAGCACAAGAAGAATCAGAGGCAAAAAGGGCACGAGCAGATGCGAACACCCTCCTACAATGAACTCAGCGAGCACCTACGGCTCAGCCAGAAATAGGTCACAATAATCATCTGTAACGGCTCAAGTCATAACCTTGAAAATTCAGTTACAAAATACATCCCTGGTCCCCAGTATTCTGGATGGCCTCAGTCAGTGTACTTAAACCATTTAGCTCTGTAAAACTGGTTAAACTTAGAGCAGAAAGAAAACATGCACAGTCACTCAAAATCCTATCAACTAAGAGCAGAAATGCTTTCCGGCTTTAATTAATTACAGTTTTCTCTATAGGCTTATAAAGTGCTATTTTGTAGTTCCCATATGTTTAATAGTCCCCCACACCACCACCACCCTTTTTTAAATAACAGCTTCTAATCAGACTGCTCTGCATTAGTAATAATTCATTACAAGCTGTGTTCAAAAAAGAGACACATCACAATAGATGGGGGACAGAATAATGGAAATTGTCCTGGTACAACAAAAGCACCACGGCTGAACATTACTGACAGCACCATTTGGTTGACCAGTGGCAGTAGAAAAATAAACACATATGACGGGCAAACAAAAGGCTGAATGGGCTACCAGATCTCAGAGCCAACAGCTGTAAATTACTTCAGTGGGTAGGGGATGGGAAGGCAAAGGGAGGGGAAAGGGTGAAGTCTCATCTCACTGATGGACAAATCAGCAGTTGTGTTTTCTGGCATTGCCTCCATAGGCGTCTCCTAATTTTGTGGCTTGCATGGAATGGGCCACAGTTAAATCAGATATAGTCTTGACTATGAGAGCATACCTAGAGAGGGGCCGAACAATCCAAATATCAGTAGTACCAATACCAACGCTGATATTGGTATTGATACTAGCATGACAGGATCGATATTTTGTTTCTTTCCCAAAGTCAGCCCACAGGATTGTGATAAATAAATATTTGTTTTTTGAAAATGAAAAAATATGCTAAATATACTATTAAAATGTCTATAGCCTATAACACATTTAAACAACAGAACTTGGCCCTAAGTGCTTTAAAGACAGGCTCATTTATATTCCACGTCTCCAAAAAAACATAGTTTCAAAAATAAATGAACATTTGAAAGGTGTGTTTTGTTGTGCTAATTGTTGTGGAAAATAAAAAGCAAAGTGTAATCAATAAAATTGTTCAAATGTGTGAAGAACTTGTAATTGGATGATAAGTCATGACACAGTGATCTCCCTCATGTAAGCTGCCTTTAAGGTATAACTATCATTCTCGGTATTGGTATACCGATACTGGTACCAACATTTGCAGTATCACACAGTGCTGAGCACCACCAGCTGCAGCAGGGACTCTGCAGTTCAATCTCATTTTGAATTAAAAAACAATAACCTGGCTATCATTTATTTATTGCTCATCAGTGATTTATAATTCTGTCTTCAATTAATTATTCCTCTGTAAGATTGTCAACTTGTGAGGCAGTGGCCTCCTGAAACCGACACTATCGGGAGTCACTGGAGCAAAGCGAGAGATAGTTCAGTCTTCTCTAATTTCCCCGAATTCAATTTGAAGCTCATTTGAGGATTTATGAGGAACTGTTAAAGTTATCGATTGACTGATGGCGAGAGCAAAATAGCTGCTGGGACTAAGGTTGCCTGGGACAACTACCTCCCCTTGATGAAATAAGTCCCTGCGGTGTATTGTGGGACTGCCCTGCGTTGTATTGCGCTGGGGGTTGGGGGTTAGCTCGTCAAGTGAATGGTTCACGCCTATCCCGCTCTCTCCTCTCTCGGCCGTGTTGTGCCCTCCTCTCCCCTCCCCGTGAACAAGTTATGATGGCGGAACTGTAGATCTCGGGACGAGCAGGAGTGCACCGCCCGCCCTCGGTTAGCAAGTGTATATACTTATTTATTTATCCACCCAACTTCACGTCTTCCCCCTCAGCTATGACCCGCTGGATTCCTACTAAAAAAGAGAAGTACGGAGTGGGTAAGTGTTTGTATTTAACTACGTGCCCACCACCCCTCTTTATTATTTTCTTTTGCTAGTGAACAACTCTCCGCGTTAACTCCCAGAAACTCCACCAACTTCAAGAGGGACAAGAGTCGGGAAGTTGGGAAACTTAAGTTACTGGCGACTTTGTTGCTGTTGTTGTTTGTGACCTGAAGTGATTGTTACCACACTGTTGCCCAACTGGGTTTCACAAGCTTCCCTGTGGGGGCTTGTTCTCCCGTTTGTCCCTCTGTGCAGTTTGGTTTTAAGTGAGAAATTATTTACAGTTCAGTTACTACAATGTGCGAGGAGAAATGGGGGAAGAGCCGGGAGTTCAGTGAACGTATCAGCCATTCTTGAGTTTATAATCCCGCCGAGCTGAAGCTGTGCTGTAGTTAAGGTGAACTTGAATGAATCGTCATTTTGCTGAAAGGTCCTTTCCTTCAAGGACTCCTGTCGGGCCCCCACATGGGATCCGCTGCTGTGACTGCATGCCTCATGTGAGATAGTGGAGGAATGTTATTTGCATAGGCACGAGAGGAACTTTGTGGACAAGTGGCATTTGGCTACATTTACATAAGACTGTAATGTGTCAATGCAGTGGACCATGACCACGTAGCATATGTTTGTGGTCCTCACGACTGTATTTTACACTTAAGTTTGTTAAACTAAGGTGTGGCCCTTCCACCTGTGTGTGTGTGTGTGAGCTTGCAGTTTACTTTGCATGTATGAATGCATACACGTATGCTCGTGCTATCAGGTACCAGTTATCCACGCCCTCAAGGCAAATCAGCACAACTGTTGTCTCTGTTAGGAATCCCTTTGATGTTTACTGTAAAGATTTTATAGCCTACACAGGTTGTCTGGTCATCGGTTTCTTCCCTGAGTCACTGCTGGATCTTTTGGTTTAAGCTACAGACACTTACCAATATCGCTTCCTGGTGTACTACACACATGAGAGTGAATATATCTGGTGTCTTTTTTTTCTTCTTCTCTGGATGAATCACAGCTTAGGACTGAAATACCTTGGCTGTGTTCTCTAACCTGGATCCCCCGCCCATGACTTTATTTTGGCTTTAAATAAAATGTTCTGTGCTCGATTTGCTGTTGTGACTAAAAATATTTCTAAGCCACAATTCTAAGGCCGCATGTGTTTCTCTGCACACAAACTCTGCCTTTTGGTTTGCATGTGACCTTGTTTTAGCAGCTGATATCGAGGAATATATATATATATATTGTGTAGATGGTGCCATTCTCCTGACATTATTTTTCTTGCCCCAGAAACAAGGCAGGAGTCACTAACGTTGTACGTAATCCTTAAAATGCCATCGGACCCCCGTACAAGGGCTTACATTTTTAATCCGATTAGTTAACCAAGGCTGTGCTCAAATACGGGCAACTACACTTTTTTGGATGAAAGAAGAGATTGTAAGGGTTCTGATCATATCAGTTATATCACACTAGTTAATGGGGAAATGTGAATAATAAGGAGCTTAAGAGCTGTAATGGTGAATTTGTGACACTGTCATAATAGGATAGCTTCATATTTTTTATATCCAGAAGAGAAACGCTGCCCTGGAGGCTCAAAGGCATTGAAATCACCAGGTCTTGGGGAGTGATGACACATGTGTGGCTCCAGAGGGAGCTCTGGAAAATCCGGTAAATTACCTCAGGTGATGTCAGTTGAGTCAGCATCAGTCGGGACTTCACGTCTGAGGAAGAAGAAAAAAACCTGGAGGTACGGAATACAGAACGACCAATACATTTAAATTCCCAGCTAATATTGGCCTGCTTCAGATATGCCACTGTTGGTGTGTATGCTGTGTATTATGTGCGCCGACAAGGAAATATAATGCAGGAGAAGATGCTTGGGGTATTTTACGAATGAAATTCACACAGTTTATCCAGTAGAGCAGCGTTGACTTCATTGTTTTTATGCTAATGACACATCGCAGCTGGTGCCTGCCTTTTTATTGTAAACTGTGACCAGTTTTTGAAGGGACCCTGTTGTTACAATGACTCTATTATAATTTTTTTCTTCCTGTTTCAGTATAAATGCTGTGTGTTCAGTACAGCGTAGTACTGTGATAGTTTGCATGGAGATATTTTATCGATGCAGGGACACGAAAGATCTATGTTTTATAAAGTAAATGGAAATACTCATGGAATACTACAAACAAGAGGGCTCATCTAATGCACCACCACACTGAGAGAATGTTAGTGGAGCTGACGTACACTAAATTGACTCAAGTGAAAAATTATCTATCACTGGACACACTTACAGAGCAACCGCCTAATTCAGAGCACGCTAATGGCTCAGTCACACAAATGAAAATAGGACACTAGCCTCCTTACGTCTATGAAGTCTAGCTTATGGCAACATTTATGGCAGGTTTTAGTGACAGTGTTGGCACGTTTGACTCATTTTACAACAATAAAAAGACTGGGGTGAGATAACTTTATCTTATTGGATAAAACCAAGTTTAACCGTGAGGGCTTAATTTGCAGTTGTTAATTTGCATATATCTTTGCAATATTCTGTTAAAATGTTAAGAAAAAGGTAAAAATTCTCAATAATATTGTATCTTGAGTGAAGTATTGTGAGTGTATCTGTTGTTTCCCCATACCTACTCTATGCATAGTTAAAGAATATAGGCAGCTATGTTGATAATGGAATTTTCCATGAAATCCATCAAAGTCTTATCAGCACTGGCTGGTAAATCCACTAATATAGTGTGCAGCATGAAAGAAGTTTCTTCGACTTCTGAAACTGTAGCTCATCTCTGCTTGGAGGTAGATTGGTTGCCAGTCTACACAAGGCTCCTTTAGATTTAGAATAGCATGCCTTTATTGCCTCTGCAAAATGTTGCACAATTAAATTCTGATGTATCTCCTGTTAGCCGTGCATACATACAGAGGAACCACTACGGGGAGAACAAAACCGCTGCATCAGTGCGCCTCCACCCTTGTCAAAGCAGACCTCTCCCACTAGTCGTCTGGAATAAGAACATGAATTTTCTGGCTGTGCTAAATCGAACCTTATCCCTTTTAAGAACTGTCCATTGCGACGCTCACAGTATTATTTGATAACAACACTTACTCGCTGGCGGTACTCATTAAAAGGGCCCCTTCAGAAATGTTTGAAGAGGCCTAAAAATATCGCCTTGAATAATAATGTGTGTCTGAGAAGGGCTTACACTCTTCAAGAAAATGTAATAGACCATCTAAAAATTCTTAAAAGCACAATGTGAAAGTTAGTTTCATTAGAACCGTGATGTCTCCCGATAAACTGAGTGGTGCGCTATCGTTTTACGTGCCCTGGGTGCATCAGGTGTCCAAATCAGTCTTGTGTAAGCAGTTTGTTGGCCCACAATGACTGTGAAAATAGCTGTGTCACAGTTATGCTTGTTCACATACATACAAATTTAAGCTGATGAACACCCTTTAGTGCAGGGAAGTCGAGACAGTTCCAGTGAAGTAACAATAAACATTTCTGAGTAACAATAAGCGGCTTGTGTGATAATTGAGTCATAATTGTAAAAGCTGTCTTACAGTTTCTTACAAGCAACACTTCTGCCTCCTGTTATTACCTGAAGTTTTCCTCAGAGAGCTGCCATTCTAGCCACCACAACTTCCACTTGATGAAATTAGGCAATAAATAGCATGTAGCATTTTCTTTAAAATGATGAACCGCTTACTTTTGTTCTCTCTGCTTGCCTGGGGCAGGCGGGGTTGGGGGGTGGAGGTTGTTATTAACAAAATCCACTGGCTTTGCAGCGTAAATACATCACAGTCATTACATCCCCCAGTTTGCCAATCTTGCCATGTCAAACCTAACTGCAGCCGGTGATTTGGAGATAAGTGCTGCCTTCGTTCTCAGTTCGGACAGACTGAACCAATACCTGTTTGCTTTTAAAACGTAATAGCAGATGAATCTCCTTCTTCTTTTACAACCTGGTGAAAGAAGTCTGTACTTCTAAGGTTTTTTTAATTTTCTTTTTCTGTTTAATGTTGCAGCAGGTTTTTTTTCCCTACCCAAATAAAAAGATGAACCCAAGCTGCTCTAATTTTATCCTTTTTTGCACTTTTTGCTTTGAACTTGAGAATTAACTTTCTGATTTATGGATAACATAAAAAGACTTATTAGCTGGAGCACAGTTTTAAGATCATTTCTGGCTGTCTAGACAAGGAGATGGGAGGCTCGAGGCTTTTCTTGTGAGGCCTTTACCTTTTGAGAAATGCTGCCGGGGGAGAATTGGCTCAAAAGCAAACCTTAATAGACTTACTTATCTAATGGCTTTTTGGAGAGATACTAACTGAACCTGTCCCTGCTTTTGGTAGTGTATGACATTTGTATGCCACAAGAGATACTGGATGTGATACATCACTGAGTGGTAGTTTATAGGAGGAAATAATAATATTTTAGTAGTTGCATCTGAAAAGTGATTTGATTTTGTATAAATGAATATGCTGCCTGTGCATCAAACCCCGTGCAGCGTGGCACTTAGTATTTCTATCCCATTATGGACTTTATGTTATTTTTTTTTTACTGCACTGAAGGCTTTTCTACATTGAATGCAGAGGATTTGTATAGTAACATTTTCAAGGATTTCTTTCAGAAATTGATTCTTTCATCATTTAAAGCTGTTTTTTTTCTTTTTTCTTTTAATGCTGTGTTGTTTTATCTTGGTCATGCAATGGTCCTTTCATGCCCAGTCAGCACTAAGAACAATAGATTCTCATTGTATTGTGTTAACTTTGATGAGCTGCCAGCGGCTGCCCAAACTCTTCGACTGGGGTGTTCTTTAATTGTTGGCTAGTGCACCTCTATGGTAAATCATTTAGGGGGAATCAGGCTGACTCTGATTTAACATTAGCATGCTCATTAACTTGAACTTGTGCCGATAGAGCTTTATTGGACTTTACAACAGTAGCTACAGGCTCAGCATTTGAAGTTTAAGAGGAAGACAGGGTGCCTCAGAGTGGCACAGATTAGCTTTGCTGCCAGAGCCCAGACTGATGCTTTTGCTTTAGACAGTGTGGCTCTTGCCAGGCCCGGACACTGTCAAGTTGGTGAATGGCCCATTGTCACTCTTGGCTTGACTAGAGGCAGATGTCATTTTCTTCAGTGCACATATTCTGGCTGCATATATAATTAATTTCCTGGTGATTCATAGTATGCCTGTAACTTCTTTTTAAATACAAAGACGATTCCAAAAAAGTTCAGACTGTGTAAACTGTAAATGAAAAGTGAATGCAATGATTTGCAAATCTCATAAACACACATTTTATTCGCAATCGAACATAGAAACCACATCAGTTGTTTAAAATGAGAAAATCTACCATTTCAGGAAAAACAAATAAGTTACATTTGAATTTGATGACAGCAACATGTCTCAAAAAAGTTGGGTCAGGGGGGCCATGTTTACTACTGTATAGCGTCCCCTCTTCTATTAACAAAAGTCAAAAATATCTGGGCGCTGAGGAGACCATTTATTGGACTTTTGGGAGAGGAATGTTGTCCCGTTCTTGTCTGACAGGATTATAGCTGCTCAGCAGTCCCCCATTTCTCATTTCATGATGGGCCAAATGTTTTCAGTTGGTGAAAGGTTTCGGCGACAGACAGGCCAGTTCAGCAACCGGATTCTTCTATTATTAAGTCATGCTATTGTAATAGATGCAGTATGTGGTTTTTGCATTGTCTTGCTGAAAAATGGAAGCCCTAGGCTCAAAAGACATAATCAAAGCTCCCAATTCCATAGACACTAATGGATCCCCAGACCGTCAGAGATACAGGCTTTTTTGCTGAGCAACAGATCGTCCCTCTCTTTTTTTTTTTTAGTCGGGAGGACTTACAAGAAGAATTTAAAATTTGGATTAGTCTCACCACAGTTTTCCAGTTTGTCCATTTTAAATGAACTTGGCTCAGAGTAAACAGCAGTGTTTCTGGATCATGTTCACATACAGCTTCTTCTTTGCACAATAGAGCTTTACCCTGCATTTGTCTATGCCACTTGTGGAAGTATTCCTGAGCCCATGCAGTGATTTGCATGACAGAATCATGTCTGTTTTTAATGCAGTGCTGCCTGAGGGCCCAAAGAGCATGGGCATGCAATACTAACTTCCATTGTCCTTGCACACAGAGATTTCTCCCCATTAACCTCTTTAGCTGCAGTTTTAGCAGCTATTTTTTTTCTTCCCCTTACATCTTCATCCTTTTGTTTCTGCATCCCAACTTCTTTTCTTACAGTGATACATTTTCTCACTTTAAACATTTGAGACTTTGTTCTGTTGTAAATAGAATTGTGTTTCTGAGCTCTACAAAACATTGGAATCTGTTATTATTTACATTTTGCACACCATCTTTTTTTTTTTTTTTTAGATTTGGGATTGGAAAACAACATCTGTGGCTTCTGTTCATGTTCATGTTCAAAAGCAGGAAAAGTTGAACTATTATTAGGTTGCACTAGCTGTCTATTTTGTTGACACAAGGAAGAACCTCACACCTGTCCAGGTGCTCCTAACAAAACAGCCGTCAAAAGCCAACGTGATATTCCAGGAGTTTTTTTTGCGCAGAAATGCAAACAAAGTCTCAAGCAAAAATGTGTTTTATGGAAAGCCGATGAGGAGGAAGTCAAAGAGAAGGAAAAGCAGTCACATTCAGTGATTTGTCAAGTTTTGGTATTCAGACTGAGGTGTGATAAGCTGAGCCAGTTGGAGCGTGCAGTGAAATCTGGCCTCCAGCAACAAGCATTATCACCATGCAAGTCAGGGCAGAGCTCTGCTCATAGTTCCTCCATCTTACTGTGAGAATGAGTGGCTGCGCGTTATTGCAGCTCCCTCAAGTCGTGAATAAGACCTTTGCTACAGTAGTGTTTGCCAAGGTTTCTCTTTTGCAGTTTTATGCGCGCGCGCATGTGTGTGTATATGAGTGAGTGTACATATGTTTTTACGCACAAGCATTTTCTTGTATTAACCCCTCCAATGTCTGTCCTGGTAAACGGCTAAAAAGGAAAAGATAGGAGCTGCCTCCAGGAAAGCTGCAAGGTTAAAAATGAGCACAGGGAGGGGCAGCGCTTGCAGGTGAGTCACTTGGCAGAAACACAGGCTGCAAGTGTAACTGCCGACCAAAGGTCACAGCACGCATGTTATCGGATATAGGGAGAGTCTGATGCTATTGCTTTTTTAGCGGTACTCCTCACGTTTGACACTGCAACTACCTGCTCCGGCGCGGTCTATTTACTGGAACGTTAATCACAGCCCGAAGGCATCCAATTCAATTAAAAATAGCACAAACGCTTTAGAGGTTTGAGTCACACAGGCGTGCTGCACAAACACACTGCCTGCTTTTAGAAAACGCAATAAGATGAGGAATAAATCAAAGATCAAGATCCTCTCTGCTGCGCGTGCGTGCTCTGTGACATGGAGGTTGAATTGGTTTCTTTTTTCCAGTGAGAAACTGCAAACCTCTGATCCAGAACTTCTTTTAAAACAGACTTGCTCCTCTGTGCAATAAGTGATTGAAAAGGGATTTGGGGTTTTTGCAGTAATTCACCGGACCTTGAGGAGGAACAAAACTCGTCAATCAATCTGTCTGCCCGAACCTTTTTATTTAATTTTTTTTGGTTAACAGTTTTTGTTGTGTGTGTGTGTGTGTGTGTGTGTGTGTGTGTGTGTGTGTGTGTGTGTGTGTGTGTGTGTGTAAGATTCACATTATGAGACAGTCCTGCTTTGTCCTTCAGTGATCTACAATTATGATGCCAGTGGCGAACAGGAGCTGTGTCTACAAGTGGGGGACACGGTGCACATACTTGAGAAATTTGAAGGTGAGCAAGCATAAGCACACAGCAGGCCCCGACACATCCCTCTTTCCCCTAATCTAAAGCAAGCTGACACAGGAACTTAAATGAGATGTTGAACTAACTGGCACTCAGTGTGTTATGCATAGTAATGTAAATGAGTCTATTACATTGTCCTCCTGACATCACTCCTATCTCGCTCTATCCCTCAGTGTAACGTTTTTGTTGGGTAATTTATGTCTTCTTAGGCTGGTATAGGGGCTATGCTCTACGCAGGAAATCACAAAAGGTATGGGCAATAGTGCTATATTATCATCATTGTCTTGGTGTGTATGTGTGTGTGTAATTTACTGATCACTATGAAATTTTTCTTTTTCTTCAGGGCATTTTCCCTGCTTCCTACATCCACTTAAAGGAGGCTACGGTTGAGGGAATAGGGTGAGATCACATATCAGTAAACAGATCATTTTGATGATAATCTGCTCTGCTTTTGGTTTGCTGTCCAGCCTTGTGTTTTGCCAGCAACATAGCAGTGCACTTACAATTATCATAAGTGAGGACTCAGTAATGCTTTTCTTGGCTGTGTAAGGAAACCATCCACCTATTTATCATGTATAGAAAAGCACTTGAATCTATCCAAATTATATGACATGATCTATGAGTGATGAGCCACTTTTCCAATGTCTTTCTATTCTCTTTTTGTGGCTGGTAGCCAGCAGGAAATAATTATTCCGGCCGATTTACCCCTGGTACAAGAGCTCGGAGCTACTCTGAGGGAATGGGCCCAGATATGGCAGAAGCTGTATGTGGTATGTGGAGACTTTTTTCTTTTATCTGCCACTTTGACTTTTGTACACACAGTTCCGTGCACCTCTGTTTTTCACCCCTTTGACACACTTTTGTTATAAAGTTTCATTGCTCTTCATTCCTCTGAAGAAAGGTATTACTTATAATAAAACCTGTTTAACTGGCAGGAGAACAAGACAATTTTGTTCAGGACTGTGCAGCAGATGGCCTACAGCCTCATCGAATATCGATCTCAGATAGTGTCAGGAACGCTGCCCAAGGATGACCTTGTAGAGCTCAAAAAGAAAGTCACAGCAAAGATTGATTATGGAAACCGGTATGAATCCTTTTTTTTTTTTTTTCCTTTAGGAACTATTATTGTTGTAAAATCTCCTCAGGTTGTATGGGTGAGCCTTTTAAAATTGCTTCTGTAAACTTATTTGATGCTGTGTTGATCCTCTGGCTTGCTCAGGATTCTGGGTCTGGACCTGGTGGTGCGGGATGAAGCGGGAAACATGCTGAATCCTGACAGGACTAGTACGGTCAGCCTGTTCCGGGCCCATGAGACCGCCTCCCGCAGCGTTGATGACAGGATACAAGAGGAGAAGGCACAGTTCCGATTTGTTGATACTATCACTGGCTGTCAGTTTCATTTAATGTTGTTGTCCACTCACTGTTTCCGGCCTTGTTTTCATCCAGACACGGCTACAGAACCTGGAAATGAGGCGTCAGACTCTTTTCAGTACAGTGCACACCTACAGCTTGTTCATGAACTTGAAAAACTTTGTGTGTAACATTGGAGAAGATGCCGAGCTGCTAATGTCTCTGTATGACCCGGATCAGTCTGAATTCATCAGGTTAGCTTGTTTTTTTTGTTTTTTGTTTTTTTCTCTTAACTCGACAACTAAACAAGTTTGCCGTTCGATAGTTTGCGCTCGTCTATGCCTCTAAAAGTCTATAGAAATGTTCACAATGTTTATATAATTGATCAGAAAACTTTTAAAGAAGTATTAATGGCTCGCAATACTACAACTGCTAAAGTGAAAAATTAGGAATTGCAATTATTTATGTAATGCAATGGGGAAAACAAATGTAATAATGGCTGGAGGTTGTGCATTATCGTCAAATAACTCAGCACAGCTCTGCTTTAAATTAGCACTCAAGGCTGATCGTTGTTAGGCATTCATCTGCTTGCTGGTGTAGAAAACTACCGTCTCTATTTGCTGTTAGACATTATACCCGCATAAATAATGGAAGTGATTAAAGCAACCTTTAAAAAGTAAACATTTTGCTAACTGAATGTTAGACAAATTAGTGGTGCAAAACCTCGAAACAGTCATACTGCCGATGCTCATATCTGACCCACCACATACAAACGCAACGAGTGGAAATGACACTGTTTTCACTTTACGCTCAGACGTTGAGATCTTGTAGATGGAACATTTTAAGTGCAACAAATAGCTTTAGATCTGGCAGGGCTAAAGCTGAAAGAAGTCAGACTTGGCGAGAAAACCCAGGCTGACCAGCTGACCTCAGTGCCTCACTACATCAGCAGATGGCTGGCAGATATTATTCGTGGTTTGCTGTTTAAGCTGCTGGCCTGCAAGCTCTTATTGCTGTTTCTGCAAGTTGCTTTACAACCCACCTCCATCGTTTCATGCTACTCGTGCTTTGTCTCACTGAAGCTGCCGTCACACATGGAGTGATTTGAATGTTAAGCATCACATTGAACTTCACAGTTGGTTGCTAGTTGAAATTCCGGTTGCCTAGATAGTCCTAAAATGTAGCCTGTCATGCATCACTCTTCAGTATTCAAGGTTCACCTTCTACCAGATTGCAGAAGTTGGAACAGTTTGTTGCCAGGATGGGGCGGGTCCTTCAGTATCTGCGCTGCTCTAGTCCGGCATCTCCTGGTGTAGGTGTCCTGAAGCGGGGGGAGAGCAATCCTGCAGCAGTGTTCTGCTGTACGGATCACTCTCTGGAGAGCTTTTTGGTCCTTCACACAGCTGTTCCCAAACCACGATGTCATGTTCTGTGTGAGGATGCTCTCCACAGCACCTGTATAGAAAATCCTGAGGATCTTTGGAGAGACCCTGAACTTCCTCAGTTGTCGTAGGTGATACAGGCGCTGCCTAGCCTGGACCTGAATGTGGGCAGCCCATGTCAGGTCTGAGGAGATGTGGACACCAAGACACTTGAAGGACTGCACCCTCTCCACTGGAGCTCTATTGATGATAATGGGCTTGTAGTCTCTGTGCTGACCCCTTCTGAAGTCCACCACCAGCTCCTTGGTCTTGCTGACGTTCAGCTGGAGGTGGTTGTCCTGGCACCATGATGCCAGATTCTTCACTTCATCCATGTAGGCCGCCTCATCGTTGTTGGAGATGGCACCCAACACCACTGTGTCATCAGCAAAGTTCACAATGGTGTTGGAGCCATGGGTGGCCACACAGTCTGAAGTGTAGAGGGAGTAGAGCAGTGGCGAGAGGACACATCCCTGAGGTGCTCCTGTGTTGATGGTGATGCTGTTAGAGACGCATCTACCCACCCTCACCACCTGAGTTCTGCCAGTGAGGAAGTCCAACACCCATGCACACAGACGGCTGTTAAGTCCCAGATCCCTCAGCTTTGTGAACAGTCTGCAGGGCACTATTGTGTTAAACGCTGAACTATAATCAACAAACAGCATTCGCACATAGTTACCCTGTTTCTTGTCCACGTGGCTGAGAGTGGTGTGTAGGACGTGGGCGATGGCATCCTCTGTGGATCTGTTGGATCTGTAGGCGAACTGCATCGGATCTGTGGTGTTTGGGATGGAGGAGGAGATGATGTTCTTCAGCAGCCTCTCAAACACCTTCATTACTACCGAGGTCAGTGCAACTGGCCGGTAATCGTTCAGGGATGAGGGTTTGCTGTTCTTGGGCACAGGGATGATGGTGGATCTTTTGAAGCATGTGGGGACCACAGACTTCGCCAGGGACTCGTTGAAGATGTAAGTGAACACACCTGCTAGCTGGTCAGCACAGCAGCGTAGCAGACGGCCGGTGATGCCGTCTGGTCCCGCCGCTTTCCTTGTGTTAACTCTCCTCAATGCCGCTCGGATGTCATGTTCCGTGATGCTGGTCTATTCTGTTATTCTGCATTCTTATTAGTATTCACTTCACTGGCTTGCCACGGAGATGACCCACCTGCTTCGTGTTGACAGCATTGCTTAAAGCCACCCTGAATGACATTGGCTTTCTATGGTCACCACGTTGCTGCAAATCACTTCCTGTGTAGATGCAGCTTTGATGTCATGTGCATTGTTATGGGATGCTCTGTTCTGTGGGGGTGTCTCGCTGCTGTCCAACCTGCATTTTTCCATATTTGTGCATGGAAATGCAGGGATGTGTGCTCTCGGGGAGGTCCCAGAACAGGGATGTACCGCCAAATATAATTTACTGCAGATGGAATCAGTCTTGTTTTGACTAAAATGGTCCTGACAGAAATACCAATAATGACCGGCTGGTGATGATTCTTTTAGGATGGCTGCATCCTCCTATGTTTGGTAAGGCCTACAGGGATATCTAGGCTCTTATAATTATGGCATTTAAAATATGCAGACACTTGAAATTTTTTTCTGGAAACTTTTGGATTTTATTGGGTGAGACATAAAATAATGCTGCTTTTACATCACTGGCTTTGGTTTCAGATAACGCCGTCTCTAACTGTGACTTTTATTTAAATTCTTGCAGTGAGAACTTCCTGGTGCGCTGGGACAGTACGGGAATGCCTAAAGAAATTGAAAAACTCAACAACCTGCCAGCGCTATTCACGGTAACCAAATCCCTACCCACCACAGTGCGTTCCCTCTCTTTCAGATTTAAACAATCCAAGCGCCGCCTGAAGTCTGTGACAAAGAAGACAATTAGCGTCTGGATTGCTCCTAATTTACTAAAAGTTTCACTGAATGGCTCACTCACAGCACATCATTGAAAATTTGAATGCATTCGCCTCCATTATGTTGCTTCTGCTTAAGTTAATAAGCGGTGCTCTGTAATCAAGTCACTGTGTTAACCTCCATGTGTGCCATCAGGAGCTAGTGGTTTGGAGTGTGATAAAGCCACATTAATCAAGGTGTACAGTTTAAGATTATAGCAAAGCACACAAGTGGATGGTCCTTTGAAAAGTAAAAACCTTGAGAAAAATAAGCATATAAACATGCTGGGAAGGCGATGTGTTTAAAGCTTTTACTCCACTCCTTTATCATGGAAATATTTTCCATCTGGTCCTCAGCTCCAGCCCTGTGTGTGTACACAATGACTGGCAAGTAGAGTCACTGCCTTTTGTACCTAATGCACCTTATCTCTCGCAGTGCCATAATAAATAATCTTTTGTGTGTCTTCTGTGTCCAGGACCTGAGCAGCACTGACTTGATGAGGCAGCGACTCTTCCTGGTGTGCCAGATCATCAGAGTGGGCAGCATGGAGCTGAAAGAGGGCAAGAAACAAACAGGCGGACTTAGGAGACCGTTTGGTGTGGCCGGTGAGGGACTTTTTTATGTCCTAATATTTGTAAGAGCAGTATAAAAGTTCAATTTAAGAAGGAAAAAAAGAAAAAGCTAGCCCTCTCTCGTGGTACAGATGCATGAATAGTTTTGTTGAGGTGGAGAAATGAAAGATCCATGTGTCGAAACGAAATGGGAACACCTGCTTCCTGACCTAGAAAATGCCTTCACTCTGCCTTGGCAAGGCAGTCGGAGGAAAATTGGTTTAGCAACTGTCTTTTTGTTTTCGGCCAGATGATTAGTGGATTTGATGGGAAATGGTTTTCCTCTGGTGTTCCAGCAAATGGACTGAAACCGGAGTCAGAATGAACATTCAACTCAGAAGTCATATTATTCTTAGCCAGGGAAAAAGCGTTTAAAAAAAAAAAAAGCATTCTAGGAAAAGATCCGGGTGAAATGAACAATTCAAAGGCAAGATCAAGACCGCTCAATATATCTTACTAAGCTGGCTTTCTGCTGCGCCAGGCAACAGGTGAGCGAGATCCAACACCTGGCTCGGCTTCTTTTTCAGACATGGAAAATACACTTTCCAGACTTATAAGTTAATTAACTTTCCGAGCTCTTTAAAAAATAAAACAGAAAAAAGGTGATTCCCATTTTGCTGTCGTTTTGGCATTTACTAGAAAACGCTGTCAAATCTAGTTAATTAGCTCGTCTTTTTCAGTCTGCATCCTTACTGTGAATGTGTCAATGTGTTTGTCATTGCAGTTATGGACATAACAGACATTGCCCACGGCAAAATAGATGACGAGGACAAACAGCATTTCATCCCCTTTCAGCAGTGAGTCCTCTAATGTTGTCATATTTTTGCTGTTTACAGGCTCGGTCTTGTTTTGTAACGCAACTCAATTGAGCACAAATAATTCATAAGAACATGAATAGCTCTCGAGTTATACTTACTGCCAACTGTGTTCCATTACGTTTGCTTTTTTTTCTTTTTCCAAGGCTGCAGTTCGACTTTTCCTACACTGTATTTCAAGGACAAAACACTTTTTGCAGTTCTAAATGAAAGAGAAGCTTCAAGATCATGTTTTTAGGGCACCTACAAACTGGAGGGGGAGGGGGGAGATAAACAATGACAGTCATATGTTCACAGGGATCGTAGATGGAAGAGAGCCAAAAATATCTCGACTCATTTCTGGCTTCTGTACAAATTTTACCAAGTTTTAACCTCAGTTTTTCTTTTCTTTTCACTCTAGAACAGATCACTCTGTCTTTTTGAGAAGGTAGAGACCAAAAAATAATACTGATTTAAATTTTCAATTCGTGGCATCCTTCTTATCTTGAAAGACTTTGGCCCTATGTGCTTTGTATCTGACAGGAAATATGCAAGCCTTCAGATAAATATTAGTTTTTGTTTGGACATATACAAAGGAAAGATTGCACCGCTGAGCGTTTTAAGCTTTCCAGCCTTGACAGGTTAATGATTTTTTTTTTTTCATTTCATTAACAGAGTAAATGTTTTCGCACTGTACGAACAATTAGGTAAATATAAATAGACCAGGGTAAGTAAATTTTTAATTGAACACAAGATAAAAATAAATAAATAAATAACTACAACGAGACACTGTTACATTTTTCTCCTGAGCATTGAACGTGGTGAAAGGCTGTGAGATGGAACCGATTGAGATCACCAGTTTTGGCAAGCTGTCTGTAGCAAACTCTAGAGTTCACCTTACATCTTGGGACACACATTGCCCAGTTTAATCTGAGCTGGTCTGGTGAAGTAGAATAACTAAATAATAACCTAACATATAAAAAAAAAACGTTCATAGATACATAAACGTTCATATTTAATAAACTTTCCATTTACAAAACAGCATGAGATGCTGCAAGAAAAATGCAGTTACAACAACACGTCTCAGTTTTTCTACATTCAGTTTGCTGTCAGCACAGTGTGTCGGCTTAACTGTCTTAGTCTAATATCATTATGTAAAAGCCTTGGGTGATGTCTTTGTCGGCAAGAAGGCTGTAAAAGTGATGATGATTCAGACCTCTGTCTCAGATTAAATTAATGGTTTGGACAACAGCTCTCGTGATGCGACTCGTCCTTAACAGCCTGTAACACCATGCTTTGTGGTGCAAAATAAAGTAACCCCTCCAAAAAAACAAAAAAACCCCATTGATTTTCTTTCTCTGCTAATTTTACACCTTAAAAAGCCATCCAGTGGACCAGCTGGGACCTTTTGCTGGGCCTATTTTGGCCCTTGATTAACACCCCGATCTGCTGTGTTAACCTGCAGTCACAGGTAGAGCAGACTAGCCATAGCATGGTGTTGGAGAACTGAAAGCTAATCCAACATTGTAGAAGAGTAAAAACACAACATTTCATTGATTTAATGTGATATATGCTTTTGCAGCACACAGAAACCTGACAGTGAAACCTTAGCTGACACGTTTCTGCTTTCCTTGTTCCTTGTTACTAAACCACTACAATAGAGTTTTGTGATTATTCCCTTCTGTGTAATTACAGCGTCGGCACTGTGTAATTCTGTTTTCTGATACAAAGATGTTTGGCTAACCTCGCTGAGTACTTCCATAGTAGTGTAACTGTAAACTAAAAATGTGGTCAAGGGCTTTAAAGTACTTTAAAGATCAAAACTGATCGATTCTTTTTTTGGAAATCTATAAAGAGATTTCAAATTTATACACATTGGTGTTTGTCTTATTAAAAGTTAGAGTAGTGTTAGTATTTTAAGCAGATTTTCTCTGCTGTAGTAACTCGAGCAGAGCAGCAGGGATCTGGGAGAGATGGTGCGTGTTGTCAAAAACTCCAGAAAGCCTCACAGTGCCTTCGCAGCTCTTCCGTCCATTTGTTTGTCACCTGTCAAAGATGCTGGCAGTTGATTCTTTTTTTTTTTTTTACTTTCATTGTATTGTCACCTCTATATTTCCTTCTTAGGATAGCTATGGAAACCTACATCCGTCAGAGGCAGCTCATCATGTCTCCGCGCATCCCTTCTCGAGTCATAGGAGAGAATGAGCCCCTCACAGCTGTCTTCAACAAAGTCATTGCCACGCGGGAGGTCAATCACAAAGGCCAGGGTAAAATGAAGTGCTCACAGACCGTGTGTTCCCCTGTGATTTTAGAGGGTTGCTCTAAATTGACCTTTTTTTTGCTTTGAGGAAAATAATTGATGTGTGAGGGGTCTGCAAGGTGCAGTCTGCCTCATTGAATTTCTTTACATGTTTGCTGGCAGGGCTGTTTGTGACCATGAAGCTTCTCCCAGGGGACCTTGCCCAAGTCAGAAAGGACTACCCCCACTTTGTGGACCGCAGCACCGCTATCGTCAGGAAAATGGGCTTTCCAGAAATCATCCTCCCTGGTGAATTAAAGCCTTTGTTGATGGGCAGTTCTCACGACGGTCATGCTCATTTTAATTGCTCACGAAGCTGTGAGGGGCTTTTTTAAAATTTCTCAACACAACCTTCTGATCGTCTGTTATCCCTCATCCAGGAAACGTGAGGAATGATATTTATGTAACCTTGCTACAAGGAGAATTTGACCGTGGTAAAAAGAAGACCCCCAAAAATGTAGAGGTCATACTGAGTGTGCACGATGATGAAGGCAATCCCATGGAGGTAAAATAGACCAGTGAATGACATTTAAAAAAAATGTAATTTAATTTGATCTTAATGCAGCTTACTGAATGGCATCTTTATATAAGTCATATAATTGTGACAGTATACATGTGGTTGTGGACAGCCCTAAAGATAGAAAAGTGTTCTATTTCACTTATCAACAATCAGAAGTTCTGTTTTTTTTCTGTTTAGTAAACACTAGTCTATAAAAACTGGAAAGCACAGTTCACTTACTCAAGTTGCCCCATACCTCTCTGTTAGAGATTATTGATGAGATTCACCAATAAATATGCCCTATTGTGGATTTTGTAAAACATAATTTGGAGTTGAAGCTTGTTTTGTTGCTTCCAGCTATTTGCAGAATTCTTCCCATTGGTTTAATAAATACCTGCAGCTTTTTAAGATCCATATGAGTGTCTCCAGAATGAGACTTGTCTTTCCAATCCAATGATATCCATGATAACTTCATAACTAGCAGCAAAGTGTGGGACTGTTGGAATGAGAATCAACACCTTCAAAGTCTGAGGCCACTCAAAATAGGGTGGAGTGCTCACTCCTAGACCAGGATGAATTACTACCCCAAATGGAGGATTTGAGTCACTTGCTGTCTTGTTCAAAAGTGATGGGAGAGTGTAGCATGAGATTGACAAACAGATTGGCGCCACGTCCTCAGTGAAGCAGACATTGTAATAATCTGTTGTTAAAGCAAAGCAGACGACTTATTGGCCAATCTAAGTTGCTACCCTCACCTCTGGTCATGAGCTCTGGGTAGTGACTGAAAAAATTAGGTTGCAGATAAATGAGTTTGCTTCAAAGGGTAGCAGGGTTCTCCCTGAAGTGATAGGGTTAGAGTTCAGTCATTTGAGAGGGACTTGGAGTAGAACTGCTGCTCCTTGACATTGAAAGGAGCCAGTTGAGGTGGATTAGGCATCTGATTAGGATGCCTCTTGGAAACCAACTAGTTTCGGGCAAGTCCTAATAGGAGGAGGCCCCAGGGCAGAGCTAGGACTCAACAGAGAAATTATATCTCTCAGCTGGATTGGAAACAACTCTGTGTCCCTTGAGATGAGCTGGAAGAGGTGGCTTGGGTGAGGGAAGTTGGGGCTTCAACTATGACCCAAACTCAGATAAGCGGCAGTGGATGATGTGAAGGAGGGATCTACCAAATTATTCAAGCTAAATTGTTTCTTAAAATCCTTTGGTGGGAGACCATCCGTATTGCTGCATCATTATCTAACTGATAACTGACATTTTGTAACTCTGTATTGATTACATGTAGCAATTTATGTGCTTTGCTGTACTTTAACCAAAAAAGAAAAAAGTTAGAGACAATTGAAAACAGCAGAAAGAACATTGAAGATGTTCCTGTCATGTAAACTAATCTCTTCCTTTAATGTCTTTAGAAAGCCATATTCCCTGGAGCCGGTTATGATGGCATAACGGAGTACAAGTCTGTCATTTACTACCAGGTGAAGCAGCCTTGTTGGAATGAAACAGCGAAGGTAAGCTCACAGCAAGCACCCACATGAGCAGCTCTGTGCCGTCATGTTATCTAATGAGATTTCTTTTCAAAATGGATTTGCTGTGGCTCAATTTATACAATAATCTGTTGGGACTGCATTGGTTGAATGCGCTATATGTAAATCTCCCAACTGCATTTGTTCCATATGCATAATCCTGTATTAGCACATTTCCTAATTCCAGTACCTTTTTTTTCCTTGTCCTTGCAAGGTGACGATTCCCATTGAAGACGTGTGCCGCTGCCACTTGAGGGTGATGTTTAGACACAGATCCTCCCAGGACTGTGAGTGACTGTGCCTTATTTGTATGACAAACACCCACGTGTAATGCTGCCACCATGTTAAACACAGCTAGTGTGAGTGTTCTTGGATGAGTTCCCATCTTTATGCTCCTATGTGCCCTTCAGCTAGGGACAAGTCAGAGAAGCCCTTTGGCATGGCCTTCGTCCGGCTTATGAGAGGAGACGGAACCACGCTGAGAGATGGCAGACACGATCTTATCGTCTATAAGGTATTGTTGCGGAATGATGTATAGGACAGGATGCTTTTCACATATTTATGCTGTGTTAAAGGTAATTCATTGAGCTTTAAGATAAGCAAGAGAATGTTTATTGCTTTTATCTAATTATGCAAAAAGCCTGTCTTGAATAGCTGACAATGGGTAGATGGATTATTCATGAATCTCTCCAGAGTCAATAAATATGAAATTAGATTTCCATTGATCAGTGAAACCTCATGATTCATTCCCTAGTTTCTGACTTTTCCTAGGTTGACGTGAAAAAAGCAGAGGATGCTAAGGTTTATCTCACCTTGCCAGCAACCTGGGCGGAAGTGGAGGAGAAGGAGAAGCAAACGGGAAAGCCGTTCCACCATTCAGGAGTCATTCCTGTGACTAAGGACAGCTTCCAGCTTGCCACACTCACCTGCTCCACTAAACTCACTCAGAATGGTACCATCTGGCTCATCTCTTATTTTTTCTGCCACCCTTCCAGCCTGTCATAATGAAAAGATGTCTTGTCACAAGTGGTGTTTTAAGAAATGAAACAGCTTTGTTGATGGATAGCTAAGCATACTGTCATTTGACCTCCCTGCTGATGGCTTTGAAATTAATTAAAGTGATCCGTGTTGCCAATATTTTGCTGATGTGTTGATGCTGTCTGATGCATTTCTGATTCAATTAATGCTGAAATTTCTGCCTTTTAATGTGGATTACATTAAGTGATGTGGCAACAGAGGAGACGTTGCTCCTGCTGCTTTTTGTGTGTTCATTTGTTTTCTCCCCTTTCTCCTTTAGTGGATCTACTCGGCCTTTTGAACTGGAGGTCTAACACTGAGGATCTTGACCAGATTTTGCAAAGACTCATGGAGGTGGAAGGAAGCGAGATAGTTAAAGTATGCACAAAAATTATCTAGAGTGTTTTAGAACACTGTATTTAATGGCATTGTTGTAACAGGTTTTTGTTTAATCCACAGTTCCTCCAGGACACTCTCGATGCCCTGTTCAACATCATGATGGAAACCTCAGAAAAGGACACCTTTGACACTCCGGTGTTTAATGCCTTGGTTAGTCACAGGAGCTACAATTGCATATAGCCTAATATTAGGATTCTCATCAGTTTAAAAGCCCAAACACAATTAAAACACTCCATAATTGGGATCAACCCATTGCTTAATTGCAGGGGTGTGGAACAAACCTTTTCATAATCCCATCAGTATAAACAACAAATCAAATGTAAATGATTTAACCTGATTAGTGTCTTGCTGAGCTCTTCCTGTCAATGTCCTCTGGCTACCCAATGACAGGCACTGTTGTTGTTGCAGTGAACAAACTGTACAGTATATATGCCCATTTTCAGTCAGCTGATCAAAACACATCAAAGACAGCTGACAAAAAAAAAAAAGTTTACATGCAACAGCAGCCAGTGTCAGTATGTGTTAAATCCTACTGTTGAGTTTCAGTTTGGGTTCTCTCAGGCTGAATCAGTTCACAGGGATGAAAATGAGTCATAATAATAAAACTGAACTGATTTCACAAGTTTAGAATTTTTTTTCCTTCCCAAATTTAAATTCATTCTGAAATTTACAAAAATTGTGCGAAAGTTGCTGCGATCACCAGCCTTGATGATAAATGCAGTTCCTGTGCCTGCTTCTTAAAAGCCACCCAGTGTTTTTGGCTTTTGAACACGTTTAATGCTCCAGCGTAGTCCATCAGAACTGCTTGTGAGATGATTGATCCCTACCCCCGCAAACACACACACACTTTCTTTTTTTTATGCCAAGGTTGGCAAGATCCCACTGTTTATTATTACTATGACTCCTGAAAGCAGCAATCTGACTTTCACACCCAGGCTGTGCGATGGTGACAGAGTAATCGGGGTTAAAACTTTCTCGTCTCTCTGTTTTCTTCCGTTTGTAACATAACTGAATCTGGCACTTCTCGTGCAAACAGCTAAGTGGAACGCTGTGAATGCCTTCTAGGACGCGCTGTATGAAAATGTGTGTTGTCATCTCTATATTTAAATCATATCATGCCTCCCTCTTGTCTGTGATGGCAGACTTTATGAAATATGGCCATTCATAGCAGCTTTGAGCGCATTTGCCTCTTGATGTTTTTCCGATTGTTTGAACTAATACTTTTTTACCAAAACCTGGCACTTCGTGTGAAGTAGTGACTGTGTGATGCTCTGTTTGCATTAGCGCCTACTTGATACAGCCTTTCTATAACGTTAGAGGAGTGAACAACTTTTCATTTACATAAAATGATAACCTTTATGAACTGTTTTAATCTGCACAGACTTTAGTTTTATTTCCTCCTTGTTCCTTTTGCTTTTATCCAGGTATTTATAATTACTCTTATTGGCGACATCAAATTCCAGCACTTTAACCCCGTCTTGGAAACCTACATCAACAAGCACTTCAGCGCCACCTTGGCTTACGTGTGAGTCCCCGTTCTATATTTATACTTTTAATAGCTTGTGCTGTTTATTCTTAATTCTTTCAGCTCTTCTTCTCCTCCCACACCATAATTACCCCCTTAGACCTTAATGTCTAACTGATTCACTTTCTCAGGAAGCTAACCGGGGTGCTTAACTACTATGTGGGCCATGCTGAAGAGCCTGGCCTGACTGAGAGACTCTATGCTGCACTCAAAGCTCTCAAGTACCTGTTCAGGTTTATTGTACAGTCCCGAGTCCTCTATCTCAGGTGTGAGAAGCACTGCAACACAAGAATCCACTCAGCATTTCCATCATTCGGAGGGTGACTTCTTGTGTTTTAATGGTGGTGTTTTTACTGCAGGTTCTATGGGAACAGCGAGGACGGAGACGCTTTCTTCAACTCCATCCGCACCCTCTTCCTCTCTTTCAACTCTCTCATGGACAGACCGCTGGATGAGGGAGTAAAGATAAAGGTACATTGAAGGTGTTTGTGTGTTTAGGAACTAAATATATCATGTGGAAGCATTTTATAATTGTATTTATTTATTTATTTTTAACCAAAAAGCCATTTGTCTAGCTTTACAATGGAACTAAAATGCAGCTGGTCAGACTTTATGAAGATATTATTTTGGTTTTTGGTCTCTGTTTTTCTGCTGCTGCTGTTCAATAACTGCAGCAATCCAGCTGTGAAAAATGTGTTACACTGTTGTACACAAGTTATGGAGGAAGCTGTACAAATTAACTGCAAAATAATGTGAGCTCTTTGCTGGCGGGCTCGATGAGGTGAGGAACAAGCTCAGTTAAAAAGCTTGTTTGACTAGAGAATAAAAATAGTCTTCAGCCTGATGAGACCTGATTCTTTTCTTTTTTTCAGGGGGCTATATTGAAATACCTCCCCAGCATCATTAATGACATCCAGACTGTGTTTGATCCTGTGGAGCTCAGGTAACTCTCCAGAGAGTTTGCACAGCGGGAAATGATAATTGCCTGTCTACGTGCAAATTGTCATATTTACTTCTGAGCAAAGGAGGCGTTTTTCCTCAATTCTTGCCGCAGTAAAATCAACCCGTCGTGTGTGCGGCTCATTAGTCCTCTGTGACTATAATTACTGGATGTGAAATGTGAATAGCATTAAAATTGTCACAGCTGCTCTTTTGCCTCTTTTTCTTTCAGCGTTCTCCTCGCGAAGTTCATCGAGAGCATTCCCGACTCTCAGCTCGTGCGTCAGAAGCTTGGTTGCATGTGTAAAATGGTGGAGAGTGACCTTTTCAGGCAGCCAGGTAGGAGTCCTTGAGGCTCAAAAAAAAAAGCCTGTGATGACATTTCGTACGAGATGAAAGAGGAAAAACAACTTTTACACTTGCGTACAAGTTTATTAGGTTAGATCCATTAACGGGAAATGTGCCGTGTTCCCTCAGAGTGTCGAGATGTGCTTCTGCCGCTTGTTACCGATCAGCTGAGTGGGCAGCTGGACGACCACTCGACTAAACCAGACTACGAGGCCTGCGTCCAGCTGCTCAGCACAGTGCTGGACAACCTGGACCGCAAAGACGTGGTGAGGCAATTACTGGTTCACGTCCAAATTACCGTAGGAATTATCTCGTCAGAAATGAGGTGGTCGATACGAGCTGCCAAAATTCAATTTATCCACAGAGAGCGTAAAGAGCTTAGGTATCCATGGGGATCACAAAGAAAAACTGCTACTCTTTACCATCACAAGGAGCCAGTTGGATTGAATTGAGCCTATTTTTAGATTTTATCTTAGTACTTTTAACTGGAGAAAAAAGCCTTAGGCAGACCCATAGCATGCTGGAGGGATTATAGATCTCATCTAACCTGGAGGAGTCTGCGATCCTCTGGAGAAGCTGGAGGATGTAGTTAAGGATAGGAATGTCTTGGCTGCTCTGCTTACCCTGCTGCCACTGTTGTGCTTATCCAAGATAAGCTGTTCAAAATGGATGGATGGATGGTTAAGTGGAACATCTAGTTATCCCAGTTTGACTTTTACTTGCCTAGGTTTTGAAATATTGCTCTCTAGTGACTTTTCCTCTCTCTCTCTCTCTCTCTCTCTCCCCCCCCCCCCCCCCCCCCCCCCCCACCCTATTATACCGGAGATGAATGGAATTACCTTCTTTGATGCTCCAGTGAGAAGAAAAATGGCAGTCACATCACTTCCCACATAGGTTGTCTGGATAATCCACAAACCTACATTTACTAGTGTGAAGCCTACCTTCTAACGTTGATAAATATGAAAAATACACATTAAATTATTTCATCCTTTTATTTTATACCTAAAGAAAAACAGCAGACCACAACAGACCAGCGACCTGCCCATATTCACGAGTTCCAAAAATAGAGCTATGTCAAAGGATGATTCAGCACAAGCATGACAGAGTAATAAAGTAGAAAGCAATAAATTCAACAAATCCCACTGCAGTATCTTTTTACTGTTTAGATGAGAGAGCAGGCTTCGTGTGTAGCTTGGTGATATGCAAACTGCTGCTGAGTTTACACTCAGCTTTGTGGTCAAAAATGTAGCCAAGCTGACAACGTGGTGTCAGTAAATTTAGAGCTGAATCCATTAAAACGCTAAAAACCTTAGAGCTGGCAGTCTCTTATAGGTTGTACACATTTGTTTGTATTTTTGAATTGTTTCTAAGTTTTCTTTCCATTGCCAGAAAGCATAAATTAATCCTGATTAATTTAGTTTGCAACTGAATGTGGTCAATTTCATGCAATCTGGTAAAAATCACAAATCTGGAGCCTTCTGCATGTACACAAAATGTACAATAACTATTCATATTCATAATCCAGCCAGAACCACGTGGATTTGTAACAGGATTTCAGACATTCCCCCACAAACAGGGACATAATTGCTGCAGGACAGCAATTCAACTGCAAAATGACGTAGCCTCTCTTATATAAAGGATTATAACCAGAATACAACCCGATGGCAACCAGTTGAGTTGAGTTCCAACTCTGAACTCATTGGAACAGAATGACTGTGATTAGCTGGAACGTGCGGCAGCAGTCTGCTATTATTTACAAGCCTTCGCCAGTTTGTCTGAGAGTGATTGCAGTCAGCACGAATCAGGCCGTGATGGTTTAGAGACGGATTCCACCAGGAAACCAGAGGTCACACAGAGGTTGAGGTTGTTGCACTCTCAACCACCTGAGGAGCAGTTAGTTGCCACAACTACTTGTTAGTCAGAAATGGGGGGGGGGATGGACGACCACAATTTTTCTCTTGAATTTTTACTCTAATATGACTAAAATCCAGACATGACAGTTTCTGATACAGAAATGCTTGACAACTGGAATTAGTGAATCAATCCACTAATTGATTGAGTTATTATATTTTATGTGTGTATGTGCGCGTGTGTGTCTATTTTAAAATTAAATACTGTGGGCACCGCAAAGGGAATTTCATTCATCTCCACGGGGACAAATACTGTCAAAGCTGAGTATTTCAAAAATAATGAAAGCGCCCCTGTTAACAGTTTAACAAAAAGGGATTCTGTCAGTCTGTGACAGCACGTCTACGTCGCTGGTAACGGTGCCTGAAGCTGTTCTGTCTGCGCAGGGTCCAACCAGGGGGCACGTTCAGCTGATAATGGAGAGGCTTCTTCGCAGGGTTAATCGCACTGTCATCAGCATGGACCGATCATCTCCTCTCATTGTAAGACACACTCATATTACAGCTGAAATGTGTCCTTGACAACCACATTGTCAGCATTGGTTTTAATATTAATGGCACTGACATGAACAATGGCTATATATATAGCTGAATATGTAAAATATGTGCTGAAAGTGTCTTTTTTTTTTTTTTACTTTAAAGATATTTGACTGTCTCTCTCTTGTGGCAGGGTCACTATCTCGCCTGCATGACGGCGATCCTCAAACAAATGGACGACATGCATTACTCCCACTACATCAGCACCTTCAAGACGAGACAGGATATCATTGTAAGTGTCTTGGTTCCTCCCCTCTTGGCTACAGCTTGTCCTGAAGCATTTCATCAATAATGGGCTTTAAACCACCCAGGCCACTTACTGCTCCTTAAGAGAATATTGATTCTAGACATTTCATGCAGTGGATTAAGCACGCATGATGAGGATGTCCGTGGGCCTTAATTAAGCCGTGGGACCATTATGCCTGACTGACGTGTAGTTGCAGTGCTGTGAATTTTTGGCAGGTTTTATTATATTTCTTTAAAGGGCTGGAGAGTAAACCCATGCAGTAATGATTTTATTGTACTTTTGACCCAAGGACTTCCTCATGGAGACATTCATCATGTTTAAAGACCTCATGGGAAATGTCTTCCCCGCTGACTGGATGGTCATGAACCTGGTGCAGATGGGAGTCTTCCTCAGGGCCATTAACCTGTACTCAGACGTCCTTAACAAGTTTTTCCTGGACAAGGCGCATTTTGAACTCCAGGTTAGTCTCGTCCTCCTCCTGCTTCAGTAGAGGTTACATTCTTTATTAAACACAAACTTGAAATCTCTTAATTATGGTATTAATATTTGAAAACCCTGCTTCCCCTCGCAGCTGTGGAATAACTACTTTCATTTGACCGTGGCGTTTCTCACTCACAAGACGCTGCAGCTGGAGTCCTTCTCTCAAGAAAAACGAAACAAGATACTGAACAAGTGAGACCATTTACTATTCATCAGACAGGTTATTAAAGATAACAAACAGATTGTGCGTTGTGTAGAATGTAAACAAAAATAGAGTGCGTTTTATAATTGGCTAAATATGGAAGAAAAGCATATTAAATGCTGAAGAATAAATGTGTTTTCATTTTTATTTTTAATACACAATACAAGAAAAAAAAGACTGGCATCACTTTTGTTTTGAAAAGTCCTTATTTTTGAAAGCACATTTGTTTTCTTCTAATGTAACCTGAAATTGATTGGAAATCTTGTAAATGGCAAATAATGATTAATGGAATAATTCATCATAAATCATTTATGAATTTTTTAATGGAGTATCTACAAAGGCATACATTGGGCCTCGTTAGCAACCATTACTTCTGTTCTCCTGTGGCACATTGTGCTACCGAACTCAAGTTCATCACATTAAAAGACTGATTAATCATTTGAAAACCCCATTCCTATTACGTCCGCTGTTGCATTGATTAAAGAAGTGGTAAATTTGGTTAGTGGAGCGGGTGGAGAATCAGGCTCTGCGGGTCAAATTATAGTGTTAAAATGGACCAAAAAAATTGAAATCTAATGTTCTTCTCAAGTTCTAAGAAATAAAGGGTATCCTGGTAATTCAACAGTATGTACCACTCCATTTAAACAAACTGGTTTTAGTGGGAAGCCAGAGTACCTACAGGAGTTTGACAGATACCTCACAGGTCCTTATCTGCCAGCTTCTCAAACTAAAAGAACAAGAGAGTTTTTGATTCAATTTTATTGATATAGCGCAAATAATAGCAACAGTGGCCTAAAGGTGCTTTACATTGTACAGACCATACAGTAATACAGACCCAGCAATCAGATGGCCCTTTATGATCTACCGAATCCAAACTGGAAGCTGAAGAGGTGGCTGAAAGCTGAAGGCTCTGCCTCCCATTTTACTTTTAAATACTCTAGCAAGCAAGTGAGCTGCTCTATATGGGTGATATGGTACTACGAGGTAGGATGTGGTCTGATAATTATTTGTTCTATTTTTTGTTTTCCTTTCTGCAGTTAAATATAAGATTTAAATCATATGCAAATGACTGCATTTTGTCATCATTTCCCATTTGCACACCTCTTATGCCACTTTTGTTGTGGTTGTAGAGCATATTTTAACAACGCTTTGATTGAATTTTGCTGCAGATACGGAGACATGAGGAAGACTATTGGATTTAAGATCAGAGATATGTGGTATAATCTCGGTGAGTGTGCTGGACCATCTGGTAATGCTTCTGTTATCACAGAGTTTGTGGAACTGTGTATTCATTCCCTGCAAGTAATGCAAGGGGAATAACAAGACAATATTTTTTATTGTCCGGCTTCATATTTTGTTGTTGTTTTGTTTGCCACATTATTAGATTTGTCCTCTCTTTGTTGAGAATGAAGATGTGGTTTATTGCCTCCTCAAATAACACTATGATGTTTCTGTGTGATAATGTTCGTTGTCCCTCAGGCCCCCACAAAATGAAGTTCATCCCAGCTATGGTCGGACCCATTCTGGAGGTCACATTAGTGCCTGAGCCCGAACTGAGGAAAGCCACCATCCCAATCTTCTTTGATATGATGCAGTGCGAGCACAACTTCAGCCCTGGACACACGTTTGAAACGGTGAAAATCTGCCTCAGAAGTTTGCCACTTTGGTGGTTTTTGTTTGAATTCTGCAAAAGCTGCTCCTGGCTAAATATGACATTTGTGATGCTTGTGTGATGGTGGCCTTGGTTACTTTATTTATTTTTTAAATTTTCTTTTCATCTTTGCAGTTTGAAAATGAATTGATAACAAAATTGGATCAAGAGGTAGAGGGAGGCCGAGGGGATGAGCAGTACAAAGTCCTGCTGGAGAAAACGTAAGCCAGAGGAGCAGATCAAACAGCAAAGATTTCTTTTACCCGAATCTGTTTAAGGAGTACACCGCACTGATGAAAAGCACTGATTCTTTCTCAAAAAGGGATTCGCATAGGATTGCTTCAAAAAATAATACAAAGGCCTTTCTGATTGTATTTTGATTCGGCTCTCAAGGAGCCAGAAGAGCGAGGTAGTCTGTTAGAATTGTAAGCAGTGTCTAATAAAGCGATGTCTCTCAGGGACAGAATGTACCATTCTGGAATAATAAAGCAAATTTTATTGTGTTTGTCAGAAAGAAAGTCGGGCTTTAGCAAAGTGATGAACTAGAAATTTACCTTTACAATTGAAGAGTGGTCTATAAATGACTTTTGTTTTGTTGGGTATGTGTAGATTATTGGAGCACTGCAGACGCCACAGATACCTGTCCCAGTCAGGAGAAGAGCTGGCTCTGCTGCTGAGCAGCCTGCTGGAGAATCTACTGGCGTACCGCACCATCACACACGATGAGAGCCCCGAGCACCGCATGAGCTGCACCGTCAATGTGCTGGTATGCCCTCTGCCTATATTAACCAAAGGTGTAATGCTATTTGCAATATAAAGCAATCACCTATGCAAATAGCTTGAAAGAAAATGTTTAAAGAAAAAGCATCAAATTTTCCCTCTTTTTTTTTTTTTTTTTTTCCTTCCTGCAGAATTTCTACAAAGAGAAGAAGAGGGAGGACATTTACATTAGGTGTGTCAGATTGAGACGTAAAGCCTATTGGTTTGCAGGCTAATGGGCGAGCTGTGTCTAACCGCTGTGCTCTTGTAACAGGTACTTGTACAAGCTGCGAGATTTGCACCTGGACTGTGAGAACTACACAGAGGCAGCCTATACTCTGCTGCTGCATGCCGAATTACTGGAGGTCTCTGACACATCAAAGCCTTTTTTTTTTTTTTTTTTGGTTTTTTTTTTTTGACAGAGAGATCTTTTTTTTAAAGTCTGAGCTGTTTAATCTTTTTCAAGTGTGCTTCTAAATGGTGAACTGAATGCTTATTTATGGTTATTTGCTTTAACGCAGTGGTCCGACAAACCTTGCGCAGCTCATCTGATACCTCGGGGAGACGGGGAGCATGTGTGGACCCAGCAGGAGCTGAAAGAGAGGCTCTTCCAGGATATTATATGTTACTTGGACAAGGGCAAGGTGATTATTAGCTGCTCTACATGTGAGCTGTTGTCTTAGCATGAGGCTTAAACCACTCCAGAGAATGTCTGTTCTGTAAGTCAACATTGGCAAACTTCTCAGGAAGTTGCAAAAGCAACAAAAACACAGACCCAGCCACAAGACTCTTGAGTTGTGACAGCGTTTAGGCTTCTCAGTAGTTAGCGCATGAAGCATTAACTGTTATCCCCCGAAGCTGTGAGGTAGGGGTTTTTACCGAGAACAGCAGGGGGAACCAGATGGCGAAGTATACCTTGTGTTATGTTTACAGTAGTCCCTCTTATGACCGAGTGGTGCATGTGTCTTCTCAGATGTGGGAAAAGGCCATTGAGCTGGGCAAACAGCTGGCCAAGATGCACGAGAGCCACATGTTTGACTTCATGGAGCTGAGCCAGCTACTGGTAAGAAGAGATGCTTTAGAATTGAGTACTGCAAATAAAGCACTGTGATTACTGAAACCTCAGAGAAAGTCACCTTCATAAACAGATAGGGAAAACAACTGATATAAAGTGCAGACTCTCATTGTTTATGGCCTCATTAATACTAATTTAAATGAGCGTGATGACAAGAATTATGTGCCAGCTCGTTCGAGGCTGCAGCCGGTTCTCTGGGAAGGAGAGAAGAGAGTGTGTGCGGTAACCTTTTGCTGAGCTCATTTTCACTCCGACAGCGTCTGCTGATAGTGTGGAGTTTAATTTGATTATGTGCAGTCTAGTTATAAAGTCTCTCAGCGTTAGTCATTTTGTATATTTGTGCTTCAGAAGTCTTTTCTTGAAATTAGGTAAAAGATAATGAAAGTTTTGTTGCAGTGATTTCTTTTTTTGAATACTGTTATAAATGGTTTTATTTTTGTAACTGCTGTTAGTTTAATTTCAAAATACTGTCTTTGAACTGTATTTACAATCTTGTTTGGCTTGTGTTACAGAAAAAGCAAGCTGAGTTCTATGAGAAAATAATGCATGCGATGCGGCCGCAGCCCGAGTATTTTGCTGTTGGATATTATGGCCTTGGATTCCCGTCCTTCCTCAGGGTAAGAAAATGAACACCTATCTCAATAAATAGAGACTTAGGAAAAACCCTTATGTACCCGTTGCTTATGCAGTGAGCTGGCTTTTTGAAAAATGTCTCGGGGCAATGTGCAATAATGCCGATAAAGGTTATTAGCTTTCTGATGACACGAGCGAATGTCAGCACAAATACAGCATCACACATGCACACCTCTCGTATATCATGGAAAATGAGGTTGATCATAATTCTTGCTGCTTATTGACTTTCATTTGATGTGTTACACAATTACACTTTCTGCTGCAGAATAAAATGTTCATCTACAGAGGCAAAGAGTATGAGTGGCTCGAGGACTTCAGCTTAAAGCTGCTCTCTCGGTTTCCAAATGCCGTGCGGATGACCAGCACAGCACCCCCCGAAGAAAACATTAGCAACTCCCCAGGACAGTGTATCCTTTAATGATAAGAAAATGCTTTTAAATCATATGTCAGCATTTTTGGACATGGAGTATTGTGACCCACCCCTTATTTCTTCATATTTTGCTTCCAAGAAGCCAGACTTGCTTGTGATTTTCTTTTTCTCTTTTCTTTTCCTTTCTTTTATGTGGTCTTCAGCCATAGTTCTGCAGGCCTTATAGATGTCTTTCAAAGTTTTTTCTTTGGAAATTGGCTGCTTTTTCACCCATTACAGTCCAGTTCTTGTATCTGACCCTTTTCAGAGGAATGCTAGTTAAGCTACTTAACCTATGAATTATTTAGGCATAAAAAAAATGCCACCTAACTCATGAACCATTATTGCGGGGCTTGATTTCAGCCCTTGGTTGTGAGGATCTAGTTAACATTGATGAAATTATGAATGCAGAAAAGTTTCATCAGAACAGGAACGGCATCATTTTTTAGCATGGAAATGATCTAAAATAAACTATCAATTAAGTAAGTGCAAAAATCTTCATAGATTGGCCTCCTCAGAGTCCCAGCCTCAATATCCCAATATTAGTGAAGCAGTGTGGGATCGTTTTGACAGAGAACAAAAGGCAGTAAAATCCAAAGAAAAGGAGAACTATTTTACGAAAGCTTGTCTAAGAGAGTGAATGTGCAAACAATTTTTTGCCTCACTGTATCTATTCTGTATTTCTGTAACAAAAAACCCCAACCCCCCAAAAGATCAAAGCAGGTCTAGCTGAAGATTCACAGACCAATGCAGATGTAAGAACCATTGTGTATGTCTGATACCTTCATTAAAGCTTTAGCTTTAGCTTTGGTCCATGGCTAGTTAGCACATATTAGCATGCTAAGAGAGTATGTTAGCACCAGCACTGTGAGAGTTCTTTTCTTACCTCAGGAGTACAATTTTAAAAAATAAGAAGGCACTTGCTTTTATTTGCCAATTAAGGAAACTCTTAAAACCATACTGAGTTTGACTTGTGTTTGTTGTCTCTGCTTTTTCATATTGTCCCTCGTCTTATCCTTAGCTGAACTTCAGACATCCAGTGCTTTACTGTCAAGCCTGTTCTCACTTTGCCGAAGCAGTTTAAAGACAAGGGGGTTCCAGAGCAGATATTAAAGTGCGTAACAGAACACTTAAAGGCTGATTTATTTTCCCGTGGCTATCCTGGGATTTATGGTTCCCTGGGCAAAGCGCTAACTCAATGGTGTCCTTCCCTGTTCTTTTCCAGCTATTACAGAACCAATGAAGTGGACCAATTCCAGTATTCCAGGCCCTTCAGGAAAGGTGAAAAGGACCCAGACAATGAATTTGCGGTTAGGACTTTTTAAATTTACTTTAAAGCAATGACTCATATGTAAGCATACACTCATAAATTAAAAGAAGGCAGAAAAAAACCCTGTGTAGGCACATGCCGCACCTCAAAGATTGATGAAGACATGAAAACGTCAGCCTTTATATTTTATTGTTATTTATTCTGCCCTATAGACCATGTGGATCGAGAGAACAACATACATTACAGCCTATCACTTCCCAGGGATTCTCAAATGGTTTGAAGTCAAATCTGTCTCAATGGTAAGAACACTGGACTAAGCCTTGATGCTCACACTCTGTGTTTTCTTACGTCGCATCGTTTGGTTCACTAAAATCTGTCCTAAAATACACTTTATTTTTAATGTGTGTCTTTTTAATGTGCAGGAGGAAATCAGTCCTTTGAAAAACGCCGTAGAAACCATGGAGAAAACCAACGAAAAGCTGAGTAACCTTGTGCAACAGCAAGCATGTGATCGCTCACTGTCCGTCAACCCACTGTCCATGATGCTCAATGGCATAGTTGACCCCGCAGTCATGGGTGGCTTCTCCAACTATGAAAAGGTCATTTAAAAAAAAAACTAATATGACATTTTCTCTTCAGATTGCTTTTTTTTTTTTTTTTAACAGACAAATAATTTAAAAGGGATTTTTTTTGTAATTGGGTCATCTTATTAGGCTGGAAGCTTTGTGGAAGTTCTCAAAGCAAACAAAAATGGTTTCTGGACAACAAGCAGATAAAAAAAAAAATCTCACGCTTCACAGTGAAATGCTGATTCCCGACAAAGACGTCCTCAACACACATTCACTCATTTTTGTTTCAATTATACCAGTGTGTATAGGGATAGTAACTTTTGGCATGGATTTCAAAGAACAGCTCGTGCACAGAGATGGGCAGTAACGCATTACTTGTAACGCATTACTGTAATCTGATTACTTTTTTCAAGTAACGAGTAAAGTAAGGGATTACTATTGCAAAAACGGTAATTAGATTACCGTTACTTTCCCGTAGGAACGCTGCGTTACTGCGTTACTAAAACTGTGATTTTTTGCGAGAATGTCTCACGACAGTGACGTAAGCGAGTGCGCCGTTAGTGACAACAGCTGTGTGCAGATCAACAATGGATCACATATCGATTGTGGGAGAGAGTATGAGCGTGCAGCGTTTAAAGCGTGGAAGTACTGACCTTACTTTGAGTTTGATTCCATAAAAAGTGACAAAAACATTAGCGTCCATCGTGCGTGGGAAGAAAACTTCTTTTTACAGCGAAAAAAACCCCTAAACTTCCAAGCAAGCATCGAGTGCGCAACGACGTAATGGGAAGCTCACAGAGAAACTCGCGGATTCTTCAACTGACCTCCGCCTACCGCACTCCCGCTTTACAGGTGAAAATAGAGCAAAAGGACCGCTAGTCTTTGACTTTATTTATTTTCTGCTGTGTTTTACTTGCATCTATTTGAAAGAGTGAGTGTAAACACACAAAAATTATTTTATGTGCTGGAATGTGCAGAAAATAGGTTTAAATATTAAACAAATTTCTTCCAGTCAGAGAATGTTGCATGTAATTAAATTTTTGTTTGATGCATAAAGTTAAAAGATTAAAACTGATAAAACAAGTTAAAAAAGAGAGACTTTTCCATTTGATTACATTTTGTATGATGGATTATGTAGAAAAAGTAGAATTGGGCTGAAAGATCTATCGCTTTATCACCTCTTCAGGTTGTAAATTGTGATTTTAAAAAGTAACTAAGTAACTAAGTAATTAATTACTTTTGAAAATAAGTAATCAGTAAAGTAACGGGATTACTTTTTTGGGGAAGTAATCAGTAATTAGTTACTGATTACTTTTTTCAAGTAACTTGACCAACACTGCTCGTGCAGTACTGTGAATGCAGTTATACGGTCATTAACTAAAGTAACGGACAGATTCAAACTCTAATCTGATGATTGAATTAAAGGAACAGCAGTGCTCATGGAGCACACAGAGATCACAGAGAACATACTGTCCTCTGAGAAAACATGGATTTTGATGCATTTCACCTTGTTACAATACTTCTCATTGTTAGGCTCATCTCTGCATGAAAGGGTAATTATTTCTGTGTGTTTTTGAGCATTCCTGATATCACATCATCAAATGAGAAGTCAGTAGATGGAAATAAGCTTTGTCATTGTGGCTTTAGTCGCATAAGAACTCTTGAAGATTTTCACCATGGGAACAAAAAAAGAACAAAGAACAACAAAGTCATCCGTGACCCAGATGACAGCGAACAGAACTTCATACCAAAAATGATCTTTTGAATTCACCTGCGTTTTTTGTATTTCTGGTGTAGGTGGTGGTGTAGAAATACTGCATATGGACATGTGGACATGCCAAGTGTTTGGCAGGCTGTATGAATTGATCATTTACTGCGACAACAGCAATGTAAATTGTACAAATGGGAAAAAAGGCTCCTTTTTTTCTTTTTCAAATTGAATATGTACAGTGCACACTAGAAGCCACCCTTTACATCTATTAAACTATAGTAGAACAGTGTCTCACTGCTTCTCCTTGCAGACTGCATTGTTTGCTGAATTGGTTTCATGTCGCTTGCACAGCTCTTAACTTTTTTTTTGAGCCAGAATATAAAGCATTCAATCGACCAACTACTGCCAAAGCCCTCTAATAAAACATAATTAATTCAACTCCAAACAATAATGGTGAATTATAATTTCTAAATCCTTTTTCTTTCTCCCCCACTCAAAACTTCTGGCTGGCCTGTTGCTTGTTATGAGCTACTTGATTGTATTCATAAGTATACCACTGTGGCCTCTTTGCCACTCTTTGGAGCTCTATTCAATGTAGCCAGTAGCTGTATTTTAAGTGACAAGGCTTTAACAACACAAAAAGACCCCAAGTTGTCCAATTTTCATTCTGGTTCCATTCTCTGCAGGCTTTCTTCACAAACGCCTACATCCAAGCACACCCAGAGGACCGTCAACGCATTGAGGAACTTAAACGCCTCATCGCCCTGCAGGTAAATCCTTCGCTTGTCATTGCCACGGTATCCATGACAGCAGCCTTCTAAAACACTTAGGTACTCCTCTCCCCCCTCCAGATCCCCCTCCTGGCAGACGGAATTCGCGTCCACGAGGAGAGGACAACGGAGCAGCTGAAACCCTTGCACAACCGCCTGGTCACTTGCTTCCAAGACCTTCGGGAGAAAGTGGAGAAGCAATATGGCGTCATAACTTTGGTGTGTTGCCAGCTCAAAAACTCAATTTAATGTAAGAGGGTGCCAACTTAAGCTATTGGCCCACTTGCCTTCCTATCAAATGGTTCTCATTCAAAGCAGAGTGTACATTATATTAGTGCAGGACCATAAATCTTCCTTTAACCAATCTATTGCGACCTGTGTTTTGCCTGTCATTGTGCTCCTCCCCTGCCAAGATCTCCTCTCCTCCCCCCAGTGACGCTTAATCCCATTTGTGTGTCCCAGCCCTGCTCTCTCACTGAGCAGAAGAAGAGTCGCGTGGGCTCGGTGGTGATGCCCTACATCCTGCCCTCCACCCTGCGTCGCATGTCCACTATCTCAACCATCTCCAACGCCTCCTCGGGCCTCTCCAGCGGCTCTGCTTCCTCAGACGGGCCCTCCTGCCTTTCCTCCCAAGAGTTAGTCCCAGCATCCTTGTGCTGCTTATTTTATCTACCTTTCCATCCTGTCTAGACATTGCTTACTTTAAAAAAAAGACTTTTGTTTTCCTTGTTTGGGAAAAAAAAAATGCACCGTCTATGCATCTGATTCTATATCTGCTTCATTCACAAACAGTTCCTTGTTGTCCCGTCCCAGAGATCGCAGGGCGTCTGTTCTGTCCCGCTCAGATGAAGACAATAGGATTGCTAGAAAGAACAGAAAGGAGTGGAGTGTGAGCAAATCCCAGAACCTCCTTGAGAGGCAGTCAGATGGAGATGAGGTAAGGCCTTATGCCCAAGAACTGTTTACACACTTCATATTTCTTCTGTTATTCTTATTCCCCTGTAACATGCACTAAACAAAGGTACTTAAAAAGGCCGTGTTGTTATTGTGTCAAGTGTTTTAACTGTGAATTGGGAGCAGTCCCGTTGTGCTTAAATGGTTTTGCATTGTTGTGTTTTCCACTTTCATTCTAGACTCCTCCAGAGAAGCAGCAGAGGCCCAAGAGTTTACAGCTGGGAGATCGCCGGCTTACCCTCTCCCTGTTTCAGGGGGTTTCATCTCAGCTCAGCTTGTCTAACCCGCTCAGCCCTCTACCTGCCTCTCCACACACACCGCAAACACCACGCAGCTCCAGTATGTTACCCCCCCACCTCCAAAAAAAGTCAAACACTGCATGTCATCGTTTTATTTTCTCTTAAAGTTATGCCTTACACACGCAGAAACAGGAGGGCTCCGTTGTGTAAGCACATTCTGGTCTGAAGCCCTAATCAGGTCACACACACACCTCGTATTCACTGATACATGTGGCCTGAAAAGCTTTTATTTCCTCTCTCCTGTCATAGGTTATTCATCACTTCTCACTGACAATGATGTCAGAACCATTGACACTCCAGGGACTCCTCCACCTATGCCACCAAAGAAACACCCGCATGAGATTGACAACTCCAGATTTTCTACAGAGGTATGTCTGCTCAGAGAAAATCTCACACACCCCCTTACAAATACATATTTAATGTCATGTAAACGCTAAAATATTCTGTTTTTATTTTTATTTGAAGTCCTAACACGAGCACTCTTCTCTTTTTCCCTGAAGTTTTCGCCTCCACTCCCGATGAAAATTGAGAGCAAGCCTCCTCCACCGCCTCCAAAGGCACGGAAGTCAATGTTCCCGTCCTATGAGCACCCCCCCCAGTAAGATTATTACCCCCCTAATTCTATGATTTGGCTGTGATTTATAAACATAGCTTCATTTGTGGCAGAGTGGAAACCCCACAGCAAGGTACAGATTGCAGGACCATCAGATTTTCAATGGGAAGCATATTTCTGATGCAAGTTGATTATAGTTCCAAGCAGTCCTTTTAATTTTGTTGTTAAGCTGCGAGGAAGTTTAGGTTTGGGATTTCTGTCAATAGACTGTCAATAAGGGTACTAACGTGCAAAAAATGGATATATGATTTTCAGGTACAGATTTTAATTCTCTTTTTAGAAAAGATACTTTTTTTTTTCTTAACACAAAGCAAATGTGGTGAACAAGGAATGATCAATGTTGTAATGTTATATTTTATTTGTAGACTAATCAGCCACAACATTTAAACCACACACAGGAGAAACGAACACTGATCATCTCATTATAATCCAGCATCGTCCTGGGAAGTTTGGTCTTTCGTGTGGATGTTAATTTAACCACAAACACCTGCTAAAGCTGCTGCAGACCAAGCACAGCTACCCATGGGAAAAGCAGCTGGTAGCAATGGGCTCTTTTCCTACACCATAAAAAACTGCTCAAGACCTACTTGAAAGCATCCAAAACAGCCCAAAGCATTGACCTGGCCTCCAAACTTCCCAGATTTCAGTCCTATGATGCTTCCACAAAATGCACCAAACCCTCAGGGGACAAAGGATCTGCTCCCGATGTCCCAGTCCCAGACAGCACAAGACATTCTGTGTGGTCCCCTATCAGTGGCCTGTGTCCGAGTGTCATGAGGGGAACCTACTCAGAGCTGGTGGTTTTAATGTTGTGGCTGAACAGTGTGTGTGCTTATAGAGTGACACTGGATGACTCATTTCCCCTCTAGCTGTTTACCAGCATTCCATTTTTGAACAGTAAAAAGCTGCATTAGATTCATTTCGAACTTGATTGAGAGCAGGGAAAACAATGTACAGAATGTAGTTATTGTTTGTTGACGGTGTCTAAACCACAATGTTTCAGAGACACTGGATGGCATTATTGAATGTGCTGCAGATTATGCGTTTGTTTTGATGTTGATGATGAACTGAATACTGTAACCCGTGCATCCAAACTAAACTACATCATGTTGATGGTGAGGTTCAGTGAAAGGACGTTTTGGAAAATCTGCATATTTGCATTGGTTAGGAGACAAGATCATAGATGCCACTCTTGTACCTTTTTAGTGGGCATGTAGCATGGAGCACAGACTGTGTATAAAAGACGAATGACATCACTGATTGGTTTGTGATTTCTGTATTTTTGAAGGCTCCAATTTAGCTAAAATCATGACAGCTTGCATTTCTGGAACAGGAAGTGACCATATTTAGGCCACTGAGTGTAGTGCTAAGTTTTCAGCTAAGCTGCATCCATGGGTAAGATGAAACTATTCCAGGAAATTCCAGTAAAAAAAAACAAAAAAAACAGCAACAGCAGGTCCATGTTTGCATTGGTGCCCAGCAGATATAGACTAATGGCAACATTTGGTGATCTTATATTCTAATAGATCAGCTGACATAAACAGATTTGTTTGTTTCAGTTTTGGCCAACTCTTCTTGGATCAGATGGTTTCATTTTTGTAACAGTTCAAATGACCTTAACTTTGAACCATGACTGAAGCTAATTATACATACAATCCCAAAACAAGTATTGTACCTGGCTATAAACATTCACTTCATCTCTGGGTATTTTTACACAAGAGTCTATGGGGACTGACTCACTTTTGGAGCCAGCTTCAGGTGATCTGTGTTTTTTGCACTTCCAGGTTGTTGCTTGAATTTAAGCCAAAAGGTTAGCTTAGCTTAGCATTAGACATAGAAGACACAAAAATACACCTGCCATCTGCAAAGCTCACTTAATAAATCAAATCACGAAACTATAAGAAACCTTTAGTTTAAAGATGACATTGTGTGGCAATCAGAAATAAGATCAGAAAGTTACTGCTCTTGGCCAAGAGATACTCATTCTGCCACATGTAAAACACAACGTTTCCCTCTTTTGTGAACAAATTAGGATATTTTATTAATCCCAGAGGAAATCATGAGATCTGAATTGTTTCCAGTCGGCAGCTGTTTTCAGTCCTAATGCTAAGCTAACTGTAGGTTATGGAGTCATCATTTAGACAATGATGTAAGTGGTATAGTCTCTTTCTCTTGTCGAGAGAGTAAATTTTCCAAACTTTCTAACTGGTCCTTTAAAGAACCCTAAACGCTATGTGCTACAAGCATAAATACCTCTGGAGTTCACTTTAGTTTGATATTTCAGGTGTGGGTAGATTTTCTTTTTTATCAATTAATTTTCAAGTAAATTATTGCTATTCGTTGAATTGAGTATTTCCTTAGTTTTGCACACCCAGTGTGTACAGAGATTGTTTATTTTGAGTGCAGTGTAATTTTTAGTATGATTTCAATATACACTTTTTCCTGTGCGCTGTCAAAATGTTCTAAAAGAAACAGTATGTGCAAAATCTCTGCATGTAAAAGTGCTTTAAGAATGATAGAGTTGAATCTTTTGTTAATTTGCCAGTGTTTTATTAAATTTACATTGTTTTTACAAGGGATTAACTTCTTTTGTACAGTGGAAATTCCTTAACGTGCATCAAAGACATTTTATACAAACAATGCCTCAAGAGATATATGATGATCTTTTTTTATGAACAAGCTGTTGTTGACTTAACAGAAATAAAGCAGTTTCTGAAATGCCTGCAGACTCCCTATTTTTTTCCCTTTTTTTGATGACTATGATTATTTGAAAAAAAAAAAAAAAGCCTTTTAGCTGCAATCTTGCCTCCATACAGAATACAGATTACCCTCTGTACCCTCGGTGGAAACGCAGCACTCACACAGACAGTTATCGGGATGCTGTTGATGGCGTGAAAAAAAATTACCCACTCAAGCTCAAAACATCAACAAACTAGACACAGAAGTGGTGACCTATGCATTTCAAACACAATTAGAGTTGGTGTAGGTAAACGATACTTTGCTTTAGCTCACTGGTGCATAGGCTGGAGAGGCTTTTCGTGTGAAAGCAGGGAGGACTTTACGCAATTCTTCTAGGAATTGTGGGATGGTGCTGGTGTTGCTAATCTGTATTGTTAATGGCCTCTTCCTTCCTGTTGGATAGTGAGGTGCGGGGGTATCTTTCTCCCTTCAAGTCTCATGGGCAGTGGACATTTAAAGGGATGTTCACTCATGCAAAGGAAGCAACGTAATAACTGCCAACTTTAGCTGGATACTCGGGAACATCTCCATGGAAACAACCTCATAGTGTAAGAGGTTTGCGGCTTAATGCTGTAACAATTCCAAGGGCAGAAATCACAACAGCATTGTTCCTTTCTGTTGCAGACGTCTTTCCAGTCTCCTCTCAGCTGACTTACAAGCCAGTGGCACATCGGAGTGTCTGAGTCATTCCACAGTCTGAGGTCACACACACAATTTCCATTTCCTTGAGACAGCACTCAGTCGAAGTTTGAAACATTTTTTCCACAACACAGTTGCAAACTCTTACACTTCATTTATCAGACATAACAAAGTACTTAAGTACAATTCTGAGATACTTCTCTTAGATATTTCTGCTACTTTAATTCTTTTATTCCAGTCCACTGTATTTTAATTTAGATCTTACTGCGGAAGCTTGGGCGGCTGCTTTTCAGAATATTTACAAGTCATTATAAATTAATTTCCGGTATAAAATTCGATATAAAATTCAATAATTTATTTTATTTTTCAACCTTTAATTAATTTTATAAATTAATTTCCGGTATAAAATTCGATATAAAATTCAATAATTTATTTTATTTTTCAACCTGCAGGATTTTTTTGGTCACTTGGGGTCAGCAGAAACAAGCTGTGAATACAAAATAAGACATACTGTCCTCCTTAGTTCGTAGACAACATAAGTTCCAGGTGGAATATTTATTTTTCATCCATCCATCTGATTTGGGGTTGCTGGAGCCTATCCACAGGGCAGGACACAGGGTACACCCTGGAACAGGTCATCGATCTGTTGCACACATTCACACTTGTGGCCAATTTAGGAATCACCAGTTAACTCAACCCCATGCATATGTTTGGACTGCAGACTGAGTACCTGCAGAGAGGGATCATGTAAACTCCATATGGAAAGGTCCCAGCCTGGATTCAAACCCAGCACCTTCTGTGCTAGCCACTGCACCACCATGCCACCCCTGTTTGTTATAATTTCACTCATTTAAAATGATAATTATCGCATTTATTGCCTTTTGTCTTTTAAGTCTTAATTTGCATCTTTTTTTTATCTTCCACTAAATGCAGTGTAGTTTTAAAAAACACAAGTATTTATTTATTTATTTATTTATTTATTTATTTATTGCTTTAACTGTCAAAGGAAAAAGTCCAAAAGTGATCAATAAAACAGCTTTAGTCTACCGTATGTGCATATGGTAGTTAAGACTGGGTCCAGTTTGAGCAGCTACAACTGTAGCCATTTCTTTCAGTTAATCACTGAAGAAATGGCCATTTGTAGCCATATTAGCGCTTTTATTTTTTGGTTCCTTTTATTGTATTGAGCTGTTCTTGGCCTCATCTTTAACCTAACTTGCCCCTGTTATGTTGAATCCAGCTCCCTCCAACAGGGAGAGGGGAAGACGACAGGAATGGAAGCGGAGGCCTTGGTACGACTTAACTCCCCTGCATCAAAGGATAATACGCCCTTTCTTACTTTGTCCGTTTAACAGCTGGAGGGATCCCGAGTCTCTGTGTGTAGTGGGATTAGCTGCACTATTGTATCTCTGCTTTGAACCTCACTAGGTGGTGCCAGAGGGTGTGAACTAATGTAGCATTGCAAGGAGGTCTGCTGCATTTTTTTTTTCATTTTTTCCTTTTTATAAAAAAGCCCCTCTATTTACTCAGAGTAGGTTTGCTGGGCATGAGTGCACTTTTCAGGAACACCAGCTTCATATCCACACTCTCAGCAACAGCTACATAAAGTCACACCTGGGAGCTGTCGAGTGCAGGTATACACGATTCTGTCGAGGGCCAGCGAACACATATACTAAAAAGGAGGATGTTGGGGGGGGGGGGCTTCTCTTCATCGGGTTTGTGTTTTTTCCCCCTCATATGGTGCAGGGATTTGGCCTGGCATCCTTCCAGCTAACGTGCAGGTTACTCCAGTCCCTGTGTGCAGCTTAAACTATCTGCAACCTGAGTGAGGGGGGAAAAACTCTTAAAGCCAGGTTCTGCATACGTTCCTGTTTTATTAATATGCTCTGTACTCTTACCTCAGTCACATGTATTTTTTAACGTTTTCAGATGGGCCCCGAGTTACATCACGTCTAAGCACGCATGCTTTGGGATCTGTTTTACAGGCCTAACTTATTATTTGTACTACTGAAATATTAATATTCATAGGTACTGGCCTGGTCAGCTGGTTATATGGCCCCGGTGTGCGTTCACTTGCAGAGCTCTAAGTGGCCAGCACAGCTAAAATCCCATTCTGATGCAAGAAACTGTAATTAATGGTGATGCAGCAGGACAGTAGTCATTACTGAAATTGCTAGCACAAAAGATAAAAGAATACTTCAAAGTTTTTTAATAAGTTCAGACAATGACCAATTGATTTCAGCACAAAGACCTCCAGCAGAAAGCAAATTGGCTTTTTTTTGTCCCCCAGTTTTTAACTTTTGAAGGAAGGCTGGCTTGAGTCTTTTGTTCGGGCACCTTCAGACAAGACAAATACAGTTATTCACTAAGCCAGAAGTTAAAATCATGTATCAGCGTTTTCCAAAGAGTCCTCTTGCCGTAGATGAGCACCACGGCAGCAACGGTCGTGTAGAGCGATGTGAAAAAGATTGTGAGAGAGAGGGTGCTCTCTTGGTGCGCCACAATTTTGTAGTTGACATACAGGTCTACCACGAGCAGGACAAGGAAGTTGGCCACTAGACCAAGAGCCATTTCGATGACCCTTATCTGAGTGCCCAGCTTTGGAGGGTGGGTTCCATTGGTGCTAGCTTTCATGTGCTGGAGATGGATGGCCAGGTGAACAGAGATGGAGATGCAGCATTTCACCATGACCACCCCTGGAAATACATCAGAGAGGAGCAAGTACATGACTTGATAAACCTTCACAGAAGTGGTGTCAGAGAATACAAGTCCACAGTCTCCATTTGCTTTGTAGGTGATGTTGCCAACCGCGTTTCCAGCAGCTGCTGGGTTGCCAGCGTTAAACAACACAAGCATTGGCAAACAGGTGCCAAAACCAAACAGAGGGATGAGAATCACAGCTATGGTCACGTGCTTGACGATGACATCTTGGGCGTGTGTGTAGCAGTGGTTGGGTTCGTGAACCAGTTTGGTGCTGTAGTAGAAAGTGAGAAAGCTGCTGTTCCACATGATGATGAACTTGAAGCTGAAGGTAAGCACCAGCAGGATAGCGTAGCCTATCTGGGCAATCTGGCAGTTACTGTCCACCTCATCCATGGTCATCCAGAAGTAGCAAGTCATCTGGTGAGCAATACTGGCCACCGACAGAGCCATGGTGATAGTTTCACAAGGCGTCCACTGCTTTTTCTCCTTGTAGTTCAACACACTCATCAAAGAGATATAGGAATTAAAAAAGACAGTGGTGATGCCCAGCACACCCGTCATTACCCAGAGGGGATATTTAATTAACACAAGCATAACCCCAAACTCTTCTGTGCCGTAAACTTTAACAAGGATACCGTAGTCTTTAAGTCTCCGTGCAACACTCAGCAGTCTGTGTGGGCTTCTGAAGTGCTTTGGTTTTGCTGCGTTCAAAGAGATGACAAGAAGGGGGGGAAGAGGAATAATAAATTATATACACACACACTCAAAAATCAGATGATTCTTCATTTCTGTCACAGAATTGAATCAGTCATAGCTTGTCAGAAGGGCCCGAGGAAAAGATTCACACATTTAGCATTTGAAATTCATTAAACAGATACAAACAGGCCCAATTAAAATCTTTGGTCAATGTTCGAATTTTATGCCAATTCTGAAATTTAAGGTGGTCACATGCAAAGCGAACAAGTGAGGTAAGAAGGTTAGAGTAATTAGCGTAGGAAATTCCTACACTAGCGAAGCTCACCTGGGTCAGATATTGTGTTTTTTATTGCCGTGAATCCAACTGAAGGTTTCTGCTTACGTTCTCTTTGCCTGTTAGTCGTGACAATACCCGGTCTGGCTCAATAACTTTGGTAGCAGCTGAGGAATCCTTTGTTTTGTTTTGTTTATTCAAGCATTAATCCTTGCCTGGAGTTGTCTGCAGGATGCACACGCAAGGTGAAAGTCTTGGATCTAAGTTTTCTTTTCATGGGGATTTATATTTTCACATTGGGTACGATTTGCATCATCCCTGACCACAGGTAGTGGCGACAGCTGGTTTGCATTGACATGAGGTGGACAGGATATGTGCTCATTATACACGGATCAAAAAAATAAATAAATAAATAAAGGGACAATTTGAAAACATCAGATCTCAATGGGAATCGATGAGCTTCTGGACAGTCTGAGCTGCAACCTGGCAGCATTGTATGGACCAAAACACAATGTCCCAGAGATTTGCATCCATTCAGGGGTATCAATTCTTTCATTGTCATAGAACTGCCTGCATACTGTCATCACATCACCCGAAGGAACTTTAATCCAGATACCTAAAGGCAGTTAGGGCGCTGTTGTCAAGCTTGTAGAGGTCTGTGTGTCCCTGATTGAAATGCCTTCCCAAACCATCACTGAACCATCACTAAACCTATGATGCTGAATGATGTTACAGGCAGCATAACATTCTCCACAGCTTATCAAGACTTTTTCACGTCTGTCACAAGTACTCAGGGTGAACCTACTTTCATTCGTGAAAAGCACAGGGTGCCAGCGGTGGACCTGCCAATTCTGGGATTCTATGGGAAATTCTAATCGAGCTGCACAGTACTGGGCATCATGAAGCCTATTTCTGGTTGTTTGGTAAGAGACATTCACACCAGCAGCCTGCTGGAGGCCATTTTTTTTTTAGCTCTGGCAGTGCCCATGCTATTCCTCCAGATACCAGTCCTACTGATACGGGAAGAACCTTTTATGACCCTGTCCAGCTCTCCTTAAGTAACTGGCTGTCTCAAAGAGTCTCCTCTTGAGACTGTGCTGGGAGACACAGCAAACCTTGGCACCTCATGCTGCCAATAATAACACTGACTTCAAATTCAAAACTAGTGAAAAAAACAGTCAGAAAAGACGAGGAAGGAAAAATGTCAGTGGCCTCCACCTGTAAAACTGGTTCTGGGAAAAATTCCTGTTTTGGGTATTGTCTCATTGTTGCCCCTCTTGTTTCATTTCATGACCAACAAAGCAGCTGAAACTGATTAACAACCCCCTCTGCGACTTAACTGACCAGATCAATATCCCACAAGTTTAATTGACTTGAGGCTGCACTCTGATTAAAAAGTCCTTCCATTTTTTTTTGAGCAGTGCATATTGATATCCAATGACTTTACTGTACGTCTGTCAGTGCAGCACAGCAGCTCAGCCAATCCACAAACCACAATCCAACACGCGCCGCATGCAAATACTTATTCCTGCTGTCCGCCACATATTTACAAACACCAAACCGCCCACACGCCCATTTACCTGATAAGAACAGCAAATCACCTTTAAGTCACCTTCACAAGCCGTGCTCATGCAGCACCTTATCACTTTAGCTTGTGCTGTGGAGCACCCCAACTTTCTTTTTAATGAGGTGCTGACTTAAAATTATAGTTCAACTCTATTTAGATTTCTTGTTTACTCCATTTATCCAGTCAAAACAAGCAAGATGCTGATTTCATAAGCACACAGTATGGCTTTCCCAACAGTCTGCAGTCACACTTTTCTTTATAAAAAAAAAAAAAAAAAAAAATCACCTTAAGCCAAATTTCAGGGACAGATTCTGCCTTTTTGTTGCACAAGAGCATTAAAAAGCAGTTTTCCATACAAAAGCTCTTTGAAAGCAGACTGCGGTGGTAGCCTTTTCTTTTTTCTAAAAATAATAATAATACAATTTCTTTTACTATGCCAACCCTGTTAAAACTTCTGCCCTCCAAAGCAAGACTGCGATTTTCCAACGAGGCTTCCAGAACAGTATTTGTAATTAATTATTGTATCCGTTTTCCTGCTTCTTGCATGGATCAAAGGACAGGCTAACGTGTGAGCACATGAGAAAGCTTGACGGATGTGCATTTACTGGGAAAGAAAGGGGGAAAAAATACTGGTTAGAGCAAACAGAAAGTCACAGACATTAACACGGACCCACAGAGGATGTGTTTGTCTTCTTGGGAAGCAAACAAACGACAAAGTCAAGCACAGCAGAGGCACATTAAACACTGTGTTATGCCAGTCTGTTGGTGTAGCTGTGTGGTGGGTTGGGATGGGGTGCCCCTTGCCCTGAAGGGGACTGGAAACAGAATTACTGACCAAGCCACACCACTACCAGCAGCTCGTATTCATTCAATATACGCACCTTTTGAAGATGGGATCTTTTGAAGAGAGGTGGGGCTGCAGGCACAGTGCTGACTCTGCTTACTGAAGGTGTCAGCTGCAGGTCAGTACCGCTAGTTTAAGAGCTAGTTTACCTTCTTCCTACCCCCTCCCCAAAAAGATCAGACATGCATCCCTGCACAGGACATGAACGAGGCAATTCTGCTTCGTTTTGCTCTACAAATTATTATATATTTTTTTTTTTACCAGAAAGCAAACTGCCATAAAGAGGGTCAGAGGTAAAGCTAACTATTCTAAAGTGTCCCCAATTATCGAGCCACTTACACCCCTGAAAATAGCAGCAACTGTGAAAGCTGTGAGAACACATCGAGCATATTAAATGACCAAGATTTTGAGTTTTTTTTTTTAAACAAGAACTTTGCACTAGATATTTATTTTAATGGATTCTTCATTCGTTAATCTCTCTAATTAAGTTACATTTGTACACATGTGACCCATGTGGACCGACAACACAAACACCCGAATGCCATTTACATTTGTTGTTCGCCTTGACTTGCCAATTAAAACATTAAACTGTACAAAATAAAAAAATAACAAGAAGGAAAAAAAGCACCATAATAAAAAATAATTGCTTTGCTATATACATTTTACATACAGTTTAAAAAAAAACAAAGCAAATCTTATTTGTGATTATGAAAACCTGTTCTTCTGTTTGCTTTACACTAGCAGTGATGTGCTAAAGTGCTTCATGAAAGTCAGCTGATACATATAATATGTCACATGAGGGTAGGATTTTATGAGTCAGTAGCTATGCAAACACTCCCATTGTTCCCTGGTTTAAAAAACATGTATATATTATTGCAACTCTTGGCCCTTATATACTTCAGACACAGAATATTATTTAAAAGGTGTTGAGTCTTTTTTTTTTTATCATAAAGTGTAGTTGAGCACTAAAGATAAAATTAAGAGCCTGTTAGGCTTGAGGTTTGTGGTCACACGGCGTATCCATATTTAGGGTCATATGTGAGGTGAGCGGGTATCTCCCCGCCTGTGGTCGACCCATTGCTTCCATTTGTGAAGATTGGGCCCGATTCATTGACCGTAGGCAGATTGCCCCTTACGGAACTGTAGATGACGCCGTGGTGAGTGCGGTATCCCATCACTGAGCGGAGGCTGGAGTGCCGGCTGGAGTGCATACTGGAGTTCCTGCTCGGGGGCCTGCTCTCCGGGGCCTGCGCATCCTCCCTGGGAAGTAGAGCCATGCAGGTTCTCAGTTAAGCTGCTGCACCAATCTGAGATCGTTTGACAGATGCCTCAAACGGCCATAAAATACCTTATTTCATTCGCGACCTCCTTCTGGTAGCGACGCTTGTGGCAGCAGCAGATGAGAAGCCAGATGAGAAGCAGGAGGAGCAGCAGAAGCAGCAGAGCGCCTATCACAGCGCCAGCTATCACACCTGCTTTATTGGTAGCTGGAAGAGGCAATGTATTGCTTAGAAATCAAACGTGTGCAGCTCACCTTCTTGAATTCCAAATCCAACAAGAGGATTATATGTGATTTTGCATAAAAGCAAGTCAAAAAAGGTACCTTCAGGATATGAGTGTTCAGAGCTGTTAAACTGAAAATAAGATGATGATATTGTAGACTTACGGTTGTATGCACGCAGTACGTATTTACACTGCCCTTTGCCCACAGCGTTTGCTGCCTCGCAGACATAAGTTCCAGTGTTGCTGTCTGTATGGTTCTTTATCAGAAGCTCCCCACTCTGTTGGTCTTAATGAAAGAAGACAGCACTGAGTACAAGCACATTACCTACACAAACACAGCCGCATTAGTGTTTAGAGAAGAGCATTCTTAGAAAAAGGCATCCTGGTGCTAAGTTGCTTACTTTGAGTAGCAGTGGATGGAATTGCAGCTCCGTTTTCTCTCGTCCACACATAGCTGATGGGAGAGGATCCTTGACGGGATACGCAGCGGAGGGAGACTGTGCTTCCTTTCTCCTCACCACCTTCAACCCAACACTTTGGCGTTGATGGGGGAACTAATGAAAAAAAAGAAAGAAACAACCCATATGGCACAAAAACTATTTTAGTGCAATGCTCTGATTCAACACTGAAGCATCTGGGTATGGCTGCAGTGAGGTAATCTACTGAGACAGAAAGAATGGAGGAGCCTTTGCATTCCATGTGAATGAGCACATTTAAAAGCAGACGGCTGAGAAATGAAACAAGTTAGACCGGTTAAAAAAAAAAAGAAGCAAAACAAAAAAAGCAATTTGTCCTCACCCAACACAACCAGTGTGATTTTTCTCATGTCAATGCCTGGGAGCTTCTTGACTTTACACTGGTATGTGGCGGTGTCTGAGACTGTCACACCAGTGATAGAGATCGAAGCATCTCCCTGGTCGGGGTTCCCTGTGAAACTGAACCTTTTGGAGACGCTGTTGTCCGTGTAGTGGGTCTGGCCACCTGAATATGATAAGATCTGAGAGGCAAGATTTGCACTGAGTAATGTCTTATTTTTTGATTCAGGTTTTCCAGCTAACTGAGCCTAAATGCAATATTTTCTCTGTCTTTCTATAATTCCTCTCTGTCATCACACATGCAACATACCACTGTGTCCTTCTGTGTCATGTCCGGACTGACGTTGGACCACTCAATATCCAGCGGTCCTGTGTCTGCTGCGGCTGGAGTATAGGTGCATCCCAGTTTAACAGTCGTTCCCGTTGCATACTGAATGGTCTGCGGCCCCGTGGATGTTATCTGCATCGCCTCTGTTAACATGGGATGAAACCAAAAATTCTATTAAGCTCCGTCTAACTTAGAACAATGCTTTCTTTCTCCATTGGATTCTTACAGTCGTGTACCCAAGTTAAGAGACAGAAAGAAGACAGAATAAAATGAATTTCGCTCTCAAACGTATTAATATTTCTCCCACTTAATGGCATTCAAGCTCTGGGCCTGCGCTCCTGTGCTGTCTCAGGGAGGAGAAGAAGTGCTGATGTGAGACTAATAGGCCTTTTAAGTCAAACTGAAGATTTTGAGGGCTTGGACATGAATTAAAGTAAAAGTTTATTTTGATTTTTGGGTTGGGGTTGCATATTCAATTTAACTTATTAAACTCTGGAGGCTTATTAATTGTCTGAAATATATCGGCAAATAATGATGAAAGCTGAACACATGAGCTAGTTACGAGCCGTCTCTGAGTTGACACACACTCCCCGCTAACTCACTCTTTTTGGCCTTAGATTTTTATTCAACTGTTGCCAGAGTCAACACTGATAGCGTGGTGACACATTTCAACAGATCAGAGTTATTTATCTCGATAATGTTCGACTCTATCTTCTCGCCATCCCTCCCCCTTCGTTCGGGTGTCCAACCTTCAGAAAATATCTAAATGGAGCTCAAATCAAATCAGCCTCTGTTTTGACATCGCTCATCATTAAATCCACTATAACCCTCTGAAAGCACTCAGAATGCACTTTAGTGGCACCACAACAAAGCAGAGGATGTCAGGGGTATTTATGAAAGCGTACACAATGGCAGATGTGATGAAGTGAGTGTGGAAAAAAACAAATTAGTCAGTCAAATGTTTACACTGTGAAAGCCGCCCTCCCCAACTCCCAGCACCCCCCAAGGGCAAAACACTGGGATCTAAAGAAGATGCGATTTCCACGTGAAGAGGCCACTGAGCTAACTTGCCAGTAGGTTCAGCCACTGAGCTCAGTACAAACATGCACATCCCTGTGCCCTCCCCTCATTGGCAAATACAAAGGTGCCTCACAGTTTTTGTTTTTGTTTTGTTTTGTGTGTGTTTCCTCCTGCTCACCCCTACTTCTTCTCTGGAATAATTTTTTGACTCGTCATAACAGCAGAAGCAGACGTAGAAGTGTTTACATCAATGATGCAGAGGAATTTAAAGGAATTGCCACGTACAATGCTAAACCCTGGATGTCGCTCATCGTAAATAAAATGATGGTTGGAATACTGCCATCATTAATGTTGTTTATTTCTCCTGTGAATGGAAATGCACACGCCCAGGTGCTTTCCTCAAATAGTCACGATAGAGCCGAAAGAATCAGTCGTGGCTCTTTATATAAGGCGGTGAACTTTTGGTCTAATTAGGAAGCATTATCTGAATAATGAAGGGGACGTTGAGGTTTGAGGGTTTTTTCTGGGCGTATTTGATGTAATTTTTTTTTTTGCATTTTTATGCTGCTCTTATATTTAATACAGACAGCTTGGATGGGGGCCCGAGGCTAATTACTCCCCTGGTCACAATAAAATCCATCAGGGTCGCGCTTTGCAAATGCACATAGCTGTTTGACCCTCAGCCACAATAATTTAAGGTATGAATGATATGCAGGGTACTTCTCAGCCATCCCCACTACAAACGCACCCTTCAGTGAGTACGTGAAATGGTCAGATCATCAGCTGAGTTACAGTGAACTGTATCTGCTGTGTGGATCACAAATCAGATTCAGGTTCAGAATTCCTAAGAAAAACAACTCTTCTGCTGGTGATCGTTGTGTTCCCTGATTCAACATGCTCAGAAACCTGAAACAAACTCCTTAGATGTAATCAAAAAGAAAGAAAAACCCCACACTCACCTGTTCTCAGCTGAATTGTCACCAGAAACAGCACAGCCACCTTTAGCCTGACGCTCGTGAATGCTGGCTCCATTTTCAACCTGAGAGCAAACACACTATCAGGAAAATAAGAGTTTTAATCTAAAGGCTTGTATTTGGCATCAAAAAGCAAAGATGTCTGGCGTCATTTACCTCTCCCCCAGAGCCTTTATCACTTTTGCTTAGTTGTTTATCTATAAACTTACATCACCTGAGAACTCAGTCGTGACGGTTTATTTTGTGTGTGTGTGTGTGTGTGTGTGTTTGTCTGTACAAACTACCAAGAAAATCAAATGTTGATCGATAAACGCTATAAAGGGAAGAATAAAAATAACAGCTCCGACATACCTTAAAGTGAAGACACAATCCACAACAAAAGTGTGTCCTTGAAGGCTAACCGGTGTGACAGTACAGGTGTAGCAGGCTTATTTTGTCCTCGGGTGAAACTCAGGAGCAGTAACTATGGCCACACCCTCTCTGTCCATAGTGCACCTGTTGGCCACTCCTAGAATTGGAAACACGCCAAGCCCCCTTCATACTTGTTTTTATTTTTTCTTGTTTGAATAAAAGATAATCAAAAAATGTGAAAAGAGACTTTTGCTAGTTTAGGTTTCCAGTCTCTGTGTGTGTCTTGGCTGAAAACAGTTTAATAAACACCTACATCTTGCTTTTTTCACAGTTTTATCTATCATCTATTTATCACATCTATCATCTGTTATTTCATAACAATGCAAATTCTCTCTCTTCCTAAAACTACGGTATGATAAGTCTGCTGCATGCTGTAGAGTTCTTTGTGGTATGCTTATTTTTAAGGTAAGAGGAAAGTTATGATACTTGTTTAAGACCGAATGGGCCAGAAAAAAATGTTGCCAGCCCTTGTGTAACCCGTCTTCCTGACACTCCCATGAACATACACTGACTGGTTTTTGTTGCTCTGCCACACAGGGCACATAGTGAGATCCATGCTGATTTGGGACTAAAAGACAACTTAACGTGACAGAGCGGCAAAGCGCAGTGCGGCAGCTGCCACTGCCGTTCATGCTGTTAGTGAGGTTGAAATGGCTTATCAGCTATGAATGATTTACCAAAACACAAAGTTTTGATTTAGGCCAGAAATCAATTCCTTTTATTTTTCTGTCTCAACTGTGGCATCTTTTATGATTTTCAGTTCATAAATGTGTTATTTTTCTTATCCTGGTGCTCCTCAGTTCATCCACCATCTGAAAAATGCTATTTTAGCTTTTTCCCCATTTCTTTGAGCCATCTTACTTCTGATTGCATGCTCTTAGTAAACAGAAAGTTTGAGCAGCAGGTACACAGTCCTGTGCTCACAGCCTGCAATGACCATATTAGGAATTTCCACCCTCAGTGACTTCTAAGACCGAAAAAATCCTTCTGAAACCAAATGTTCTAGACTAAAGCTTGAGCTGTTGGCTCACACTAAGTTCCTTATACACAAGCTGATCTCATTATTTGAAAGTTTGCACGTGTTTAATACACTATATTACCAAAAGTATTCACTCACCTATTCAAATAATTGAATTCAGGTGTTCAAATCACTTCCCTGCCCACAAGTGTAGGAAATCAACCGGGGCATGCAGACTACTTCTACAAGAATTTGTGAAAGAATGGGTCACTGACTGCACACCAGTGCACAAAGGAAGGTCCATAAAGACATGGATGAGCGAGGTCAATGTGGAATAACTAGACTGGCATGCATAGAGTCCTGATTTCAACCTGACAGAACAGCTTTGGGATGAATTAGAGTGGAGACTGTGAGCTAGACCTTTTCATCCAACGTCAGTGTCTGACCTGGAAGAATGGTCAAAAATTCTCATAAACACTCCTAAACCTTGAGGACAGCCTCCACAGGAGAGTTGAAGCTATTATAGCTGCAAAGGGTGGTCCGACGACACATTAAACCCTATGGATTAAGATGAGCATTCCTGTGAAGGCAGATGAGCGAACACTTCTGGCAATATAGTGTATGAGCATGGATGAGTAACAGAGCAAATATATCACAGAAAAAAAGGAAAAAGCATAATGGAGGCTCATTATGGTTTATTTACTTTGTTTTAACATGCAATATATCTGTCTGGCTAATGATGTAAAAATAAAAAAAAAGATCTTTTCAATGAAGTGAGATGTGCCGTTGGAATCATTCAGTACTGACTGAATGACATCGTACAGTATGATGTGAGCGCGGAGCGTGACCTTAACCATTAGGAAACTTAAGTGCTGGGTTAATGTGATCCTGCCAATAATGTTCATTAAAGAGATGAACAAATTAGTAACGCTCAGTATGAAACATGATCAGAAAGCAAATCTGAAATCAGCACAACCCTGTTCTCATTTGGTGCTCACTGTATGTTTGCAAGCTTTCTGCTAGAGCTTCACGCAGTGCGCCTGAGTGACACCACACCCATAAGTCTGGGTTTGAATGTGTCCATGAGTGATCCACCAAATATCGGGGTATGTGTGAGGCTGTGCGGTATGGCTCCTTTATCAGCAGGTGGTTAATTGCCCCACTTCCTCCCCCTGGTGTAAGAGGAGGTTCTGGCACTGGCTCTGAGTTGAGCAAGCTGTGTGACAGGGCGAGGCGGGACTGAACAGACAGTACTAGGACACTGACAAGACCACCATTAACACTGCAGGAGAGCGTGTAGACAAGCATGATGAATACATTTGTGATCACTGACCTGAATGTTCTCGACTTGTTGCATCTCTTTCACAGCATCTTGATCGCCCAGTGCTTTTGTAATTATCCCGCTAAACTTGGTAGATGTGGAGCAGCCATGCTGTGGCTCTGTCTTTAGAGCCAAGGCTCGCTTCAACCCACATCTCTCTTACCAGATTTGGCACAGGTAGCCTAATCACACCACAGGGTTGCAAACAAACCACCTTGACAGATGTCCAAATTACAAGAAAACAGCATAGCAGGGGAGGCAAACAAATGACCAAAGCAGGGAGGGGAGAGGCTACAGAAAGGCTTGGCTTGCCAGCAGCCATACTGAAATAGCACAGCAGCGTGACTCACGGTGTGTCAATGTCAGGGAGCCAGTTGGGCACACATATTCCTCTTTTTAAGGTGGAACGCCACTGGGACAAGGATGGCGCTTCTGGCAGAGGGGAGCAGTCACTCAACCCCTCAAAGAGCAACGTGAGTGGAATACAGCCAGCACAATCTGGGCCACACACTTTATTCATGACCTCCTGAAACTCAGCAATTAAATGTCCACTCTGACAGTGAAATTGATTTTTTTTTTTGGTCTTTTTCTTTTATACCAATCAGTCTGTATTTGCAGATGTCCTGCAGATCATAAATACACTCTACAGCCCGGCTGGTGTTCGTTAGGCTGTGCAGTAATGGGACCAGAGCTAGCATTGCTTTTAAGGTTTCCAGTCGTCATCCAATTCTAACTGTTGTCTTGTTATGCTGTGAAACTGGCATGATTAGTCCCGCTCTCCAAGCAGTTTTTTTCCCCCTGTTGCTCCAGCACCGCATGCTTTCCTTGTGCCATGCTGCCGAATAAATAATAAAAAGGGAAATGCAAGGATTCCTCCCAGCATCTGTGATTCATCCTCTCAATAAGTAACTCACTAAGGAAAGGGCATATCTACCATCAGAGCGTACTTGAATGGCATTATACACAGCAGGATGAAATCCCATCAGTTATCTGCTATGCTTTCATTCTCATATATTTATGATTTTGAAACTGGTGCAGACAGTATTACCATTATTTTTATGTCTCTTGCATTTGTTATGGCCCTCTGCAACCTGTACTGGCTGTGCAGTGGTACTGCATATCTTTCTGTGGTGCATGGGTTTCATTGCCTAAGGCCTCAGTCATACAGGCCTAGAAACCAGCTGGCAATTCTCTGGAAACCTCCAGTCACTAGAAAAAAAAAATTATAATCTCCAAGAGGTCGGTGAGTGATTGCTGGAGTTTGGTGGCTGGGTGAAATCTATCAGGGGATATACCAAAAACCTCTTTGTGATTGCTTTGGTTGCTGAAGTTGACAGTACTTTGCATGGAAATATGCCAGTTTGTCTGCAAACACTTGTCATTGGCTATCCAAGCAAATAGTGAACATTGAAAAAGTGACTCAAACCACTTACAGAGAACATTCACCTGCAAGGTATTTGGAAACCTTGTACTCCCCACAAACACTCACTTTCTTTGTGATCAATTTCATACTAACAACTGCTAGCAACAAATCAGTGAATCCACATCTTTCTTGGTACCATACGTGCAGTAAATATACATAAATTTCACATAAGCAACTACTAGCAACTTCCTGAAACCACCTCCCACTGCCAACTATTTGAGGAAATGGGATAGATGGTATCAAAATGTAGGGAAAATCTAGATACATTTTGATACTATGATCATGGCCTTGCCACGCTGTCTCTGTTGCTGCTTACACTGATCATCCTCTGGTTGTGTTTTTCTTATGTCTTCCCTGCATTTGAACTTTTATGGAGCTGTGAGCGAGGTCATGACACACTGAAAGAGGATATAAAGCAGAAAGTGGTTTAGAGCAAAAGAGAAAAAAAATAAGATTAGGATTAACTTCAGCCTTAATGATACAAAATCCCTACCTAGGCTGTAATCTGTTAAAGCAGAGCAGGGTTACTACACTGAATAAGCACCATAACTCTCTTCATAACTAGATAGACATAGGTCAGTTCCTTAGCAACATTGTTTTACTCTGATGTGCCCGTGCCTTATTCACACTGTGGGAACTGTATTTAAGAATGAGCACAGCGCTGCTAATACGTTAAGACGATATTAGTGCAGTTTCAAAACATACAATAACTCACTGTGTTATCATAGAATGTAATGCACATTACAGCAATTAACCATAAAGATGATTTACTGGAGATTTACTGGGAATCTTGTGGTATATAACTAATTTTTATAGCAGTCTAAAAGGATGCAGTTCCATCTATGCATCAACTAGTGATACAGTGCACAGCATGAAAACAAAAAAGATGAATCAACCATGAAACAAAAGGCATTCTACAAGTAGAACAAAAGTATTTTATAGATCTATTTATTAGATAAAATTATGGACTCATTTATCAAGCAGGCATCATAAACACAGAACATTTATGCAATGCGATGCTACAGCAATTACAGGCACCACAGACACAGAGAGTGTACCAGTAAATCACTTCCACTGCAAATCTGCATGTGCACAATTATGCAGCATTCTATCAGCAGCCCCAGAGTCTATCTAACTGAGGACGAGTGCCAAAAACCTTATCCTGTCCAGGCAGACACAAAACTTCTCGAGGAATGAAATTAGACAGGTGCGGTTAAATCCACGTGAAACAAGAAAAGCCTTAACAGTCCCGTTTCATTTACAGTACGGCCCCCCTCTGGATTGTTTACCGGCTAACCTGTGAACATGAAAAGGCAGGGCTCCATAAAGAAATCCCACCTATAAAATGGGAAAGTAAACGGGAGTTTGTCGTGTATTTACTGTTCCATCTCTATCTTCACAAGCTGCCCACCCACATACAGCAATGGCGTGCGCGCGCGCGCACACACACACACACACACACACACACACACACACACACACACACACACACACACACACACAGCCTCTAGCAATATGAGCAGAAACGCTGGACACCATAATCCAATAAGTTGTGCTTCTTGTGCTAAACCCAGTGAAGTCTGGCACACAGAGAAAGTCCACAGAGACCAGAGTCCCCTAAGCCTCGCTTGCAGGAGTAGGATGGAAACTGTATTCTCTGATAAAGAACTTCAGATCTGTCTCTGCCCTCTTTGCTTCTGTGATAGCTCATTTTCCCCGCACACACTGGGGAATTATGATATAATGATGTACTTTAATCCTGAAATTTCCTTTTCTCTAAAATGACCAATTAAGGGAAATGTTCCTCGAATAACAGCCTCATATAACAACTGTGTTGGAAGGAAGGCTGTTGAGAATGATGTTATGCTGTTGTATCTTCAGTCAGTGGTGTACTAGCCTCCAGGCATACTTGGAAAATCCCAGTGGACCGTTGCATTGGTGGACTGTCAAAAAATCCATAAAGTTTTCACCAGCCCTGTCCGTCTCTTACCGGCCCCCTCTGTGTGTGTGTGCTCCTGCATTCATATGAAATCATCCCTTACTGACCTGACCTGGGCTCATCCCAGCAGATACGACCAGGCCTCAATTTCTTTCATGTGCACCCTTTCCCTGGGTCAAATAAAGAAAAGAAATGTATTCATTTGGGAAAAAAATGCTTTCTGCTGAAATGAATATCATTTGAATGGATTTATATACACATTCTGCAAATGTTTAAAATGAGAAAACAACTGCAATGGCAATTTTCTGTTAAACAGCTAACAGTTTGAGGAGTAAAATTTGCATCCGTTTGATGCTGTTTGCCCTCGTTCCCTGTCACAGCTACAAACGAGTGAACCCGGCTTTGTTCGGTTGCTTGGTAGTAATACAAGCGTGCTTTAGAAAACACAAGACTCATGCAACGATTACACAAGCGCTCATGCATATATTTCACAATTTGGTAGGACACTCTATCCACTGTTATCATCTACAAACTGCTTCTGTGCAACTTAACCTTCCGTATTACAAATTCAATCTTAGACTTGATCTAAAACAAGTTTGGCCTTAGACATTATAACAGCTTAACACACACACACACACACACACACACACACACACACACACACACACACACACACACACACACACACACACACACACACACACACGGACATGCCATCAGTGGCAACGAACCATGCAAGACCTGACCATCAGGAGCAATTTGGGGTTCGGTCTCTCGCCCAAGGACACTTTGACATGTGGAAAGGAGGAGCTGCAGATTAAACCCCCAACTCTGTGATTAATGAACAACTTGCTCTAACTCCTAACCAGACAGCCACCCTCTATTAACTTACATGCCTTCAGAGTCTAAAACAAAAGTAATCCCTCATAAATCCACAAATTCTTCTCCTACGCTTTGATTTCAGATCTAATAAGATATTAAGTGTTTATTGGTGATTTTTTTTGGAGGTGTCAGTCTTTGTGCATAGCTGAGCTAACTGACTGCTGGCTTTGGTTTGATATTTATGAGACAGGAAATTACTTACCTACCTACTTTACCACAGACATGAAATAGGTATTACCATAATCCTGTCATCTAATGCTCACCAGCAAAATGCAAATTCCTCACTATCGCTATCACCGTCCTCTGTCACACCAGCCCTCTGTGTGTCCTCTTTCATTCCATCCATGAATCTTCTCTGTAGTCTTCCTCTTTTTTCCCTGCTTGGCAGCTTCATATCCAGCATTGTATGTTTAGTTCATCCACTATCACTCCTCTGCACACGTTCAAACCATCTCAGTCTTGCCTCTCCAACTCTGTCTCCTCTGATGTACTCCTTTCTACCAGTGTTCATTCTGGTCACTGCCAGTTAAAATTGAAACATCTTCAGCTTTGCCACCTGTCTTCTTGTTAGTGCTACCATCTTGTAAACCTTCCCTTTCAGTCTGTCACAAATCACCCAGACTCTCGTTTCCGCCCACTCTCTTTTCTTTACCTTGTCTGGCCACAGATATTTAAACTCATCTATTTTCACTACTTTTACTCCTTCACCTTTCCACTTCTCTCTCTCTTTCACTGACTGTCATTCCTCTTCCCAGCAATGTATACCTCCAACTCTCGAGGCTCTCTTCTACTTGCTCCCTACTTTCACTACAGATGTCGTCTGCAAACGTCACAGTCACGGACAATTCTGCCTGACCTCATCTGCCTGTGGTATCTGTCCACCACCACTGCAAACAAGAAAGGGCTCAGAGCAGATTCCAATGACCCGTTCTCAACCTACTCCTACATCCTACTCAACGAACTCTCTTCACTCTTTAGTACATTTCCATCTCTACCCTTAATCACCATAATCTGCTGCACATCCTTTCCAGCTCGATCTCTCTGTGCAGCCAATTAATACAGGTCCATTTCTCCTTCTTTAGTGTCCAGTCTAACATACAACTCACTATATGCCCTTTCATTAGCGTTTGCCACATCTCTCTTTGCTGTATGCCTAGCCTCCCAGCACGTCCTTCTACTTTCTTCATCTACCCGATTATCCCACTTTTCTTTGCTGACCTCTTCCTTTGAAAACTTTCCCGTACTTTGTAATTCCACCAAGTCTCCTTGTCTGCTTGCCTCTGTCTAGAGGATACACCTCAGCTCATCTCCATTTGCATTTGGCCAACAGTAGCACAGTTTCCACTGGTACTCTGTTGGCCAACAGCACCAGAAGTGGTCAGTGTTCATTATGGATAGCAAGCAATTTCCACAATTTCATTGTAAATGTACAATGACAATAAAGGGGATATGCTTCCTGACACAGCCCTCCTCATTTAACCAAGCTTGGGACCAGCACCAGGAGCACACTGGCTTGTGGGACCCACTATGACTGGGTTATCACAAGACATCAGCGCATTAAGCTCTGCATGTGTTCTCCGACTTCATTAAATCCACCAGTGGTACAGTTGTTAGCACTGTCACCTCACAGCAAGAAGGTTCCTGGCTCGAACCCTCTCTGTGCCAGCATGGTTGTGCTCCTGCTTCTTCCTGTATGTGAGGAGGTACACAATGCACTGTCTGAATGTGCAGTTAAAATGTGACTATGTAAATGTTGATCCATTACCAGTCAGAGGTTGGGTTTGGCTTCCTGAATTGAATTGTTTTCAACTAAAACCGATTTAAATGATATCATGAATGATCTACTGTTTCCTGTCTTCTGGTGCTGTATTACATTGCAGTTTGCACATTGTGTAGTTGTCTGAATACAGTTTTTTTTTAGTGTATGTGTCCGAAAGTCTCCTTATATTTCAATCGCATCGCTATAAGTGCAGTGTCAATTTCTGCCGATAAGTTCCACTTTGTTCTTACTGTTTGCTGCGGTGATGACGTCACATGCTTTTACGACGCTCCTGCCGTATCACGAGTCCGAGGAGCACTAGCCATGTTTTTTCTCCATGAGTGTGGGGGAATAGCGATCTCCAGCCGTGTGCGTTCCTGTGCAAATAACCACACGTCTGTCCACCCCTCCCACATTCGTTAAGTATGCCTACTGCTGTACTGTTGAGCTGCTATTAACTTCCATTAAAGTATATCCGGACATCACTCTCTGTGCCCCACTCTCTGACCGGAGTTTAAGTCCTGAGGGAGCTATCATCCCAGCATCCCAGAGATAACTCTCTAACAGTATAACTTGTGAATCCTACTAGCGCTAGTGTAAGTGCTGCTCAGTTGTATGCATTTTAAAAGCTCATCTAGGGATGGGCTTTGCAAATGAGTCTAACCTATAAAAGCTGTGGCGTGTGGTGTGGTTCATGTTATCTTATCCCTATACAAATAAATGCTATTAATATCAAAAATCTAGCCTGCAACCACACAACTGATTTAAATGTCTGAAGAATCCTGGATTGATGCAGGTACAGGTTTTTGGAGCTGTTTTCAGAGTAGCTGTGGCTGTTTTGATAATTATGGTGGGAATGACCCAAAACGGTGAAGTTGCACTTTGTAAAATGAAAGCAGTGACCTTAAAGATGCTAACAATGGAAGCCTGGAGAGAAGCCAAGTCCGGTGATAATTCTGTGTTTGTTTAGTTTGTTACACAGAAAGTAACCTTTGCCATTACACATAATGATTTCATCCGTTGCTATTATAAAATATTGATCAGAAGCCTATCCATTTGTCCGCCATGGCCCTTAATCTGAACCAAGCCTAACCCTGGCTCTAACTGATGATCTATAAACGAGCTTGTTAAGAAGAAATGACATATATAGAATGGCCTCACATTACGCTTGTGTGAAGATCAGGACTCTCTCACATACGTGTACACTCCCCCACAGGGCTTTCCAGATGAAAGTGTGATGAGTGAGATTGCCCACTCGGAACTGAGCAGCTCATTTCCGCAGAAAAGAGAGAAAGGAGAGAAAAAAAGTGTTTTGACACCAGCTATTGCTTTTTAAGACACACAGATGCCGAATTGCACACAATTCGATAAAGATTAAGTGAGCTGCACCATCTGGTCTGAGCAGTTTCTCTGTGCTGTTCTGATAAATTAGAAACAACGATGCGGGCTAACAATAAGAGACACAAAAAAATATGGCAAGAAGTTTCTCAAGATGTTAGCTTGTTCTCCAAAGTTACAAAATCAACAACAATGCCTGAAGATAAATATGCAGACACATACACACACAAAAAAATCCCCCCTTCCTAATAGCTGTGCTCTTTGTCATTAATATCAGACTATAGACTATCATCTGCACCACAATTAATAGTCTGGCTGTGTCTTGCTTCAAATAAAGCAGGTTCCGGTAAGAATACGAGCTCTTATTTATTATCTGGCTCTATAAACATTGTTGCAATGAAGTTCAATATCCACTGTGGTGGTGTGATAAAGTACTGTACACTCGCATTTGCATGGGTCGGTCCTCATCAAGAGTTTTAATGAGCGTTTTAATGATTCACGGCACAAAATGAGCTGAGAGGATGTGATAAGGTTATCGACTTATAGAGACGTCCTGTTGAATGTCACAGTGTTTATCCCACTGAAAAACTTTGATCCTTCAACTTTTGCTAATATAGACTCGATAAACGATGCTCAAATTTTAATCTGAGCAAGAAGTTACATACTTTAGGACCCCAGGTACCTTTCAGCTTATAAGTATATGGAGTATTTTTTTTTTTTACATTTTTAATTTCGGCTCCATACTACCACAGTGGAATTTAAATCAAACAATCAGGATGCGATTGAAGTGCTGACTTTCAGCTTTAATTCAAGGAGTTTAGCATTCATTTTGCAACAACTGTTTAGGAATTAAAGACGTTTTTATACATCGTCCCCCAGTTTCAGAGGCTCGAAAGTAATCAGAAAAACTAACATTATTTTAAATGTAAGAATTGCTTTTAATACTCCGATGTAAATCCTTTGCAGTCAGTGACTACCTGAAGTCGAGAATAGCCTACATGGACATCACCAAATGCTGTGTTTCCTCCCTTGAGATCCTCTTCTAGGCCTTTACTCCAGCCATCATTTGCTGCTTGTCTGTGGATCTTTCTGCCTCCAGTTTTGTATTTACTAAATGAAAAGCACACTCTACTGGGCTGAGTTCAGGTAACTGACTTGGCCATTGAAGAATATCCAATTTTTTTTGTCTTAAGTAACTCTTGGGCTCTTTTGGCTCATTATCCATTTGGATGGTGAAGCACTGTCTGATTTTTCAGCGTGTAGCTGAATCTGAGCAGAGAGTACGGCCACGTACACTTCACAGTTCATCCTCTTACATCAGTCCTCTGTCACATTAGCAGTCAATTGTCCAATTACTTTTGAGGCTCTGAAAATGGGAAATTACGTACAAAAATACCTGTATAATTCCTGTATAATGGTTCATTTTTGTGAAACCCCACTTAACTTATTTAAACATGGGTGCTGTGGTTTATTTTGAGTCAGTCATACATACACAATCTTCTTGGCACAGAGCTCTGAATCTGCAGCAAAAAATAGTTTCCAATAAGAAGTAACATTTAATAGAAAATTGACAGTGCCAAGCAGATTAAGGTAATTATTTGGCCTTTTTAGCTATGCTACAGGCATGGGTGTCTCTTGGTCAATTTGTCAGACAGCAAGTGAATAAATTACAGGAAATAGGGGATCAATGTTAACGAGTTTTGTGATTTTTCTTCTTGTGCCTGGTTATTTCTGCTTTTGGGTAAAATGTCTTAACATGATTTGCCATAAAACTGAGTACAGATCTTTTTATCTGGTCCGTCATCAGATGCAGATTGAATTTTGTCAGATATTTTGTTTACCTTCATGAAAAAAAAGAGTCAACTCTGCTAACCTCAGCTTTGCACACAACAAAAATGTAAATATCACCAGCCAAAAAACATCTATTAAACATCTTCTAATTATTAATAAGACACTTCTGTAAACATGCAGATTAGTTTGCTTGCAGTGGATTACTACATGAGCGTGTTTTAGGTGGTAGCATGTTGGTTTTGAAATTCAAATGCACACTGCACATGTCATATAGATGTTTCCACAATTCCACAAAACTCACAGACACCATAGTCTTCTTTTGGTGCCACTGACATGTGAAACACACATTTCCAGCTACAATCTCTAAGTGAGCTCAGTCTAATTCTCTTCCGGCATGCATGCATGCATTTTTCCAAGCACGGATTAAAATAAATAAATAAATAAAGTCTGTTTAAAATGTTAAACATTTCCTCCTGGTCAACCAGGCAAAGCTATTTGCTATGACAACACCCGTTGTACATGGCTACATAAATTATCATAACATCACAGAGCTGACTGCACTGAGAATAGGGTGCATGAATATTACAGTCATGTATTTTATTAAAGATATTTACATATTTCATAAGATATTAAAATGGAAATCATGATAATTGCACCCTACCAAAAAAATAATAATTCTTTAACACTGAAGAAATATATTATTTCAAGAACAATCATGGCTCTGAGGCCAACAAAAATATATTCTCATCAGCTAGCCGCTAATGAATTGAAGCTACGGTAATCACTACACGTGGCGATCTGCAGAGGTTTGCTTCTGTGACACAGGAATGTCACTCACAAGCTGTAGACTAGACTGCAGAAACGCAGAAGCATTACTTCCGATCATTATTGCTACCAGACTGGATGCAAATAAACTACTGAAGTGAAAAGAAGTCATTGTACTCTACGGATGACATACGGTGACATCTCTTTTTGTGCGTGTGACATTTTGAAACAGACCAGAACAAAATCTGTGTTGTCAACTGATGACTGGAGCTCTTTACATGTACCCGAACCAAAAAAGATCAATATTTGAAGCATGTTCTGCCCTTACCAAGAGAATCTAAAAACAGCAGCAGGTAATTTAAATCAGCTCCAAGAGGGTGGGTCTTTGACAACAATGCCTGTGATGCATGATGACTGGGAGTGTTTGATTGGACTGTCACGCCAACGGTTTCAATCGAGACTGCATTCGGAGGATGTATTAACATAGACTTGTGGGTAATGTGCTATGTAGATTCAGGTTGTGGACAAATGGTGAAAAAACAAAACAAAACAAAAAAACCCCATCATCTCATGTCTTCTGTGAAATGCTTTTCTCTGACCTTAATAGAAAACATCAGATCCCTGAGATAAGAGAAAAGATGCTAGGGAGAATTCAATGACCCGTGCTCTTTTACCATGTGGCTGGAATGTAAAATAAAATGGCTGCATTCATATTCATTCTTATTTTCTGCTCCTGCTGAGTTTAACTCTTGCTTTGATTACTGCTTGGCCTGAAGTAAAGTTAATTAGTGATGATCCTAAAGGGTTATAATATGTGAGAACATAACCAGTACAATCTGACTTAAGCTACAGTCCTGTTGACTTTGATCGTTTCAGGGTCGCTTGTAGCTTTATAACTTGCACATTATGCAGCAGGATTTCCCAGTGTGATTGATTCATTGTTGAAAGTCCAAAATGTATCAGCATATTAGCAAGTTATAGCGTAAGATGAGAAATGCAATCATTCATATCACATCCATGGCATCAATTTCAAAATCCCGTGTCACCTCGTTCTCACGTTATCGCATTCACAAGATTATCAGAGAACTTGACCTCTTGACATCAAGACCACCGGGATTTGAACTCATCTGAGATCTTTTGTAGATCCACCTTTGGTGTGAATTTGCCTCGTTCTCAACTTATTGCATTCACAAACCTTGGTGTCCCCGCCAACCGTGCACCTGCCCGGTGGGTTGACGACAATACCCCATCAGCCTTTTACAGCTGAGGAGTAAAAAAGTAAGAAATGACATACTCAGGCACCTTTCCTTAGTGTTTAGAGGGGTCAGCCTGTTCTTATCATGGCTGCCACTTTGATGCGGGTCATTTCACATTCTCAGCTGTAGTGGCGTGGGGGTGTCATGCAGGAACAGCAGCACTAATGTGAACCGGGCTAAAGTAAAGACGACATTTTGAAATTCAGGAAAAACTAATTGTAAAATCAGTGAGAAAGAGTTCACATCTCATCCTATAACGACAAATATGAAGGGGCCTATGTGGGAATATGTTGGCAAGTTCAGGTGTTTCTTAGCGGGCAGCATGGATTTAATTAGCCTCATTCTAAGTTAATGGTTAAGTTACAAGTTTCAGGCTATAAAAGATAAAAAAAAATGGCAATCCATTTGTTTCTGGCATTTTGAAGCTTCAACTTTGGTGTTTTGGAAACTGCCATGCTGCTTTTCTTGGAGCCAGGAGTTACCATATTTGGGTCAGAGTGTTATCTAACAATGCTAGCAAGCTTGGTTAGCAGGATCCATCCACAGAATAAATCGGTGCAATTACCTGACACACATAGTTTGTCAGTAGATAGACTGTCAGTTCTAAGTAAGTTTAAAAAAAAGAACTAGAATTTTACTCCAAGCTACAGCTGCCCAATCGCAACATACTCCTAACTTTAAGCCATAACCCCAAAAAGTTGATTCTGTTCATCTGGACGAAGTGTTTTCAGTGGGAGAAATGTTTCATGACTCATCCAAGTGACTTCTTCAGTCTCAGCCGATTGAAGGTTTCCCCAACCTTATAGTACATTTGCACAATAACTGAAACCAGCTCACTGAATGAACAATGGGCTGTGAGGTCAGTTCCTTGATCATTAATATGCAAATTCTCATGACCATTGATCAACAACCACTGATCAAAGCCCACTGATCAATGGCCATGAAGACCATTCACATAGAGTTGGGGAATGGCTGCGGTCACAGCATCGTAAGATGGCAAAAGATGTACCCTCCTTGATTCAGAGATGGTCTTTCCCTTTTCACATAAATGACCCCCTTGACTCAAACCAGCATTCCTCCCTGTCCAGGATGTGTACATCCTCATCATTGAAAGAGTGTCCATTGACCTGTAAGTGTAAATAGACTGCAGAGTCCTGACGAGTTAGCTCTTCTGTGTTGTGCCATCCACTTTGCCAGAGGTTGTTTGGTTTCCCCGATGTAAAAATCATGGCAATCCTCCTGGCACTTAACAGCTTGCCTCCACCAGTGTGTGAATGTGAGAGTGAATGAATAGTGGAATTGTAATGTGCTTTGAGGGCCTTGAAAAGCGCTATATAAATGCAATCCATTATTATTATTATTACACTATATTAATCTGTTTGTGTCAGCAGACCTGATGCTTGGGGTGGACCAATTTTTGGCACAGCGTGTTTTGGGGTTTAAAAGCCACAGAGACGTGGTATTTAGAAAAAAAACGAGTCTCAACTGTTCCGATACTCCTGACACATACGGGATCACTACGGGTTTTCGCTTAGGGAGCAGTTGTCCTTCTCTCCTGGATCGGCTGGAGCTTTCTTTAGGTGCCTTCCCAGCTTTGACAAATGTCCAGCTGGGATAACCATATTTATTCGTGTCTTTACTTGTTTGTTGTGAAACTGGAAATTAGCTTTAGAAATGAAAACTGCATTTTTTTGCTACCAGGTAGTTTGATCATTAATTGTGGATAATACGACATGGGAGTCTTTAGGGATTTTCTAATTTTGGCGCCGGCCTTAAGGGACAATTAAAGAAACTGCCGTTTTTTGCCCCAGAGGTTGGCTCCTAATTTAATCTTAAATTAAAATAAAAGCTTGATTTAAACAGACATACTCGTGTGCTACCTGGCTTATTATGTAAAACAAATCTCTATATTAGCCAAAACATATGCTGTCTACAAGTAAAGAGTACAAAAATTCTTATTGTTGTGTTCAGTGACAGTCGATTTTCATTCTGTGGAAGGCTGAGATGTATTTTTGGCCAAAATCAGCAATACCTTAACAGATGGATAATTGGAAGACGCTGTTTACAACCCAGAGGTTTGATTCATAAGCCAAAAAAATGTCACATTAAATACAGGATTATGATGGTACTTCTTTCTATTGTACATATTGTAATACACATCCACTTCTGCTGATGGATCTTTGCTCTAATTAGTCAACAAGCTCTGCTGCAAATGTGGCTTTATTTTTTATGCCACAATGTGAGCTGTGCCAGGCCAATGCTGATGTTGTCACAGCTGTGTGGCTGCCAAGAGAGGTCGATAGTTGCCACAGATTACTTAATGACACTTTATAAACAAGTGAAGAAGAATCTGCTGCAGTGAAAACAAGGAGGGACCTCTGAGTAAAGAACTCCAGTTGATTTAAAGCTGAGGTAGGCAACATATTTTTGTCTCATTGGACAAAAATCTATAATTGTAGCATCCTCAGCTAGAAAGATGGCCAACTTTTAAACTGATGCTCCATAAAGAAGTGCTCTATTCATAAATGCACCATAAGAGCTGAGAAATCAATGAAAGGCTGTCATGATACTGCCCATTTCCACTTTGACACACACACAAAAATTAACTTTATTTGTAGACAATAAACACAGGTAGATTTATACGATAAACATGAAACTATCTAACAGTATATACTATGAAGTTAATATTGTGAACATTTTATATCTACTAGATACCTTAAACAGGAAGATATGTTATTTAAGTTAGTATTTAATAACTGTTTATTTAATATATAGCCACAAAAGCAAGCAGGCAGCCTGAGACAAGTAGCCAAAGAATGCTATAACATGCCAGCTAACCTTAGCATTATTCTAGCTTCAGTAAGAAAGACCTGGGCTAGGCTAATAACACAGTTTTATATTCAAACAAAACTGCATACTGAAACAAAACTATACTTTTTATACCCACCAAAAACAATCCTTTATTTGCAGCAAGCAAACATTTTGTTCACTTTCCAGCGCTCACGAGGATTTTCACCACAAAACACTTGAATTGTTTGCCCTTGTTTGCCTAGCAAATTAGCTCACTTTGAGGTCTTCAAATAGAATACACAATAAATAAATAAAAATCACCTAAGAAAAAAAAGACCAACATAGACAGCAAATAGGAAATGTTCAAACCTCATAGAAGATAATACGGAAGACACCATCCAGAGTCTTAAGAGCTGCTGTGCACATATTTCAAGGTATATAGCTTGTCAGCTTTGATCAATGACACAGATATCAAATATGAAATGGTTAAACTAGATCAAAAGTAAACGCTGTAATTTGAAAGTCATCTTGGATGATTGTAGCTTATGTATGTATTTATGTATCTCCTTCATAAGAAGTGGACCAATCCACACTGAAAAAAATATGTTGTTGGATTTACTTAATTCAATGGTGGACATTTGTTGCACACAGATGTTTTGCTTTGGCAGCAACTTAAACAATTGAGTTAAATTAACACAATTTATTCATGTTCAATAAACCTGTGCAATTTGTGTTGATAAAATGTGACTTAAACATGTTTTGATGAAGTAATTTGAGCTCTTGAAATATTTTAATCCTTCACAATTTTCTCACTTTATCCCAACACCATTCAATAACTTTTACCCAATACTACTTGGTCACTTAAATACTACATGTTATCTTCAAATTACATTTTGCTATTATATTCTAGTATCAAATACACAATTTTCAAATGGAGGCCTTATAACAGATTATATTGTCCTCTTCCAAGATGGTTGCTGGCATCCACCAGTAACCTTTCAAAACAAAATGTCTAATTTCACTGCATTGACAGTAGGTAAAGAATTAAACTGACATTACTCCACTACTGAATCTATATAAATCAACAGTTAAATAATGTCAGTTCTTCCGTGTTCTCTGGAATCAATCACAGCAAAGAAATTAGACTCTTTCTTTTGAAAAATGTTGGGAAAGAACAAATCAAAACATTCTATTTAAGGCCTCTGACGTCAAGATTCAGTTAAACAACAATTATAACTAAACAATTTGAGATAATGTTAGTTTCCATTAACATTAAATTAGGTTACTGAATTGGCAAACACCTTCCTATTAACATTACCCATTTTACCCCAATAACTAAAGAAATTAGCACTTGCAGGTCAAAACCTTTATTCAAGAGATGCAAAAATAACATTGATACAGTGACTGTCAAAAATTACAGCACTGATCATACTGTGACATCTTGGTTCAAAACAGCACACTTAGAAATATTCAACGTTCCTTACTTCAACTGAATGAAACTGAAAATACCATTTCACACGGCCCATATGGGATATTTAGACTGCATAACTGTTCATGCTACATCTCTTCACTAGTAAAAGAAAGAAAAAATACAAAGAGAAATTTAAAAATGCTGCCAAACAGAGAACTTGTACAGAGTAAAAGGAAAAACAAACAACAACAACAACAACAAAAAAACGGCTCGTCCTCATGGCAGTTGCAGTGTATATAAAAATGAACCCTGCGATCTGTTCCTGGAATTGAGCTTCAAAAATGCAGCAGAACAAGTGTGAGATTTAAATGTCTTCTCACCTAGAGCTGGTCACCTCACATGCATAACAGTGAGCTTTCATTGCAGAAGCAGTTTTGTCTTAGTTGTGAACTTTTCTTGAGAGCTGAGTTGCTTCCAACTCCATTACCACCCTTTGAATCACCTCAAAAGTGTAGCAGAGTTGTGATGGGTAACTCCTATTGAAGGAATAAAAAAGGTCCAAACAGCATGGCTACTGCAAAGGTCACGTTATCCAGATCTTGAAGAACTACTATACCCTCGATGATGATGCCAACATCAGAAAAGTCATTGCCTGGTGCATCCTCTGGAGACAGATGTTCATTGTGGTTTTCTCAATCTGTGCAGTGGCCTCAGTCAAGTCCTGGTTAAACACAAAACATTTTTTTAAGATTCCCTTTTAAACTCATCTCTTTTGAATCTACCAGTTCTAATGTTAGAGTAATTTAAACCAATGCAAGCAACATAGTAAATAGCTATAGCCAAAGAGTGGCCTGCCATGCTGCCATTCATGGTCTAACAGAGTTTCTAAGAGAGAGTGAAAAACATAATAATTTCAAATGCTTTACATTAGTTTTTGTTAGAAAGACACCGGCCCATCAGAAATCCAGGTTTTGTCACTCAGAAGATGTTAGAATTTAGACTTTCAGCCCCACAATTTGGTTAGCTGTTGGTCTTTTTTTTTTTTTTCAAACAAAAGCTAATGTAAATATTGGTGGGATTTTCCTTTGTTCACTAGAATGACAAATTTAAAGTTTTTTCACACTGATGTGACCCCTAATACAGGGGTGGGGCCTCAAGGGCCGGCGGCCGAGTTCACTACCAGGCCTCATGTGAACTTCAAATTATTAAAGAGGACTACTGGTCCTAACCAGTCCAATGAGGATCAAGTGGATAACTAAATGCATTTTTAAATGTTGCAAAGCCACAATCTACTCATAAAACACTCACCATGAACTCCTGCACCAAGATGTTGCAATTGTCTTTCACACAGATGCGGAGCACTTTGATGAGGGACTCCCTTCGAGCATTAATGTCATCCTAAAGTATTATAACAAAGAAAACAGAGATTTGTGAACTTTTCAGTAGCACAGAAGAAAATGATCCCAGACAAAAACTTAAACCAGTCAACATGCAACACCAGCATCTACAAAGAAATATCAAAAGTTCCTGTTTGACATCAACTTTATGGATATATAGTTTCCAGAACATTTATTTTTTTAAAAAGATCAATTTTTCTCAGTGGGCCAGTAAATGCATGACGAAAATTATGGCATCCTTTCGGTGGAATCAGTACTCACAGGTAATAGTTGACTGTTTCAATGGATGCAGCATAAAAATCTTTTACTGACCTAATGCAATACATATACACTTTGTAGTTAAAGAATTTTAAAGTTCTTACTGTCATTATGGCAGCTACATCCTTTAGCTTTGTGCCCTGTTCCCCCGATCACTTTGCAAACACTTTCAGCAGACTGTCAGAGAGAAACTCAGCTCCGTCAGAAACCTTGACTGTAAAGGCATGGTTGGGATGCACTGGAATGCTGCATTTCATCTGAAATGACATAAAATTATTTTGAAATAACAGCAGGCACTGTGCTTGGTTAATAATCAGTAATGTTTTGTTGAATAAAAACTGTGTTTCCAGATCTTATGGGATTAAAAAAATCCAAAGATGTTTATTTCTGATTTGCAACCCAAGAACCCACAAGTTACAACCTCATTTTAGTTCAAGTGTGCATTAATGTGAGTCCAGTAATCACCTTTCTGACAATACATACAGGTATAAGTTAAACCTATGGCAGATTTTGGATTTCTCAGTTGTATTAATAGGGTGGTCTATTTGAGTATGCATGCACCTAATAATTATAAAAAACCTATTATAATTAAGTTACAGAAACCTTAAGCGAAAATAGAATATACTTTCTTACCATAACACCTTGAACCCACAATCCATCAGCTGACTCCTGGTGAAATGCAGAATAGATGTGGTCTCTCAATGTGCATCAACAAAAACAAAAACAAAAACAAAAGGACAGCAGGTGAGGGCAGGAGGGGTAGGGATGTAAGCTAGCATAATACCGCTGATGATATTAGCTAAAGCTGTTCAATGTCCAAAATCTCACTAACACCACGGTGCAGTAAATACACAATGTAACTGAAGAGTCAGTTGACAAATCTATTCACACAGAAAACCAAATTATGTTATGAGTGCCTCGCAATTAGGTTTAATGTGATATTACGGCTCTTGTGCCAAAGACAAATTCAAATGAAAAAGCGCCAATTCTTTGACAACAGATAAAACAGCAAATAAGCTAACGGCTCTTTTTTAGCATGTTACATGGCGACACTCTAGACGTTTAACTACATTTGGCTGAAATATGGTAAATATTAATTCAAAAAATCAAGACATACCAAAAAACGTAGAGTTGGCTGCTCGACTTGCCTGAGATGGATGCATTTTTTAAACCACGATCCAAAGCCCGCGAGATGAAATCACGCGTGGTTTCACGAGATTTAACGTTGCTATCTTATTGACTTACTTCACCTGAACATGATATGAACAATTTAATACACCCTTTCTGCATATCATGTCGTTTTTACACTATATAGTTACATTTATCTTTAAAACATGAGGCAATTGTGTTAAATACATGCAAGATGCTTACATAAATCCAAGAGATGGCCAGTCCCTTTTTTTCAGTGCATGAACATCCTGACACATACAGCAATTATTAACATCTCTATATTTAAAAACAACAACAACAAAAAAAACCCCCATTTATTATACATCCCAGTTCTTTTGATTTTAGTATATTATATTACCGGTCTATAATTGCGAAGGAATTTTGTTCAACTCACCACTAAATATAGAATGAAGAATCAGAACTACAGTCCTTAAATATCAGAGACATTGTAGCTTAACAATTAATTCTGGTGAAGCTGAAAGCTTAAGACGCTTTTTATCGACTGTTAGGACGCCCAAAACTTTTATATAAAAACTTTAGAAAACTTTTTCCAAATTAAATTAGTTTTTGAGTGTTGTTCGTCATTTCTATATTATATACAGTGTATACAGATATATAGATCGAGCGATTAATTGAATTTATAGATATATTACTATTAAAGCTGTAATTTGAGGTTAAATGATCAGCCTGTAGGTAAATTTAGGCAACGAAGATGAGAATCTACTAGGATACAATCTGCATTACAATTAAGATCTTAAATTAATGACCTTAGAAATCAGCGTATGTACTATGTCCCATTAATGTCGCTCTTAAAATAACAAGTTAAAGACACATATAAGTGTATATATTTAAGAATTTATAAACAATGATGTTTTTTTTTCTGGCTACACACATTGGCAAAAAAAATCTTAAGAATAACAAGATAAATGAACCTTATATGTCTGTGCTACACATGAGTGAAGTGCAAAAGTGCTGCTGTTTTATAATAATAACCTTTCATAACATTTTATTAAGAGTGACCTGACCAGAAGAACTAGTTATCTCTGGGTTTGGTTTTCAGGCTTTAGCTCCTTTAAAACCTAATTAGTTGAGTGTATAAAGTAGTAAGGAAAGCACAAAACTCCACATAGGTTAGTGGCGGTTCAGTGGTTTAATAAGGGGACTGTATAGAAGCCTTAGCAGGTCTGGTGGGAGGGGCCTAGTACAAAAGGGGGAGGTGGGGGGAGTTATTTCTGCCTACTGCAGCTTTAAAGTTCAAGTTGTTAAAGGCAGTCAAACTTCATAAGGACAATCCGCTGCCCATTCGTTTCTATGTAACTTGTTTCTTTCCTCCCTTTAACAGCCTTCACTGTGAAGCCTCTGTAGAGATAAAGATGGGCTCGGTAGCTACTTTTTTATCTTTATTAGGATGTTTTAAAGTGTCATGGCACTGTAGTATGCCTCTGCTGCACTAATGCTGCCATCATTCATGCAGTAGCAGAGAAGCCCACAGCACTGAGCTTGAGGGTAAGAGCTAAATACGAACCTTTCCATCAAACACACAGACTAATTTAGTCGACAGGTGTATAGGTGTAGGCCGAAGGTCAGGCCTCACTTTTCCGTATCCCTGCGTCTGTATTAAGCATTCTGTGCTCTAGATTATCCTCATGAGACAATGTTCCCCACACTAAATTGTACTGTACTACAGCGCTGGGGTACAGCTTACACCGTACATATGCAGGAGGCCATAAAGCTCAGCCTAGTTCTGTCTGTAACATGCACAAACATGACTCTGATTATGTTTTTCCCCTAAAAGAGAAGACTGACGATACTGAGGTTGTGCCAACGATAAAGCAGTACTGTACGACTCTATACTTGTGAGGACTTTATCATCCATCCATCCATCTATTGTCTTGTACTTATCCAATTCAGGGTCTTGCAGGGCCTGGAGCCTATCTCAGCTGCCATAGGGTGGAGAGGAGCAGGATACCCCCTGGACAGGACTTTATCATTTAAAAAAAATATAATAAATAACGAGTTAGGCGCTGGCCTTTTTACATAGACCTGTCAGCTTAACTAGTCACTGCATTTGCTGAAAATGTGCATTTGGTATTTGGAATTCTTCAGGGACTTTGGCTAAAATTACTTCCTGCACAGAAAATATTTTTTATTAGAAGCAAAATTTTACAGCTGCCAGGCATTGTTTGCAGCTCTGCTGTCATACTCAGTATGCTGGATTCAGTGAACTTGGAAATTTGAATATGACCTGTTTTCACACAGTTTAATACCTAACCTGCTTCCACATAACCAGTCAGACTGCATTTACTTTCAGCTCCTCTCCTTTCCAGTAACAGTAGCAATGACAGTGAAGGGAAGATGGACAGGCAGGATGTGTACGTATGTCACATATTTTATTTATGATTGTCATTTTTTGTTTTTGTTTGAGTTTTGTTAAGTCAGCTTGTCTGTCAGTCACATAAGCAGCTGCCGTATCACCACGGTCTTGAAAAGGAGGGTTTGAATCATGCGTACGGTGTGTGTGTGTGTGTGTGTGTGTGTGTGTGTGTGTGTGTGTGTGTGTGTGTGTGTGTGTGTGTGTGTGTGTGTGTGTGTGCTCTCATGCAAGGCTACCTGAAAGTGAAAATTTCTTTCACAATTCTAAGTGACATTCTTTTAGCCCCAAAATGAATCCTCTGTGGCCACTGCTTCTTTATTAGAGTTTCCATGGTGATGTTGGATTTCTCAGGGAACAATAATATGACTAGGCCCGGCGCTTATAAATCTTATACATTTAATTGTTGTTGGCTTTTGGTTGATTTCCCCCGGTGTGGGAGGAAGAACTGGTGGAGAATCAGGGGAAATAAATCAGTGAAACAATGAGGTGACACCTCAAAAGAATGCGCTATATTACTGTTACATCATACAGTCTGTATGTACAGCATGTTAGATACAAAATAATTGAATCTGAGTTCTAAGTATGTGGCAACAAGATGTATAAATACTGCTTCAGACTCTAAATGAAGCAGACGTGTTGTCAAAGGGAAGTGGAAATGCAGCTATAAAGGTCAGGCTGTTAATTGGGTTTCTGCCTGAAATGATTTCCTAATGTTATGTAAACTAAAGCTGCTCTGGGATCACTTTCCATGGATAAGAAAGTAACTCGTAAAACGTAATATACTATACTCCGTGCCTGGAACAACATTTTCACTTCAAGCGTCTCTAATATCAAAACTCACTGTTGGAAAGATTTTACTGTACTGACTAACTGTTTAGTATACATGGGAATGATTAGGAGCACAGATCAGTGCTCATATACAAGTACACTTACCAGTCACTTTATTAGGTACCCTTTGCTAGTACTGGGTTAATTCTTTATACTCCGGTCGGATGTAATGTTTAAACAATGCCCAGTTGGGTCAAAGAGGCTTCCAGGAAAAAATCCCCCAGCAGCCCGAGCTGTTGATACGAGGCAGGATGGAACTATTTTTTCAGGTCGTTTACACCAAATTGTTAGCTCACAATCTGAATGTAACGTCAGAAATCAAGACCCCACCATCGCATCAGGGAACATTTTTCCAGTCTTCTTTCATCTGATTTTGTTGAGCTGCTTGCAGCGTGGTCTTCTGCTACTGCTTCTTTAGACCTGGTTGTAACAAATAGCGGTCTGACTTACTGTCGCCTTCCTATCAGCTTAAAGCAGTCTGCCCATTCTTCTCTGAACTCTAACATCAACAAGGTATTTTCCTCCAGAGAACTGCCCCTGACTGGATATTTGCTCTTTTTTTAGACCACGCTAGAGATAGTTGTGTGAGGAAATCCTGTTAGATCAGCAGTTTGTGAATTACTCAGACCAGCCCATCTACCAACAAGAACCATCCCACATTTAATGTCACTTAAATCACCTTCCTTCTCCATTCAGATGCTCGGTTTGAACTTCAGCAGGTTGTACTGACCATGTCTACATGCCTAAATGAGTTGAGTTGCTTCCATGTGACTGACTGATGAGATATTTATAATCTGTACTTAATAAAGAGGCCGTTAGTCTACACTGTTCAGAGAAGATCACACAATGAATATATCTGTGTCTATATCTGCGAAGAAAGTTTCTACGTCCTACTGCTTCAGGACAAACGGCAGAGAAAATCAAAATTTTGTGATTTTTTTCATTAAATTTCCAGTATATGTTTAAGTTTACACTGAGTGATGAAGCGGAAAGATGAAAGTGAGGGAATAGATTATGGCAAAAAGTCATTTTCTCTGAAGTTATCTTAAAATTCTTTGCAGCAATTCGCTCAGTAATGTCGTCTTGTTTGAACGAAAAACAGCGTGCCTTTACTGAACGCTGAAAGGTCTCTCTGACTATCACCACTTTCACATGATCACATAAAAAATAAAAAGCAGCAGCGAGAGAATTTTTTTTTTTTTTTGGGGGGGGGGGCTCAAAGCACCTACTGGGACATGTGACAAAAGCTGTTAGGCATTAGTATTGAAATGAATTTTACAGGTGACATACAGTGCACAAAAGGTGAAGTAACAAAGGAATCTAGTTGTGGCACACTAGAGACAGGGCAATTCTGTCTCCCCAGAGTGTGACAACTGCCTTTGAAGCCTTTCATACTTCAGTGACTCTATTTTGGACTGATTGTAATCATTTGAATATATTAGCGTAAAAGTCTCGACATGCTAGCTTAAAGGTCCTGAGCCTTGGTCCTAAATTGCATGTAGGAGTGGATGTGATGCTCGCTGTTTTAAAGGAGAAAGAAATAAAGGAAATTCCCTGTCTGCTGAGCACATTTGTCCAATAAAAGACTTGGATGACTCAATCATCCTTGAAGAAATCCTTTCCACTGGATGGAAGCCTGGCACAAATGCAATAGAAAACACAATATTGAATGAAAGACCCTTTTGCAATGGGACCCTACAGCTGTGGCACCCATTGACATGTTAATATTCTAAACTGCGCGCACTCAGCAGTCATTACTGCATTATCATATGAGTAGCCAATAGTTTCACCGCACTCATCCTCTGGACTTGACCTTGATTTTGAAGTCAAATACACACATTTGAAGCCTCACAGCTGCATTCAGCTGACAAAATATGTCTGCAGAAATCCTAAATGCATTTGCGGTTGTTCCCATTAGACAGTCACCACGACACACACAAATACACAAGGTGAAAGCAGAAACAGCCATGCTATTAAAGATGGTAAATATGCTTAAGGAAAAGAGAAAGAATTTATCAGTCATTTGCATATATAAATAACTTGTAGTTGTTTTTTCATGTCTTTGATTTAATTGAGAAATTCACTTGCTTGCCGAGAGGTGGATTAAAAGATGTCACTTTTTTTCTGCCTGTACCCTCAATATCAAGATCGTGCCTGTTTTTAAATACTGGAATTTCCCACCTGGGCCCAACGTAAAAACCTCCCACTGCTTTGTCAAAAGGAAAACAAAGTCGACAAACCAGCACATATTACTATCAGTACTTTCAGACACTCCTTTACTTCCTATAAGAGGTTGCCACAACAGATTTTCAATTTCAGTTCATTTCAGTTTATATAGCACAACATAATCATGACCACAGCCATCATATGGTGCTTTGTATTGTAAGGTAAAGACCCTGCAGTAATACAGAGACGACCCCCTATGAGCAAGCCCTTGGCAACAGTGGGAAGGAAAAAAATCCCTTTAACAAGAACAAACCTCTGGCAGAACCTGGCTCAGGAGGGCTGCACTGTAATTTTACACTGGATTCCCTTCCTGACACAACAACACCATTTATCTAGGCTTTGGACCAGCACTGGGAGTACACTAGCTTGTGACTTCTCTGAGACCGGGTTGGTATTTCCTTCTGGTCTCTAACCAGGGAGTTTTTATATGTTCGGCAACCTCTACACCATGTAGCTAACGGTACACAGGTTGATAATGTAGCCACGATCAGTAAAAACACACACCATGTATCTTAGATATGTACAAAACAACAACAATTAAAAACAATGAGATAAAGCCTTAACTATACGAGGTGTCAGCTAACCACCTGATCCTTCAGGAAGTTACATCAGCGATGTAACCCACTACATATGACAGTCTTAATCCTTTGGCTTGTTTAAGGATTAAACAAATGGGATGTTAACTACCGAGCTTTAGCGATGACGTTGGGTGGCGATTGTTACCTTTGGACAAACCAAGGCTAGTTTCCTCATTTTCATTCTTCATGCAAAGTTGAGCTAACTGGCTGCTGGCTGTTGCCTTATATTTACCAGAAAAACACAGGAGTGTTATCAATTTTCTCATCAAACTCTTGGCACGAATGCTAATATGCTATTGCCCAAATTTTGAGTGATTACTTTAAATTACCTCCCTCGAAAATAGAAATCAGGCAGCCAGATAAAAAGAAAATTATGTGTTTGAGGGGATAAAATACCATCACTGCTGCGTTAGGATTAGTGTGCTTACCTTTCAAATAACCAGCATACACCTTGTGCAAAGAGTTACATGCATTACCTTGGAAAAATCCCCAGTGACTGCTGTAAATCAAAACTTCATGACCACCAGGGAGGGGCGAGCAAGTGAGCATTTCTGGCCTTGTTGAGCTGAACTTCACAGAGGTATTAGATATTTAGTATGTAAAGGTTTAGCTTTTTACAGAGTTCACCAGCGAAATGTGATTCTACTTGTGCAATGTTGCTTGAAGCTGAAGCAGCGCATTCCTAGCATCTTTCATCCGCACAGATATCCTCCAATAGCGATCTGAAGGATGCAGGCCGCAGCTCTCTAATCAGTATTCCTTTCTTAGCCACACAACACCAAAACATTTCAAAACACAAGGAATTGCTTTTCATCAATCACTACACGACAAATCAAACACTAATTACAATAGCTGCGGAAATTAGATAAACAAATCGTTTGTCCTGTTCATATTATGTATTTTTTCTTTGTGCGGCCTCACATTTTTCCCACAGGCCCACAAGAAGAAATTAATCATATCTGCAAGCTAGAAACCAGATTTATGGATATAAATTCTGTTGGCAGCGTGCCTCGACGCCTGCCTGGAGGATAAGGAAAGTGGATTTTGAGCGATCATAAATCCACATCTAAACAACCTTTGACCTGTCAGAAAGTTTCCACGTATAGCACACGACACATGCGAACGGGCTAATAGCAGATAATAAGAGGGATTCAAGCGTGCATTTACTTCAAAACACAACAGGTGGAAAGAAAAAAAGCAGACAGCAAAAAAAATGTGACAGCTGCGAGGGAGAGACTGTAGGATGCCGTTTTTCAGCGGAATCTCTCGCGTTGGGACGAATACCCCTTTTTATTGCTCATATATGCTAACACTAGTGCTGCCTGTGTGTCTTGCTCAACGTGTGAACATTTGCATGTCTCCTGGCACAGGTTCATTTTTCTGTCAACACAGTAAACAAACCACACACACACACACACACACACACAAAGAGAATACGTAAGGGAGGAGATGGGGAAAAAAGCAGACCAGTGCAGCTGATAGCTTCATAATAGCATAACTGCCTTGACCTGTAACACCCACTGTCCCTCAGTGGCCTGCCTCTATTCTGTCCTTCCTTTCACTGCACCAGAGCTGTATTTTCAAACTGACAGTGAATACATGGTTATATAAAGCAGAGATTCTTAATCTCTTTCTGGTTTCAGGGACCAAAAATGTCTCTTTGTCTCAAAGAATGGCATCGCCTACTTGGGCTCCACTTAAACCAAACCTTTCCGCAGTAAAACAGAGTATAATACTCCTCTCCTCTTTTTTTTTAAAAACAAGATCAGCTATATCCCAGGGACTGACACGGTCCCCCTACCCTCTGTTTGAGGTGTTAACCCAGATACAATCAATGCTGTAGTGCCGGGAGAGGGTGTAAGAGAAGACAGCAGGAAAACGAGACACGTGGAAATATGTCAGCTCCCCCTCGCGTGCAGCTGCAAATCCAATGAGATGTGAAACATCCACATCACAATGCATGGATTTCAAGAGATTTTTTTTTCGCCATGCGCCGCGTCAGATGTCAGCGTTCTCATCACACACACATTTTCTTCTCTCTTTTTTTTCATCAGTTGTCAGTGTTTCTTTTAATTATACAGTCACATAGAATTCCTAGTATCCACATTATTACGTCTTTACACAAACAGTCCATACAATGACAGCGGTAATCAATACAAAATATGTTGAAAGTCAACATTGTTACTTCTTAACACACACACACAAGGCCTTCTGTTGGACCTGACAGATTTGTACAGCTTGGAAAACGTCAGTCCTGAGATTCAGACTCATGGGTATTTAAATACTGTTCATCTGTGTGGCTTTTCTCACAGCAAATCAAATTGCACACATATTTTTTCTCTTTTTTTCTGTAGTCAGGACGGATCCTTTTACAGGAGAAAGAAGCATCTAAAGTAAAGAGAACGGCCTCATGCATATGATCTCAGGACAAGATTGTTCTCTGTGATTGCCCCCCACCCTCGTCCATTTTTATGGTAGTGCTACTGCTATACTGTGGGGCCCAATGCAAAAATAATTTAACTGGACAAAAACTATCTGTGAGAATAAGGTGCAGTCCTATTAGTTCATCCCCATAGTACACTCATATACACACATACACTCAAAGGTACTGACATTTATCCAAAATGCTTTACAAGCTATATAATAGTAATAAATAAAATAAAAAAAACAAAACAGTTGCAAGTAAAAAGTGGCTTTGTTGGCTCGTATGTTCTATGGCAATATACTCTGACTAAGAATAAGGTCAGTCTCTCTGTGGAGCTGACTTTCGCGTTAGCAAAGATCCAGTCTTTTTGTAAGGTCAGACACAGCTAACCCGACTGACCCTGCCACTGTTCTTGTGTCAGTCAGGGCGATAATTAACTCTCCAAATATATTTCTCCATTCCAATCTTCTTTTCTCTGCATATAATTATATTGTACTATGCCCCCCAGTATTTTATTCACTGCTGCAGAATCTATCATCTCATATTAGAGATAAAAACCACTTAATCTTTTTTTTTGGAGGGGAAACAAAGCCTATCTACCTCTGCTTAGCAATTGCACTTTATATCTCGTGTTTTAGTGGGCAGCTCAGACCTCGCATTCTATTGATCCTGATATAGTGCACGTGCACGGCCTTGGCTCGTTCACCAAGGAGTCCATTGTCTCCGAGTTTGAGTGGTAGCTCAGATAGTACTCTTGCAACTGAGAGTTAAGGTCCTGTTCCTGCTTGCGGGCCTTTTTTCTGCGCTTATGGTTGACTGAGTGCTGCTGCAGCTGCCTCATGGTGTTGGGGTAGCGCCTCCACGAGACATAAATAACCAGCAGAATCAATGACACTGACAAGAACAGGGCTACGCTGCCCGCAATGATTTTATGGAAAGCCATATGTTCAAACTGTAGCTCAGGGATAAATGATGTAGGTGTTTCGGGGGAATTGTGAGCTGTAGAGCTCATAGTTATGGACTCTGTTGTCTCTCTGTCTGTCCTGCCAGGCTGGTCAGGTGAAGCAGTGGATGTCTGTGCAGCCAGGTCTGTAACATCAGAGGGAGACGGGGGAGCTGTGATGTTCACAATTTCAGCTGAACCCCTAATGATGAAAGTGGTCGAGAACACATTTAACATGTCTATGCATACTGAGTGGTTTCTCACTACGTCCACCACTCTTTCGCCCTGCACAGACTTGGGACTGCTGCATATCATGCTGATTTCTTTGGAGTCTTTGAAGGTTCTCAGCCATGTCATGAGAGGGCAGATGCTGGGGCTGCAGTCCCAGGCGTTACCTGCCAGGCTGATGGTGGTCAGCGAAGTCCATGCTGCCACAGCCTCCACAGGCACGCTACTCAGCTTGTTTGATTCGAGGTTCAGTATCTGTAAGTTTGGCATGCACTGGAAAACAGCGGGATCCAAGATTTGGATTTCATTCCCCGAGAGGTCCAGTTTCTGAAGTTTCTGCCAAGTCCACGGCACACCTTGATTGATGAATCGTATGCGGTTCCATTGCAAATAAAGAGCCTGGAGGTTGCTGAGGCGTGGGAAAATAAAGAAATTAATCCTGGTAAATTGATTGTGCTCTAAATGAAGTTCCCTCAACTTGAACAGCCCCAAAAACGCGGTGCGGGTGAGGCTCCGCAAGCGGTTATAACCCAGGTCGAGGAACTCCAGGCTGCGGCAATCCAAAAAAGTACGAACGAGGATCTGTTTCAGTCCATTGGACCTGAAGTGGAGATTCTGTAGCTTGCGCAGCCCGTAGAAATGTCCGGGATGGAGAGACTGCAGCTGATTATAGGATAAGTCCAGATTCCTCAGGTTTGGTATGGCACTGAATGTGTTGTTGTGCAGATGGGATATTTTGTTTGAGCTCAGGATCAGTTCTTTCAGCCTGCGCACCCCGTGGAAAGCTAAAGCATCTATGGCATTGATTGAGTTGTGGTCCAAGTAAAGCCACACAAGCTGACCAAGATGAGCGAAGTGGTACGGCAGCAGAACCTGCAGGTTGTTGTAACGCAGAGACAGACCTTGGCATCCCGTGGTGATGTTTTCTGGAACGTCGTGGAAGATGCCCGACTCACAATAAACGATCTTTCCCTCGCAGCGACAACTCACGGGGCACATCCTCTCCCCCTTGCTGAGCAGCAGCAAAACGGCTGCCTGCAGAAGAAGACATGATAACCGCCAGTCCAACATCACAGAACCTGTTGGGGGTAGAGTGGAGCACAAGCAATCAAAGAGATGACATGGTTTAAGAAAATGCCTGCTCAAGGACGCTCAAATAAGTAAAGGCAAAGAATTCATCCTTCAAACAGGAGATCATGGAGAGAGGAGCAGCTTGAGGTCTGATGTCTCAGACTCCAGACCTGCTTCATGAAGAATTGATAACAGTCTGACGTCAGCTATTTTTAAGGTATGCATATGTGATCATATTCACATAAAGAGAAAAGCAAATAACAGTAATTATTATTAGCTTTTCAAAGACCAGACACGTAAAATCCTCCTCCATCATTAGGTAATAATTAAATAAATAAATAAATAAATAAATAAATAAATAAATAAATAAATAAATAAATAAAAGCAAAATTCAGTTTAGGAACTAAACAGAAATAATAATAATTAATAATAATGATCTGCCATTAAAAACTGATCACTGCCGTCGTCTTGGCTACGAGGAGCCTCAGGAGGGAGAAACTGTGTCACTAAATTGTGAGGAACATAATGACTTACCCATGGTTACCGAGGGAAGGAGTAATCCTCTAGGGGGGGTTAAAAAAAAAGAACGATAAGAGACGCGTTAAACTGCTCTCAGTCGCAGTTTATGCGGCTTCAGAGTTGCACATTGAGCATGACTTGAGCAGCAGAAGCAAGTTTTCCGTAGCGGTCCAAACCCCCTGATCCCTGCATGCCGCTCAGAAATAGGACGCCTTCACACCTGGGTCGTACTTGGAGTCGCCACTATAGTCCAGTCGGCTGTGTGCGCAATTACCCATTTGAGCGCCAACAGACTGATGCACAATCCTCCACTCTGTGCTCTCTCTCTCCCCCCTCTCTCTCTCCCCTCAGAGGCGTAGGCGTCTCCAAACACACATACAGTATATAAACTCACCTCCAGCCACGCATGCCTAAACCAGCTATTAATTAATGAATTAATTATAGCAAAGTATTAGTATTTTTTATCTATTAATTGCTCGTATTTTTTTTTTAACCTGGGTTGAATTAAAAGCTACCTAAAATTAATTCTAAAAATTAGCTTTGAAACCAAGCTTCGCATTTTTTTTTATTTTAGGTATTTTATTTGTATTTATTTATAGTAAGATTTCACCTCGTTTACTTGCACCGGTGTCCTGATGAGTGCCGAACATGATGATGACAGAGATAACAAACGGGGGCGGGGGTGCGGGTAATCAAAACAACAAACTCTGGGCTGGTGGTGGAGGTGGGGGGCTGTGATCCACATCCACCATTCATTCAGCACTTGCAATCATTCATTCAGGAAAACAGAAAAAAACCCAAGTAGTGACAGAAAACGTGTGATGAGTAGCTTGTCAAAAATGCTAATTATTCTAACAGCTTAAGTGTGATGTTGACACTTTAACGCAGATAAACAGTCAGCACCTCTTGCTGGCTAGAAATGTTCCAGACAGCGGGATTATAAATGGCCTTTATGAAGTGTGCACTCAACAGACGGCAGAGGAACAAAAGGGGAAACAAAACATACTGGAAGTGGGAGGGGATGAGGGTACCTCTAATTTTGTGGTTGTTTCACGCTCATCTTTCATACTCTGCTAAATCTGCTTAGAGCACGCACTCACCTCATTGGACACAACAGCGTGGAAAATGCACAGCAGTCAGAGAGTCTTGAGTTGTAAGGTGTGGTAACAGCAACCCCTTGTGCACGCGGAGGGAAGCGTATGGCTTGCAGAGACCTGGAAATTCACCAGTTCAGCGAAGACTGGAGAGAGATAGGTAACCAACCAGATCACTTGTGGGTAATCAGAGCAAGCTGATGAATTCATATTCATATTTGTAATATTACTGGGAAAGCAATATTTCCTGCCATCCCTGTGGAGCGCATTAAAGAGAAATGTATTTCTGCTCTTTAAAGAGAGGGTTGATTATGTCTATAGTGGCACACTTTGTAATTAAATGTCATTTAAATGCATTTATTCAACTCATAGATTACTTTTCATTTAGGGGGCAAACTGCTTGCTTGACAATTTGTAACATTAAGGTGGAAGAAGTGCCAGTTTCTACATAAATACTATAGAGAAAACGAAACCTGCTCTCAGCTAAGGGTGTGAGCTGTGCTGTTTGTCAGTGATGGTGTCAGCTTCCACAAACAGGTTATCAACCGGAACTCACTTTGTATATGGCAAATGACTCCGTATGCACGCCGACTCCATCTTCTGTATTGACAGTATAATTGTGGATGTCATCAGATGTGACAACCGCTATCTCTTAACTGCCAGTGACAGCAGACGAATCCTCCTCTGGGCCATTTTCAAACCCATTCTCAGAGATCAAAAATGCGAGCCCGCCTTTTCAAAATGATGCTAATAAACAGGATGTTACAGCGTGGAAGATGAAGAAAAGTTGGGCTTTACAGGCATAAGTTTGTGTCTGAACTGACTTGTTAAGAGCCTGCACTGTGCCACATGTGGACTGCACAGCGAGTTGCATGCAGTCACATATTGTTGTCAATATAACGCACATCTGGTGCTCACAGGTGGATGGATTTAATCACCCACTCAGTCAACTTTCTCTGACATTTCACTCTTCTCACTAGGCCACAAATTATCAACCATGTTTATATTCTCAAAATTGCCTCTCATGATAATTTTGTGCCCTTCAGCAGATTGGCAACCTGTCCAGGGTGCACCCCTCATAACTCGTCCTATGACAGATGGGAGGAATTCCCCCCCAAGACCTGGAACTGGATAAGCAGAAGTAGATGGGTAGATGTTTGAATGTAGTTGCCTTCTGTTACAGCATCACATGCATCACAGAGATAACTTGATGGCTAATTTGCCTTTACGTGACTGCTGCTGCACATATTGAAATCCACAGGAGGGAGACTCTGCAGAAAGAAACTGAGTTTCTGTTGCACTTTTCAGGCCTTCTTTTAGTATTTGACAGCTTTTACTGCTATATCTCAAACTGCATTGAAATGAATTTGATGCCCAGGTATTCAGCGGTTGCGCGAAGAGGTAGGCCACAACGTCTCATTGCTCATGCAAACAAATGACTCTCAGTCACTCTAAAGCAGCAGGTTCATTAAAATTTTATTTGCACGTAAGGTTTAAACAACTATATAGCACTTTTATCGCAATTGGGAACAAAATGAAAAAGGTAAACAGTACACAGTGGAAAAACATCTAAGTGACTGAGATCCTCAACTGCTCATTATTTACAGACATTTTCTCATTTTATCTTTTTTATTTGTTTAGAGAATACATACTCGAAATAGAATCTGGTCCTGCCAACCCTGACAAATACAGATATTGAGCATATTGTCATTTGAGACATGCCTGAAAAGCTGTAAAGCTCAGCCGCAATCCCGCCAAATCAGCTAACCTCGATGCTTGGCCACATCTGGTGATGGCTCAGCTGATGCCCTTCAGCACATCCAGCCAGAAAATTTTAACTGCTTTAGCCTGTCCACGTATGCAAACTTCTTTGCAACCTGTCTCCACCATTCATACCAGTCATATTGCCAAATATAGACCACATATTGAAATACCAAGCTTCTTTTACTGAAATATCTTGTTTTAAAATGGTCACCCTGGTTTTACTCTATTATTAAGTATATGAGGAAGAATTGCTGTTGTAGGGAGATCAGCTGTTCGGCTGGCCTCTACAGGTCCCTGATAAGATGATAAACAGGAACAGAGTCACTGTTTCTCCTCACTGACTGGATTTGCTTTGTCGCATCACCTACAATAACACAAATCATTTGTGAGCTAGAGCACAGCCCTTTGTTTTCTTTTATATTTATATTAATACTTTATAAAACAGCGAAGCCTGTTGCCTACTCAAGTTGTCTTTTCAGTCCCCAGTTGGAAGTAGGACCGTTACATTGTCGGCTTTTTTTGTTGTGGTTGTTGATGATAGGGAATCCTTGTTGCCCAGCTGTCTCGTGTGTGCAGAGCTTTTCTATGTACGCTGCATTATGTATGAGGAAATACACAAATGAAAGCAACATAAACCATTTTTAAAAGCAGCACCTTGATATTTGCGGTGCAAGGAAAGGCTCATTTGGAACATTATGGTTGTTTGACTCAGGATTCGAATGCACAAGCCCATTACCATCATCTCTATAATGCATTACCAACCGATCCTCACAGGCCTCCTCGCAGAAGGAGAAGTTTATCTTATGCATGAGAGCAGAGTTTGAAAAGGTAGACTTAGAATATAGAGAGATGCTTTAATGATCTTTTGCTGGAGAAACGAAGCCGAAGAGTTTTGTTTTAAGCATTTTAACGACTGTTTAACCAGCTTCCCCGCCCCCTCGTTAAATGCATCAGTGTTACAGCTGCTGACGTTTCAGCTTGAGAAAGATGTAAAAGTGAGTATAAGCCCAGGTGAGATGAATGACTTTGCAACTTCAAATCAGCACGTAACTTCAAAACTGTTAATGAAAAGTGGCTGCACGATGGTGCGACCAGTGAGCTGTGTTAGGATGAGGATCGGTTTTGGAGGAATCAGCTTTCGTATACAGCAATCAGTCGGCACACGCTCTCTCTGGTGTATTAAATGGCAGAAACAAGCATGCTGTTTGAGTCACAGGAGCAGCAGGGGGTAGAGTGGCAGATGTTTTGGGACCAGGCTTCTTTCTCAGAAATATTTACTTGCTGCTAGGATGTTTTTTTAATGTTCAGGAGGTAATTAAAACTTCAAATTTAGAAGTCAGGGTCAGCGCAAATTAAATCTGTTTGAATCTGCTTTGTGCTAATTATTTTACTATACATTTCTAAATCCCGTTTCAGTGGGATTCATTATGCTGCAAAAAAGCAGTTCCGCCCATGCTCTATTATTCAGGGTTCAGTCAGTCACAGACAGTCATTAAAGTTTCATAGTAAGCAGTTTGGTGGCTGAGGCATTTGCAAAGTGAGGTGAGTGCATATACCTTTTTGTTGTTTATGCCCCTGCTCTCTGTGCTGTTTAAAGTCAAAAGAAAGCCATTCTTCTGGTCTCTTATGGTGTTAACTTGTTCCCGATGACTCCTGAGGTGCCATTATCCAGCAGCAGAGAAACCCACGTGATTGTCTCAGTTTGGCAAGCAGATGGATTTCAGCTTGAAAGCAAGAATAAGCACAAAGCAAACATGCAAGTGAGAAAGGCTTAAAGGAGTTGAGGTAGACTCGTTCCTTTCAGTGTAAAAGTTGCCTATAAATGTACTGTGAAACTCAATTATTCCTTGCATATGCCAGTTCTCGCAGATTCCAGAAAAAGCTGAATGAAATGTGAAAGTGGGTCATGTTAGATTTGTTCAACAACATAAATAAGAAGTGATGCACAGACCACAGGGGATTTAAAGGAACCCGGCTTGGGATGGTTATACAGCAGGGACGTGCTGTGATTTAAAAAAAATAAAAAATAGGGATAGGAATACAGGATATAACAGCTTTTTCCACCATAAACATCAAAATTTCTTCCTATTCCATACATCCATATGTGGAAAAAACTTTTGAGATGTTTGTGTATGAGGACAAAAGAGACCCCAAGGGGATCGACCTCACAGACCAACTAGAACGGTGCGGTACATTTCACCTCAGACACGTGCAGTTTTACTCTGGATTTAAATTACTTGACACAAAAGTGGGCCACCAACAATGGGGAGAGATCTTGTGATATTATATTGCTAATATTACTCTTCTCCACTTTATTTCCATCCACCATAAAATAGATATTAAAAATCAATGTGTCTTTTAATTTTGTCTTTATAATGTATAGAAGTGAATAAATGGATGACAGGGAATCACTCTTTTCATGTCCTTACTGCTTCTCTTAGCAGACTTTCATGGCCAATCTCAAGGGATAGACGTAGTTCCACATTCTTATTCATGCACTGCAGTCTGCTAAGAAAACAATGTTCCTAATCTTAAAGTTACTGTACACTCATTGGCCACTTTGTTAGCTAACAACTGCTTGTTAATACAAATATCTAATAAACCAATTGCATGGCAACAACTTGATGCATTTAGGCATGCAGACATGGGGAAGATGACCTGCTAACTGCAAACTGAATGGGATGATGAAGGTTGTTGGTGCCTGGCTGTTGGCTGGTTGGAGTTTTCCAGAAAGTGCTGATATGTTGGGATTTTCCCTCACAACCATCCCTAGAGTTTACAGAGGATGGTCTGAGAAGAGAAGATATCCAGTGAGTGGCAGTTCTCTGGGAAAAATGTCTCGTTGATGACTGAGGTCAGAGGAGAATGACTGCTTCGAGCTGATAGGAAGGCAACAGTAACTCAAATAACCACTTGTTACAACCAACAGATGCAGAAGAGAATCTCTGAACACACAAAATGTCTCAATTTCTGCTGTGACATTTGGATGGTAGGGTCAGAATTAGGCATAAACAACATAAAAACATGTATCCGTCCTGCCTTATATCAACTGTTCTGGCTGCTAGTGGTGGTGTAATACTGTTTGGGATATTTTTCTGGCATACTTTGGTGCCAAATATGCATTGTTAAAACATACAGCCTGTCTGAGTATTGTTGCCCGTGTCCATCCCTTTATAACCACAGTCATCTCCAGCAGAACAACATGTCACAAAGCTCAGATCATCTCAAACTGGTATTTTGAACACTGTACTCAAATGGCCTCCATAGTCACCAGATCTCAATCCAATAGAGAACATTTGAGATTCACATCATTCACAACAGGAGATTCACATCATGTATGTGCAACTGTGTGATGCTGTCATGTCAATATGGACTAAAATCTCATGCACCACCTTATTTAAAAGATTGCAACTGTAAAAAAGATATAACTAATACAGTGACCAGTTAGAGTACGTCTAAAACCTCCAAGAAGCAGACTTCATATAAGCTGAAAGGATATATTTGCTCTTAATATGCACAATATATATTCAAGATAAATACATTTAAGTAAATCCAAGAGCATAAAAACTATATAACAGAAAAAGTTGGTAATCCATAATAAAAAAAGCACCAAGTCTGAACATTACTGGTGTGTAAAACATGCATACACACAAAAGTTTTTGATTTAAGTTTATTTCCATCCTTTTAAATTCAAATTACTGCAAAACTGGGTCAGTGCTGCTGCACTAATCAAATAAATAGAACCACTGCTGTCACAAATCATTCCCCAGATAACAAACCCTACGTATAACCCTGCTTTACACGTGTACACGTTCGAGAGCTGTCTGCTTATATTACTGTTTTGCACCACACGGTGTTACACGTCTGCTTAAGAATACATAAACATTTCAGAAATGAAAGTTTGGAAGCACCATCAGATGGTTCTAAACACACAGATGATTGTGAGGTGACTGCACAGCACACTGAAGGGTAAAAGCTCTGCTACCGTCACTGCCACTCCTTCAGTTACATATGTGCCCATGCCAGAGAAAGTGATTGTGTATGTGTGTGTGTGTGTGTCTTTAGATTAATGCCCTGCCCTTCACCTCCAGTTAGCTTATCGATCTAACACTGGAAATTAAATCAGTGACTGATGGCGAAGTGCTACATGCATCCGTTTTATTTTAGTTTAAGCAATTTCTTTGTCACAAACTATTTGTGATTTGAGCTCAAATATTCATTAATGTCCATTACTGGTAATTACGCTGCTCATTAAGTGCAGGGGCAGAGGGACCCATTAGAAATGATGACTTTGACCCGGACTCAAAGTCCCATTATGAAGCCTTGAGAGCATCCTTTGTTTACGCATGATGTATTTCAGTATCACTACCAATAAAGAGTTCCTAGTGAGCTCCTACTTAATTTTTTACACTTTTTCTTGCTCATAAATGTATCATAAGACTAAAAGAGAGCATTTGGAATGCTAATGTAGCAAATGTCAACAAAACCTTCATTGCAAAATACATTAATTCAGAAAATAAATAACAAAAGTGATATGGAGATTGAGAAATGTTTAACAGATATGATCTAAAACCTGCATCCTACCTGTACAAGGCAGACTGCAGGCTGCATGTGTGATTTATTTTACCACCAACTCCTTAACAACTTCTTAACAAGCTGACCTTTTTGTTACAGGCCCACCTGCCGAAGTCCTAATTAAAAACCCACATTAACAGATTTTGCCAATAGACCCTTCGATGCAGGCTCAGATAGAGTAAAACTCACTGCATAATTCCACTTAATTACCGGTGAGGAAAACAATCTGTGCGTGGACTTCGCCAAAATAATGAAGTTTGCGTTTGAGGTCCTCGCATTTTCCTTGGATATTTATCCCAGAACCCCTCCTGCTCCTCCGTCCTCTGTTTCTTAATCATCTACTTGAAAGAAACACACGTGGCGAACCTCAAAATATGTGCAGACTTACAAAGAAAACTAAGTAGTATAAAGGTTTAAATTAACTACCTCCAGCGGCCAAATGGTTCTTAAATAGCAATAATATTCAAGCAAAAGATAATGGAATATTAAACAGGACTGTGCTGTATAATGACTGCCTCTGCCTATGCCTCTTAAGATTCATATGTGCCCCCCAAAAAAGAGAAAGAAAATCAGGGCATTAAAGTTACATAATATTTCTTCGCTCATTATAATCTTAAATTTGGTGGGGTTTAATTCTAATGAACGCACATCTTGCGGCACATCTTCACAAATATCCACACAAAAAGCTAACAGGCTTCCCATTCCCTCTATAATTGATATGCAGGCTGCGTTTGTGATAACAATGAAGTCTACTTTAGGTTTTTCCGGTTGCGGAGTGCCACTCTGCGACCAGAAGAGGGCATCTCAAGTCCTGAAACCGAGCACCGGCGAGCTCCGTAATAATCTAACACCAACATCATTCCTGTTGCTGTACAATTGATTTATTTTTAATGCGACGGTTAACGGCTCTAATCCACAGCAGCCTGCTTCTTCCCCCCCCCCCCCCCACTCTCTCTCCACTGTCCACGCCTGAAGCGGGATATAACCAACTTATCGGCTTTGGACCACAGTTTATCCCTCTCAGATTTCTTCACTTGGTCGTTTTCCAGTGTTTTTTCTCCCCGTCTCTCTCGCTCTGCCACTTAACCTAGATTCAACAATTGGCGACTCGGTGTTTAGACTGTTTTTTTAATAGCCTCCCACGACAGGCGCTAAACTGTCACTCTCATGAGGATACGAGCTTGAGCGCATCCATCCGAGGGCTTTCGGGAGAAAAAAAAATACGCGTTATCGAGCTGATGTTGTGCGGTAATGTAGGAAACTACAGACAGGGAGGCTGATGCACACCTTTTGGAGCTGCTCTTATCTCCGACAGGTGTGCGATTGCAAGTAGAGCGGATCCGGCTTCGGCGCAAAGTGTCCGTTTTATCCGCGCAGACGGGCGTCCTGGTTAAGTGTCCAACTATTTGGGCAAAACGCCGAGTGCGTCTAAACATGTGCACCGGAGACGCATGCAACAGAGATCCCTGAGCAAGAGGAAGAGCCGACACCGAGCAAATATGGGTATGTATAGCCAAAATCTGTTCCGCAGGGTGCTTAAAGGGTTCATTCCTGCGCAGTCTTTTTTGTCTTTTGCCTAACTACAATTCACTTAGAGCTGGTGTCGCTGGCGTCTGTGCCCCCCCTGCGGTTTATGACTGATGACTGCAGGCAGGGGAATCCGAAAGGAGGCTTTTCTCTCAGCAACTGTTTGTCACATTGTGCATCATGCGTGTGGTTTATCAATCACCTTTCCAAGAGCATGACTTTGGCTGAACATAAGTGTGTGTGTGTGTGTGTGTGTGTGTGTGTGTGTGTGTGTGTGTGTGTGTGTGTGTGCGCGCCATGAATGCTCCAGTGCAAATTAAGTAGGCAGGAAAATCCCCCCCTGCAAATGTCTCAGAACATATTCAGTTGCTCGACTCAAAAATTGTGCACATTCTATTTTCATCTCTTTTATTCCCTTCTAGTCCGTGTAGTCTACATGGTTCTGTGTGATACATGTTCTGTACTCATAAACCTCTCACTTTCCTGTGTGTCTGCAGGACTTTTTGTGCTTTTCAGATGGCTTGTGTTCACTGTGGTGGTGCCCTCCTGGCTGCTTGCTGTTCCAAGCGGCATCCGTGAGCGTCCCTGCCCCCAGAGCTGTCGATGTGATGGGAAAATAATATACTGCGAGTCCAATGCCTTCCGTGACGTGCCAAACAACGTGTCTGTCGGCACACAGGGCCTGTCTTTGCGTTATAACAGCCTGGTGAGCCTTAGAGCCCACCAGTTTGCGGGCCTCAGTCAACTAGTTTGGCTCTATCTTGACCACAACTACATCAATGCCGTGGATGGCCAGGCTTTCCACGGGATAAGGAGGCTCAAAGAACTGATTCTCAGCTCCAATAAGATCACGCAGCTGAAAAACAACACTTTCCACGACGTCCCGAATTTGCGTAACCTAGACCTTTCCTACAACAAACTGCAGGTCCTCCAGCCTAATCAGTTCTGGGGTTTACGGAAGCTACTCAGTTTACACTTGAGGTCAAACTCCCTAAAAACAGTCCCGATGCGCGTTTTCCTCGACTGCCGTAACCTGGAGTTCCTCGATATTGGCTACAACAGGTTGAGAAGCCTCACACGTAATGCCTTTGCGGGACTCCTGAAGCTCATCGAGCTCCATTTGGAGCACAACCAGTTTTCTAAGATAAATTTCGCTCATTTCCCTCGCCTGACTAACCTGCGGGCTCTCTATCTGCAGTGGAACCGCATCAAACTGCTAACGCAGGGCCTGCCATGGATGTGGACTTCCTTGCAGAAGTTGGACCTCTCAGGAAATGAGCTCCAAGTGTTGGATCCAAGCACATTTCAATGCCTGCCTAACCTTCAGACTCTCAACCTGGACTCCAACAAGCTCACTAATGTCTCTCAGCAGACAGTGGATGCTTGGATCTCCCTCACAACCATCAGTTTGGCCGGTAATTTGTGGTACTGTAACCCCAACGTTTGCCCTCTGGTGTCCTGGCTCAAAGCCTTCAAGGGTAACAAGGAGTTTACAATGATATGTACCAGCCCTAAGGAGGCACAAGGAGAGAAAGTTACAGATGTGGTGGAGACCTACAACATCTGTACTGCAACTCCGACCCCTATCCCCTCAACGACATTGCCCCTCACAACGGCGTTTCAGCCTGAGCTGAAACCTCTCCCCACGCAGTCTGCGGTGGATAAAAAGCTAACCTGGAACAGGACAGCCTCTCCAACTCCTTCCGAGGCCTCCCCCACTATCCCATTACCAGACACCGAGTATGTGTCCTTCCACAAGATCATAGCCGGTAGCGTGGCCCTCTTCTTATCTGTGGCTATAATTCTGCTGGTTATCTATGTGTCGTGGAAGCGCTATCCCAGCAGCATCAAACAGCTTCAGCAGCGCTCTGCGGTTAAGAAGCGCCAGAAAAAGGCACGGGAGACCGAGCGCTCCTTTAATTCACCACTGCAAGAGTACTATGTGGACTACAAGCCTTCACACTCAGAGACTATGGATGTGCTGGTTAATGGGACAGGACCTTACACATACACCATCTCAGGCTCCAGGGAATGTGAGGTATGACCGTTGCCCTCCAAAAATCCATTTCCACTGCGAGGCATAAGAGGTAAATTTTCTAATGATCTGCAGGGTGAAAAAAAATTGTTTTCTCCTCTGCTTCTGTCTGTAATAGGATAAGGACGCAAAGGGCAGTGCATGGTGACTTGTTTTGCATTATGCTGGGTTTGTTCAGTTCCATTCGATTACCCAGCTGTTGTTTTGAGTCATGCAATATTATTGCTAAAATATGATACCCATTAGCTGCAAGTGCAGCGGCAGCTCCTCCTCATTGGTAACTTACAGTAAGATGCATTACACGCAAAGTGGCTCCATCTTTCACTCCTGACACAAAACATCTCATTGATGAATCTGTGTATTCTCAGACTTTTTATTTTCCCAAAACTGCTTGCCGTCCTGAACGAACCGGTGTAAACCGATTGGATCAAGTCACTGTGCAGATGGTCCTCTCCTATCCTGTGTGCTTGCTGCCACAGCTGTAGCGGCAAACGTGCAAATCGTGTGAGTCTTGATGTTTGTTTGCGAATGTCTGAAGTGTGCCAATATTTACAATCACACCAGCTGATTGTAAATCTCATTTTCTTTGCTTTTTTCCCCCCTAGCCTTTAGCAATTGTGTGCTTAGGTTTTTTTCCTCATTAGTTTAACTTACAAAGTTCAAACAGTCACCACAGGCTGGGGAACACTATGAAGGCCTGCAGCCAAATAAAAGATAAATTATGCATTTGGGCTTGCATTTTTCCTGGTTTTTGTGTAACGCTGCAGGAGGGGACTGCATTATGCTACTTTTGTTTAATCTCAGCATTATAAAGAAACTGTTTACTCCTGTGAAACTTTTACTCATGGAATTGGCTTTAAAATTCTTGCACTAAAACCAGACTTCCTCCACGTGACAGATTGTGAGCCCCCTGCGTGGCACTAAGGGATCGAGACAGAAAGGCTAATCAATTTGCTCGTGTTTAATTAGGCACTTTTTTTGCCCATGTATTCTTTATTTTCTCTCCAAATGCTCTGTATCTGTCTTCTTTTGTCCAGCAGCTTTTCTTTTTTCTTCTTTTTCATTTGGCAGTGTGGTTAAGTGTGATTAACAGAACATGTTGTGCTGGGAAAGATGTGGAGTCGCTGGAATCTTTGCGAGCACCTTTTTGTCAGAATAACCAGACATGCTGTTTAGTACGGGAGACATCTTTCTTCTCCGTTGTCTGTGTCAGCGCAGCTCAGAGACAAAGTTTTATCTCGCTGCAGCACAGCTCATTTTCTATACTCTACATACACCATGTAAAGCATTTTATAAGATGTTTCATGTCAGTGGATTGTGCTGTAGCACCAGTTAGGTTCTTGCTGTGCCCTTTACTCAAGTCACTGTAAAAAGGCCCGCACACATATGTTTCATTGTTTTCAGAAATGTCACTTGGTACAAGGTGCGCGGGTAGCTAAATCAGCTCTTTGTCAGATTATCTGTGGCAGAGCATTTCTCAAGCGCAAGGGAAGCTGGAGGTGAGATGGTCGGCTTATCAATCTTGTAGCTTTCATGTGCGAATGTGGCGTGGGAGCATTAAATGGCAGACCTAATGGGGCTTCTGCTAGCTGGAATAACTAATAGCCCATCAGAGGTAAGGAGCCGAGACTTCCCTCAGCTTTGTTATTCCTTGCCCTCTACAGCTCAAGGGAGCAGCATGAGTTGTTAAAAATGTAATGGGATTTTTTTTCTTTTCCATTTTTTTGTTACCTCTGTGCGTGTTACATTTCATGCCAAACACAGCAATGCAATGTAAGAACACATGCTAGAGCCGGACACCTGTGAAACCACCTGCAGGTTTGTCGTGCTTGTTTAAGTTGCTGTAAAAATGTGCCCACTAGATCGTCGTGTGCATTAGCTATGAACGTTGCTGCCATCGTGCTCATCAATAGTGTCTTGGGCTATTTGCATCACAGTGCAGGCAAAGTCTCTTCTGACACACGAGAATTCATTTTTCAGTTTTTATTAAGAGCCACAGAGTGCAAAGTGGCAAGTGAGATGAACGTGGGAGAGATGCTGTAAAAGGCTGCCCGAGGGCTCAAACCTTCTTCTCAGGAGTGTATTGTAAACGCCAGAATCCGCTGCACTCCCCGCACATTATTTTAGCTATTCCAGATAGCAAGCACTTAAGCTATTAGCTGCATTTTCAATTAGGAGAAAGAGCTTTGTAATTGAAGCCTGTTATCTTCTGCACATGCCCAGACCAACAGACGTGGAGTTAATTTGTTTCTATAGATTTACTCCAGCACAGCTCAGCAGGTTGGCTTCGACACTGCGAACTGAACTCGCAGGCTGTGAATTTTGATGAACACTTTGAACCGTGCGATTCTGTGGTCTTCCTGTGGCACACTATTTAAAAATTTAAAAAAATAAATAAAAACCCTCTCTCTTCCTTGTATGCTATCCACTTCTGAGCTCATAGAGCAGCTGCAGTGGTAGCTGTCCACCCACAGATAATCCCCTGCAAAGTTATTTCAGAAAATATTATGGTGAGAATCCCACCGTCTCAGCCAAAGGCAATTCTTGTACTAGGGTGGAATCTGCAAGCCTTAATAAGGTGAGGAGATCCTGCTCAGAGATAATTAATGTGGCCTGTGAAAAAGGCGAGTGAAGTGAGGAAAAAGAACTTGCCGGTGCGACGGACTGACACCACTGTTGTCCAAAAGACAAGCCTAAATAATTACTTTTAAAAATCAACTAATTTTCCAGCTGGCAGGGTTTGTCAACATTCTGATGCGTTCGAGGCCAGCACAAGCTTCATTCATGCATGAAGTTGTTCCTTTTTCCTTTCCTCGCATTTGCAGTTAGAGTGTCCCCCTCCTGGTTATATTAAAAACTAATGGCTCCTGTGGACCTAATCAGTGTTTTCCTGGGACGAACTCTGTATCTGGGGGCGCATTTTGTTCAGCAAACATTTGTTTAATTTGTGGACACCATAATACGAGCCTGGCCTTCGAAATGTCAGAAATAAGTATCAAGCATGATGGATGATAAACATACACTGTCTCTACTTGCCAAGATGGCAGCTTGCACTTCATCTCTGCGTAAATGCACAGAAGGCTGGCTGCCGTCAAGTGAAGAGAGTTTTGACAGTCTTTGGTATTTGTTTCCAAATAAAGGCTACAGACATCAGTAAAATGGACCAGTAAAAAAAAAGTGTGTGTCATTTTTTTTAACACATCACTTAGCAAACTACAGGTGCAAGAAATCCTTTGGATTCCTGCATTGATTAGTCATGAAATAAGGTGTTCACTTCATCTAAGTCACAGTTACAGACAAATGAAATTTGACTACTTAACTAATATGACTGGAACGCTTTTCCTGTCTTTATTGAACACACAGAAAAATCCTCTACAGTGTTGGGTGAAAAAGTGAGTGTGCAGAGGTTCATTTAGCAATAACAAGTTCCATTAGACCTTTGTGATTAATGCTGATGAGAGCTGCTCCACAGTGAGGATGACGTTGGGTGATTCCACCTGTTTTAAAAACTGTTTCAGTTCATCTGATTACACGGCCCTATTCAAGTCATGCGTACTTGGGGACACAGTGTCTTAATTTTACAGCGTCTTCTTTAAAAATCCTTAATTTTGTTGATCCATACAATCACACATGCAGCCAAAAAAAGTTTCAACTTTTGTGTTATTTGTCCAGACAACAAAAAGTGTGTAACAAACTACAGCTTTGTAGATCAGTGGTTTCATTCTGTGGTGTGTTTCATTCTTATTCAGTGTTTTTCCTATAGTGGACACATGAATAAAGACCTTGCCACTTGTAAACAATTCTGCAGGTGCTTTGCTTTTAACCTTAGATCTCTTTTCACATCTTTCAGGATTGCATGTTGTGCTCTTGCTGTGATCTTTGCAGGACCCTTAGCGAGAGCCACAAAAGTCCTGACTTTCCTCCATTATCTAGACAATTTGTCTGTCTGTGGATTGATGACCACCCAGGTCTTTAGAATTGGTTTTGTAACCTTTTAACGGCTTCGTGCATCTTTATAATGCTTCTTCTAAGATCCACTGAAAGTTGTTGTGATCGAGGAACAGCTCACACCAACCAGTCTGTCTTCAGTGCAGACTTTGTCAGTAAGCAGTCTTAGAATGGCCATATTTTTAGAGATAGGAACCTCCACAACCCACACTTCAAATCCAATCTCCTTAATGGAAGTGGAGGAGTCATTAATAACGAGGTTACTTATTGTTTCTAGTGAATTATTCCCGAATGTGTTCCTTAAAGACTTTGATTTTGTGCGTTATTAGTTTAGTCAAATTGTGTTTGTTTATAATTGTGATTTAGATGAAGATCAGGCCATATTTAGTGAGTAATCAATGCATACATTATTATAATCCTAAGGGATAAAGAACTTTGAGGGTTTACATCAGTGAGTGCACACCCGACTGTGCACACTGATCTAAACCTCTCACACAATAGACAACACAATACAACACTGAAAAATAAGGCACGTGCAGTATAGCAAATGAAATGTGTTTTGGGGGGGGTCTTTTCCTTAAAAAAAAGTCTCTTTATGCCATTAATTTTTATTTTGCTCAGTTGTCTTCTTGTTTGGTAGAATTGAAAATTACTGTACCTGCAAGACTGGGTGGCAATGATCCACGGACACACAGAAGTACACTGCTTCGCTTTTATCATACCTGATGATTTTGTGAAAAATGGACTCCAGTCAGCTCCATTAAAACTCAACTGCAGCAAAATGCAGGAAGAAACAGACTATTAAGTGAATTGGCTGTAATGGCTATTATACAACATAATTTTTCAGTGGCCTGTGGTGATGTTAAAAAAAGAAAGAAAGACTTCTGTGTATGATCAAGAATATTAAGCAGATTTGAGGTGTTACATTTTAATACTGTATACATATACACATTGCATGTTTATCTCGTGTGCATATAAGGAATATAATTACATATAATTCTATAAAAATACATAGGGTTTTTAAATTTTTTAAAAATATTTTTATTGCTAAGATAAGACAAATTAATTGCATTGAAACACAACAGAATACAAATATTTTCATGTTTAAAGGATACTTGACATCAGGGAGCTTCATAATATGGATGGTACCGCTGCATACGCTTTCATTTTCATATTTCAGAATGATCTCCGAACATTGTTTCTGTCATAGTCTGAGTCACTTGTAGTTTCGCTGTGCTTAAAGCAATAAGGTTAGCAAGCAGATGTAGACTTTCTCTATCATGCTTCTACCCTTTCAGGCTGCGTACAGGCAGCCCTACTTTATTATTGAAGGCTGTTAGGACTGTGCAGTGTGAGCTCAGGATGAAAAAGGGTACAGTGGCTTTTAATCTTTGTTACATTTAATACTCTCCTAAAATCAAGCTGGAACTAAACACCAGTGTTTTTTCTTAAAAAGTAATGCTTTACCTTACTTAATTACTCCCCGGCGAAAAAAAAAAGTGTTACACTTCTCATTACTTTACTTTCATGTTACTCCATAAGATGGTCTGAAATACACTGTCACATAATCACTAGTTAACAATATAACCCTTAGGCTACAGTCCCACACACTGACACAAATCTCTTTCCTAATGAGGACATACATACGACCTTTCTTTCAATGTTTCAGCATTTGAACACAAAGCCGACAACACAAAGAAAAGTTGAAAACCAGCTCAAAGAGAGACTTTAAAGAAAGCTCCACTGACATTCTACTATAGGAACACGCACAGGCTTCAATCCTACAAGCTTGACTGCCCCTCACTGCCTTTGTTACCTGCTGAAGGTCAGGCTCTGGCTGCTATGCAATGCATGACATTACTGTGTTACGAAAAATATAATGTGATTACAGTAACAGTAATCAGTAAACAATAAAAGTTACAGTAATATAAAGTACTAGTCAGAGCTATTCCAGATCAACCAAACCTTCTCATTTAATGTACTGTGTGGTGGTGTGATTGAGAGACCGTATCGCCTGCGGGAAGAAGCTCCTCCTCAGTCTCTCTGTGTTGGTCTTCAGGGAGCGGAATCGCTTTCCTGACCTCAACAGAGAGAACAGTCCGTTGTTGGGATGGCTGAGGTCCTTCACGATCTTCCTGGCCTTGGTCCAGCACCGCCTGCTGTAGATTGAGTGCAGGTCAGGGAGCTTGGAGCGGATGGTGCGCTCAGCTGACCGCACAACCCTCTGTAGAGCTCATCTGTCCTGCATGGTGCTGTTCCCGAACCAGGTTAAGATGTTTCCCGCCAGGATGCTCTCTATGGTGCACGAGTAAAAGTTCCTGAGCACCTTGGAGGGCAGTTGGAAGTCTCTCAAGCGTCTGAGGTGGTAGAGACGCCGACGGGCCTTTTTCACCACGGTGTTGATGTGACAGGACCATGACAGGTCCTGCGTGATGTGAACTCCGAGGTATTTGAAGCTGTCCGCTCTCTCCACTGGGCACTCGTTGATGACGGGGGGTCTGGTAGTTCCTCTCCTGCTTAGTGCTGAAGTCCACTATCAGCTCCTTTGTCTTACTGACGTTTAGAAGGAGGTTGTTCCTCTGGCACCAGTTCTCCAGATTCCTAATCTCCTTCAGGTAGGCCGTCTCGTTGTTATCAGAGATCAGGCCCACCACAACGGTGTCGTCAGCAAACTTGATGATGGTGGTGGAGCTGGTAGTGGCCACATGGTCATATGTGTACAAAGAGTACAGCAGGGGGCTCAGAACACACCCCTGGGGGGCTCCAGTGCTGAGAGTGGTGGAGGCTGAGACATGTCCGCCCGCCCATCCTTACTGCCTGTGGTCTGCCAGTTAGGAAGTTGGAGATCCACTGACACATAGATGAGCTGAGTCCCAGATGCTCCAGCTTGGTGGTGAGGTGGAGGGAATTATGGTATTAAATGCAGAGCTGTAGTCTATGAAGAGCATTTTAACATAATTCCCCCTTCTAGTGTCCAAGTGAGTGAGTGATGTGTGGAGGAGATGAGAGATGGCATCGTCTGTGGAACGATTTGGACGGTAAGCGAACTGTAGTGGGTCCAGTGTGTCTGGTAGTGAAGAAATGATGAAGTCTCTGACCAGGCGTTCAAAGCACTTCATCACTACTGAGGTGAGGGCTACAGGGCGATAGTCATTGAGAGAAGCAGGGTGGGGTTTCTTCAGGACAGGAACAATGATGGACTCTTTAAAGCATGTGGGGATGACCGACTGAGATAAAGAGATGTTGAATATCTCAGTGAACACAGGAGCTAGCTGGTATGTGCAGTCTCTGAGGATACGACCTGGGATGCCGTCGGGTCCTGCTGCGAGATGTGTCTGCTACTGGAATTCTGTGTGGCATTTATCTGGCCTCTAATCTGAGGTGCTGTTAACTTTCTGAGGCTGGTGACTCGGATGAATTTATCCTCGGCAGCAGAGGTGACTCTTAGTCTTCCTTTCCTGGGGCGGTTCTCATGTGAGACAGTTTTGTCGTAGTGCTTGATGGTTTTTGCAACTGCACTTGGGAACACATTCAAAGTTTTAGACTGACTGACCTTCAGTCCTTAAAGTAATGATGGACTCTCGCTTCTCTTTACTTAGCTGATTGGTTCTTGCCATAATAGGAAATCTAACAGTTGTCAAATAGGGCTGTCAGCTGTGTACCAGCCTGACTTCTGCACAACACAACTAATGGTCCCAACCATTAAGAAGGTAAGAAAATCCACAAATGAACCCTGACAAGGCACAGCTGTGAATCTACAATATAAAAATCTTTAGAGTTATTTATCAATTTTTTCTTTGTAACATAATTCCATATATCTTGCTTCATATATTTGATGTTTTCTGTTTGTTTCTACAATGTAGATATAAAAAAAACCCAAGAATTTATAATATAGATGAAAATATAGATGTTAATAATGGTAAATAATCTATGTATGGCAATGTTTGTGCAAACTTTTGTTCAGATTGGCCCACCTGTTAAGGTGAGAGTACATACAGACTTATATAGATACACTACAATCATTATAGCAAAGAAGGTAAGGTGTCAGATATCTATAAATGAAACAAAGTAAATACAGATCATTTTTAATTTTTCTTTTGCTAAAAAGACTATACCAGACTACATATTTACATATACATATATTTCCAAACTCTGGATGCTTGACAAACGTAGAGTCCCAACAAATAATACTCAGTGTTTATGCTAAACCAAGCCATCATCAAAACAAATGTCTGCCTAAAACGTTAAAAGCATTTCTCAAACGAACCCGTTCTTACTTCACTGTTAGCTGCAAACGTACCTCATTCTGCATTTACTTAGAGACTTCATACCAGCCTCAAATATGCAGCATATCCCACCTCGTTCCAGTCAAGGTTGTGATTTCAAGCCGAGTTACAATGTTGCAGTGGGATTCATTAGCAAAAATGCACATAATCAGACCTCAGACTTATCTTTAGTAAAGCACCTCTCAGGCTGCTGTGTGTGTGGGGTGAGATCTCCAAATAAACATACTCTGCGATATGTATGATTCAGACTTTTGACAGATGTTCCTCTTGGAGGTGTGATGTCTGCTCGGGTGAGGAGGTGGAATACATTACAAAAAAAAAAAGAAGAATACTTAGCAGCAAGTCGAGGCAACGTGAGATCTGTGTAATAATAGCTTGCAGTCTAACATGGACTGTTAAAATGAATACGGCAGTTGTGTTGTTTCATAATTAATCTTAGCATCTCTTCTTTCATCCGATTGATGTTTTCGTGATTTTATTACTCTCATTATGATGTGCTAATAGCACATGTCTCAGCCAGCTAATAGCTTAAGCTGGCACAAGCGGAAAATATGATGTTCCTCCTCCACGCTCCAACACAGACAATATTGAATTTCACTCTGGGTTAGATGTACTTATTTACAGAACACATGCGACGAACTGCTGTTTGTGTCTCTGGCTAATCATTAAAGATCCCTGCAAAAGCTTTAAAGCCAGAGAAGTGGGAGTCTCCTCTGAGCCCGCATCGTTCTGCCGAGGAAAACTAAATGAAAGCCATCATTTTGTTGACCTTCACACCTTCATTTTTAATTGAGGCCAGCGCTGATTGACAACATCATTAATTGTGATATGCACACAGTTAAATTGTGATATGCACTTGATATTACATGATAACCCTAAGATAAAATGTCTTGTGTGAGCAAATTGGTTGATTTGGTACTACTTTGGCATGACTGAGACGTATGTTGTAATGAAACAAAGAATGGGAAGTTTTGAAATGGAATTAGAAGCCCCCCTTTTTTTGCACAAACTAATTTGGGAGTAAATGAAAAGACCACAGAGATAAATCAGACTAATTCATCCCTCCCCATCACACAATCTCCAGTGGTCCTCCCCTCCTGGAGCCACACACAAACCATGATGAATATTTAATGCGATATTAAACTTCTTCTTTTTTTTTTTTTGTTCAAGACCATTTTTTCCATTAAGTAGTGATTAATTAGAAGTATGTTTTGATCAGAGGAGTCTCTTTCCATGGAGGCAGAGGATCTTGCGCCTCCTCCTCTGCTTTTGAGATTCATGGGGGAGCCCAAAATATAAACGAGTAATTGGTTGGAAAAAGAATATTACTAAATCTTAACATCATTTCTAACATATTTCCCCTCTCTTCTCTGGAAAGAAAAAATCCATTATTGCAACTCTGATTAAAATTCTTCAACAGCAAAACCTGCAGGGCAGGAAAAAGGTGAAAGATCAGTCTGTGTGAAGAGTTGGTGGGTGGCGGAGGAGGAAAAACAGGCTCCTGTTGATGCTCCCTAAGGCCGCGCCTCTTATATCAATTTAATGTACTTTGTCTTTTTTTTAATGCTCACGCTGTTGTTGACCAAATGAATGTTTCAAATAAACAATTTCACATTCTTTTTTTTAAATTATTCACGATTTTTGTGTTAAATTCATGCTGTTACATAGTGGATGCTGCTATACATGTTCTAATATACAGCCTACTGTGTGTTTTTGTGTGTGTTTCTCTAAGATACAGTATCTTGTACGCCACTGTGTTGCTACCTCACCCACCCAAAATAACAAATTCCTGTAATAAAATAACAGCAGAGTCAATTTCTTGTGAGCAAAGCTCTTTCTCAGCTAAAGTCTTACTGACAGAATAACATAATTTGTCATTTCTTTTTTTTTGTTGTTGTTGCTTTCTTTGTACTTCACTTGTACCCCACGCATAAGCCCGAGCTGTGTCCTTCTGTCTTTGAGTGTTGTGTGCTGGGTTATTCTTTACGCTTCCTTGCTGGCTACAGCTGAGGCATTGCATTTGTGGCTCATCCGTCTGTGTCATTCTCTTGAACACCTTGAGGGTTTCTTTAAATTTGGAACAAACGTCCTGTTGGACTCGAGGGTGATCTGTTTAGAATTGGGTGGTGAAAGGTAACTGTGACCCAACAAAACAATGTTTTTGTCTACAAAATATGCTAATTGTGAACTCATTTTTCATCAAATATCTAACAGAATTAAAAAAAAAGGCATTTCCTGTCCACAAGATCAAAGGTCACCTTTGCCGTGATATTATGATGTTGAATAAAATGGCACAGCTCTGGATTAGACGACTTGCCTCACTGTACAGCCAACACCCATTCCAGACTTTCATCCTGGGGAGGCTGTGGCTCAGGAGGTAGAGCCGGTCACCTACTAATTGGGCAAGACGCTAACCTCAAGTTGCTCTCTCCAATGGTGTGAATGTTACATAGAAAGCACTTACATAGAAAAAAAAGTGCTAGTATGAATGGGTGAATGAGGCAAGTTGTAGAAAAGCACTTTGAGTGCTCAGTTGGAGTAAAAAAGCGCTTTATAACAACCAGTCCATTTACCAAGAAGGATTCACACTGTGCAGTTCTGTCATTGTAAGAGTGCTAACTGGCTGCTGTCTGTTGATTCATATTCAGTACAGGTGTGGCAGATAAATCCTCCTCAAAAACATCTCTGTGTCTGAAAAATTACTTAATCAGGCGCTCTGTCCGAGTGTTTTTGTTCTGACACGGTCAATTTCATCTGGATGTGATCAACATAGTTCAGCTATCTGGGTTTATTATGAGGTGTAGCATTAGCTGCTTTAGTTAAAATTGATTTCTTAGTCAATTTGAGTCTAACTGTGCGTGAAAGTGTTTACTATGCTCGTCATCTTAGCTTAGCTTGTTAGCTGTCAGCTTTTGCTAGCAAAACGAAGCTAAAGCATTTCTGTAATTTACCTAGTATTCGTTTCTTCCAGTGTTATCAGTCCCATCCACTAGCTGCTTACATGCTTCATGATCCAGCAAACCTCTTCGCACACCATTTACACATTTGTTCTCAGTGTAAACCAGTTGTAATCCTGTGTCTATTAACAGCACCGATCAGTAGCACAATGTTGTTTTGGTGCCTCGGCTGTAGTCATGCTCCGGTGTTTCATCAGAGGACAATCATTTTTCTTGCAAGGCCAGCCTAATAAACCGAAGGCTGTGTCTCTTTTCAGCCTTATCTGAGCAATTAATACAAACGCCTTGAAGGATTTACTTCCTAAAGTAGGTGTAATACTCTGGTATTGAGGAATGTACTTTTCTTTTCAGGACTCATTTTGTTTGAACTCTTTCATGTGCTTCAATGTTTCCACATTGCTATAACTCCAGGGGGGTACATCTAGTTTTGGTGTCAGACACTGTGAAAGATTGGCCCACAATTTTACACAGGCATTCAACAATCCATCATAAAAGAGAAATTCATTTTAGAAGAAGCAGAGAAACCAATTTCTCCAGTTGACAGCCGCCTCAATAGACCACAATGCAATGCAGCGTCATGACAAGTCATGTCTTGTTTTTTATTATTTTTATTTTTACTCTCCACCTACCTACTGCAGCTGAATCAAGCAACCTGACCCTCAACTCCCTGGCGCTCGTCAAAAGGCATACAGGGAAATGCAGGAAATCACTAGCTGATGTCAAAGCAGATGTGGCAATTTGAGGGAAGTTCGGTACCCGAAAGACAATTTACATCAGATCTGCGCTTCTGGCATCCACAAAACATTACAGATTGATGATACATATCAGTGTAAGTCTATCCAAGGGTGGATTTTTCCATCAAGTCTTCAGTCTGAGTCAGAGTTGAGGAACAAAAGAACTACTTGAATTCCCAAGGAGTCCAGATCAGTGTCTCTTTTCAAAGAAAAAAAAAGTATTTGCACATATCAGTAAACTTCTAATAACTTCTCAAAAAATCTGAATCCCATATCGAGTGTCCTATTATCATGGCGTATCTATCAATCAGCAATCACACGCCCTGGATTCCCTCAGTTTAAGCTTCTCCTCACTCAGTCAGCGACACTTCTGCTTTAATAGGATTTGACAGCTTATCTAGCACTTTATGAAAAGTCGGGCACCGCAGAGAGAATGAATAATATAACATGAAAATATTAGACATAACATTTTATGCCGTTTTATGGTCACAGCAGCCACGTTAATTTTTCATCGCAGCTTGAAGCAGTTACTGCGTGTTTAGCCCTTCATTTTATTATGATTCATTTAATTAGAGCTATTAAGACAGTTTGACGGAGACGCTGTAGTTCTGCCTTCTGTGTCACTTTGATTCCCTTGAAAAGAATTTGAAAGTGATATTTAAAAGAGAATGAAATGATGAAATGTTGACTAGGCACATTAGTGCTTGCCCTTGTAAGTTGTTGGACTGCAATTTGTATCTCCACGCTTCTCTGTAGAGTGACACTACAGTTTCTTTCATCATTTCTCCTCAGAAGAATTTTGATGTAACGTTCACGTCTACCTCAAAAATAGTGTTTTCCCAGAAACTAAAACCTCTACATCGTGTAGCTACAGCATACCAGTATGTTCTCACTCTGTCTGATGGGACACGGTGTGTCAGTCAGCACAAACTGAAAATGATGCCACACTTCTGCCATCTTCCTCACTTATAGTGAAATATAAATATCAGAACACTCACAGTGGCTGTGCTGATGTTCAGCAGGTAGGTTTGTCGTGTTTACCGCCTGAGTTACTGTTGCGTTTAATGCATATATGTACGCAGTTTTTAGCCAAAGCTAGTTAGTGAAAACAAAAAAAAAGAACAAGATCCAAGAGTCATTAAAATTAATTAGCAGGGTTAAGGTATGAAGACACGCTCCCTAGCAAGCAAGTCAAACTTTATTCATACAACACATTTCAGTGTGCTGTGCAAAGCATGAGCTGCCACACACTACATACTAAGTAATATCTAAGTACAAATAAGTAAGATAGATTCTATTAGATAGAAATTGTTAAATAATTAGGACTACAATAAGATCATACAACCTGTAGGTCCAAAAGATAAACAAAATAATTCAAATAAATTTATGCTGAAGCGCCAAATCACAACAGCAGTTGCCTCAAGGTGCTTTATATTGTAAATTAAAGAACCCAGTTTGAGCAAGCACTTGGTAACAGTGGGAAGGGAAAATGTCCTTTTAACAGGAAGAAACCTCTGGCAGAACCAGGCTCAAGGTGGAGTAGCTATCTGCTGCCACCGACTGTGGATGAGGGAAGGACAGCAGGGTAAAAGACACACTGTGGAGGTGAACCAGAGATTAATAATAAGTATTGATTAAATGCAGAGTTCAAACATAAGAAAAGTTATGGTATCTGGACTTAATGCAAGCCATCATGAGGAGGGATATCTGCATTTTATTTACATTTTAATTGCAACCCAACATAAAAGTTTCACTAAAAAAACAGGAATGTCATTTGACCTATTAGGGGCCCTTCTAAAGATGGAAATTAAGCACTTTTAACCATTGGTTGTTTTGGTTCTTTGAAACGTGACTTCCCAAGCAAAGGGTGGACCTACCCAAGGATAAAAAGACAGAGCAAGCTAACTTGTTAATCACAGGTTAGCCACAGACTAAAGAACAGTCTCATTTATTATCTATTTCTGTCCAAATGGAAGAAACAAAAGTAACATCACACTAGATTCAGTAAGACTTTAAAACCCATTGAAAAAGTGTTTACTTGTCGAGGATGCGGTGTTCTCTGACCATATGCCTATTTTATGTGATATTGTTCTTTTTAATCCTGTTCTTAAGCTTGCTGTACCTGCTCGATGTTATCGTGCTTTTGGCTCAGATACTGCCGAGCGGTTTTCCATATTGTTTGACCAATTTATTTCTTATCCTCCTGAGTTGTCCACCTCAGATGGATTAGTTTCTTGTTTGGATTCTGCTTGTAAATCTGTCCTCGACGCTGTCGCTCCTTTTATATTCAGACAATGCAAGCCAAAGGCTAGTCCTTGGCTAACTGATTTTACCAGAGCCGCTAGAAAAGAATGTAGAAGATGTGAAAGACAGTGGAAAAAAGATAGGCTGTGCGTCTCTATGGAAGCTCTTAAGACTAGCTGGAAAGTCTATCAGAGAGCAGTAAAGGCTGCCAAGCACTCCTATTTTTCTCAACTTATTGCTGCCAGCTCGCATAACCCTCATGTTCTATATAACACTATAAATTCTGTACTTAATCCGGAAGGCTATATTCTTTTGCACTCTTCTGCGGTTATGTGCAATAAGTTTCTTAATTATTTTGTGGATAAGGTTGCTAGTTTGAGACTCTACCTATTGCTGACCCAGCCATGCATGGTTCTTGCTCAAGTCTGTTCTCTGCTTTTCTACCAATTGTTTTATCTGATTTAGAGAAACTTGTGTTGAATGCTAAACCGTGTGGCTCTCCAAATGACGTTGTTCCTCCCCGTTTTCTTAAAAAGGTATATCCTATCATCGGACCACATATTCTGAACATTATTAATACTAGTCTTTTGTCTGGTCAAGTACCTAGGGAATTTAAGCATGCAGTCATACATCCTTTACTTAAGAAACCAGGCTTAGACAGTTCAGTCATATCAAATTTTAGACCCATCTCTAAGCTTCCCTTTCTTAGTAAGATTCTGGAAAGAATTGTTTATACTCAGTTGATAGACTACTTGAATGACTCTAAATTGTCAGAAATCTTTCAGTCCGGCTTTAAGCCATTCCACAGCACGGAGACAGCCCTCGTAAAAGTTATGAATGACATCCTGATAGCGACAGACCGTGGTAAATATGCAGTGCTGGTCTTGTTGGACATGACAGCTGCATTTGACACTGTGGATCACGATTTGCTGATCTCCCGCCTACAGCACTGTGTGGGAATTTCTGGTTCGGCACTTTTGTGGTTAAAGTCCTATCTTTTAAATAGGACCTTTTGTGTTAAGTTGGGGTCGGCTTCATCCTCTGTGGCCCCTCTGCTTTGGGGTGTGCCACAGGGATCTATTCTTGGGGCGTTATTGTTTTCATTGTACCTCTTGCCTCTTGGCGCGATTTTCCGAAAGCATAAAGTGCCATTCCATCTATACGCAGATGACTGCCAGCTCTACTTACCTTTTAGTCATTCTGATAGTCTCCCAACTGGACCTCTGCTTGACTGCCTTACTGATGTCAAAGCATGGATGGCAAAAAACGTTTTAAATTTTAATGATCGGAAGACTGAAGCAATTTTATTTGGCCCAAATCGTTCTTCTCATACTCTGGATGTTGATCTTGCAGCTTTGACTTCCCAACTAAAGAGTTCGATCACAAATCTCGGAGTTAAAATTGATTCTGCACTCACCTTTGATGACCATGTAAACGGGGTGGTAAAATTAGCATTTTATCACCTCAGACGTTTATCAAAGGTTAAGCCCTTTCTTTCCAAGCGTGACTTGGAAAGCGTTATTCATGCCTTTATTACCTCACATTTAGATTATTGTAATTCTCTTTTAACAGGGGTTGGGCAGGGCACTTTGTCACACTTGCAATTAGTGCAAAATGCTGCGGCACGATTTTTAACTGGCAGAAGAAAATTTGATCACATCACTCCGATTTTGGCCTCTTTACACTGGCTTCCAATTGAATTCAGGATCCGTTTTAAAGTCCTTTTATTGGCTTTTAAATCTCTAAGTGGTCTGGCACCTGTTTATTTGTCTGACTTGTTGAAGCCCCACGTCCCCACTCGTTCCCTTCGGTCAGCTGAGCAGTTGCTGCTTTCGGTCCCAAAGTCACGGCTGAAACTTAGAGGAGACCGAGCGTTCTCTGTTGCCGCGCCGATGCTTTGGAATAACCTTCCTCTCCATATTAGACAGGCTGCATCAGTGCCAGTTTTTAAGTCTTTATTAAAAACCTACTTTTATTCCCTGGCTTTTAACTCTGTGGGTAACTGATATTTTTATTGTTTTTTAACTTTATTGCTATGTCTGGTTTTATTACTATGTGCATATTAGTACTGTACAGCACTTTGGTCTACCAGGTGTGTTTTTAAAGTGCTATATAAATAAATAAATGATGATGATGATGATACTGAGGTCATGAATGAAATGGAACGATTTTCTCATAGACTGCTACCTCCTGCTGGCCATGGGAAAGAATGCTAGTTTAAAGCACCTCTGCTTTGCTTCACTTTTCAGACCCACACGTATATAAACACACACAGATACATCTCTTACATAAGGTGTATCAGCACACTGCTAGAGTGGGCGTAGCATGTCTGTATAGAGCAGGGGAGCAAGAACCAGCCTTATTAAACAAATCAAACTTTTGATCAAACTCATATGAAATTTTGCCGAAGCGCACAGCTGTTGGAGCACATGGAACAAATTGACTCAAGGAATGAAATGTGTCAGATTTCATTTCGTGTGTAATATTGATGTTAAATGCTATGGAGATGTTTAAATATTTGCTGCCGTATAATCTGCTTTGACATGTATTGTGAACAGGTGGAGGGAGCGGAGGGATTCATCTCTCCGTTTTCACTCTGGCTGCCAATGCTTCTTTTCAAATCAAACAAATGGGTCAGCCCTTTGTTCCGGCAGAATATTTTTACTTGCCTTATCTAAAAGGGATATAATACACTCTGATCAGCGGGCTGTTTCAGCACTCTAAATTTAAAATGCTTTCTGGATTTGTGTAGGCAGACAGCAGTCAAACATTAACCAAAAAAAAAAAATTTACTCCATGCTGGGCAAAATTGTAGTTAATTTTGGTCATTCACAGAAACGAAAAAACAACGCTGTCTACACAATGCAGGATGTGGGGCAGATATTCCTGTTGGGATTACGTGTGCTCCGAGTGAACAGAATTTAAACATACCTCAGCTGATTTCTGGATTTCTTTTCTTTCAGTTCGACATTCCCCAGGTACCTTACTCCATGTTTTTGTACCGTGTTTTTTTTTTACCAACATCCTTTCCCAGCTATGTTTCTCCATACAGCGAAAAGTAAACAAGCCAAACTTAAAGTAGGAAGACAAACTGACAGAAAGAACTTATACTTTTATAAAATTATATAGGCTGAAACTGCAAGGCCATGTGCTGGAAAACAAAATAAAGGCAATAAACTGGGAAAAAGCGTAATTAGCCAGTTTCCTTGGAGATGAGCCAGTTTTTCCATGCCAATAAATTCAGCAATCAAATTAACTTGTGAACGACACATTGACATAAAAATTCAATTCTGTTGTAACGTAGGTAGATGGGAGAGATTATGAGAAGAATATTTAGAGCCAGTGGAACTTGGTTTCTAAAGTGAAGCCATCATTTATGCCAATCAGCCAACGAACTGAATGCAATTAATGGAACTAATTCAGTTTTGTCAAATGAGCCAATTTAAAGAAGGAAAGCTGAACAATGTTATCTCCTTGTCCACTTTCTGAAAATGTTGAGCTGATTTTGTACAGCCAGTTTGTGTCCATGCACAGAAAACCTATTTGCTAGTTCATTTAAACGCATCTACTTTGGTAGACGGCTAAAAATGTTGTATTATGACAAAAAAGGTTGAAAGATCACCAGATGTCCATTGTTTGTGCCTTTGACGGAGTGTGTTTTACGCCCAAACCACAATCCTTTCCTAAATACAAGTTTAAAGTGACAAGAATGGAAAATAGTTGAGGCCATCATGTAGCATCCCCTACATGTTTTCTGATGTAGGACTTTAGGTACTCAACAGTCCTGGATGCTGCTTGCTGTTTTCCTTATTTCATCATGTGCTAAATGTTTACAGTTGGTGAAATGTCTGGACTGCAGGTAGGTGAGTTCCTGGACTCTTCTCCTACAAAGCCATGCTGCTGTAATAGCTGCAGTATGAGCTTTAGCATTGTCTTGGTGAAATATGCAAGGTCTTCCCTGAAAAAGACGCCATCTGGTTTGTAAATCTGTTGCTCTAAAGCTCCATAGGCACTAGTGCACTTTCATACCTTTAGCAATGCAGGCATTTGTAGTGAGGGCTGATAAAAAGTCGGATGCTCCCTCTCCTCTTTAATGCAGGAGAAGTGGTGTTCATCTTATGCAAAAAAAAAAAAGAAAGAAAAAAGAGTCAAATTTCTATTTGTCTGACCACAGGACACGTTTCCACTTTACCTCAGTCCACTTTAAATGAGCTTTGGCCCAGAGAAGACATTTCTGGATCATGTTCACACACGACTTCTTTGCACGAAAGAGCTTTAACCTGCCGCCTTGTAGATGACACGGTGAACTATGTTCACAGACTGTGATCTCTGGAAGTGTTCCTGAGCCCATGCAGTGATTTCCATGCCAGGATCATGCTGTTTTTAATGCAGTGCCCCCGAGGGCTCGAAGATCACAGGCATCCAATATTGAATTTTAGCCTTGTCTCTTGCACAGAGTTTTCTCCAGATTCCCTGGATTTTTCATGATATTATGCACTGTAAATGATGAGATATTCAAAATCTTCACAATTTTGTAGACACAATTTTGGGGGAATTGATGAACATCTGCTCATCTTTATTTTTGACTCTAACTCTCTAAATTCTCTAATCACATTACTGACCTGTTGCCAATTATCCTAATTAGTTCAAAACGTCCCTCCAGCTGATTCTTTTTAGTACTACTTACTCTTTTTGCACTGGCCCATTTCTTTTTAGAGATCTGTTGCTTCCATCAAATTCAAACTAAGCTACTATTTTCCTTGAAACAGTACATGTTCCCATTTGATGTGTTTTCAATGCTTGATTGTGAATAAAGTCATTGCATGTAATTGGCTATACATTCTAGCAAAAGAATGAATAATAACAGAAGTAAACAGCAACATAAGACACAGCTATGTCTAAAATTGTGATCTAAATGTGTGAAAGTCCTGTCCTACTGAGGTTTGTTTCTGATCCATTATCACGCAGGCCATCGACATGATTTTATGTGGCATTACCATAAATTCAATAGCTGCTGATTATAAACTGCTCAGGAAGTGTCCTTAACCTCTTTTATAAATGATACATATATTAATACAAATCATTCAGTGACCATGGTAACACATATGGCTGTCAGCATGTGAGCACGTGGATTCACTCAGATCAATCAAGACAGTCAAAGGTTGTTAAAACGGTCGTGAGCGTGCATCCTGCTCTGTTCACTTTGATAACTTCATCAGCTCCAGTCAGCAAAGCAGCCGCATGGAGATCCTCTGTGCATGGAAATCCTCTATGTGCTCACCTCATTTTCTTCTAATTATTTAGTTTTATCAGTTCAATTGTTGCTCACAATGAGTTACTCATGAGCTCCTAGTATCACCATGGAACACAAATTAGAGCCTTCCAGTGCTGCATGATCCGCTTTCAAACCATTTTATTACCGGTCAGCATTACAGCAGCTGTTATAATGTTATGATGGTTATAATGTGATTTTGAAATGTTTCTGAACGCCTTGGAAATATTTTGCTGGCCTCTCTCCCCTGCTGGAGCCAGCGTTCTTTGTTCTCTGGAAAATACCAGCGCTGGAAAGCACTCCGATTTCTAGGCTATTGTACCAGAGTGAACCCCAAACATGTTTGTGGCTACACTTTGTTTGGATTCTCCATTCAGTAGCAGCTGCTGTCTCATGTCCAGCATTGTATATGTCCTCCAGTTAGAGAAAGATCGTTGTTTGGGTTCACCATAAGAAAACAGAAGCTTCTCCATCAAGGCTAAAATGAGGCCCACTGTAGTTAAAAGTAGATTTTGGGCAGTCGTTGCTTCCGACAGATTTACTCCTCCTCATGTAGCAAATAGATTCAAACTCCAGAGTAAAGAACAAAGCGCAGGGCTATGTGTTCTGCAGAGCATCCTTAGTACAGATAGATCTGTAGAGTTTAACCCCGGAGGACGGGCGTTTTTATCAATTTGAGATCAGGACTTATTGATCCTGCATGCCCGTACATGCTTGACATTACTGAAGACTCCCTGTTTTTGGTGACTCTCGTATCTTCGTCAATCCCTATTTCCATAAAGCACAGAGGTGCGAGCTCACAGCTGTAGCAGAATGGAGAGGTCATGCGCTTCTCTTGCTCCTGAGGCTTTTCGTCCCCCCCTTTCTTTCCACCCACCTGTCAAACAGCTTTTCTCCTCTGTAATAGTCTGACTGTATTGCACAGACACTGCCCTCAGTTGCAGTGGATTTCCAGCATTTTTCATTTTTCCCTTTTTGCCCAAATTTGACGGTGTACGGCCAAAATGTAATGAAACAAAAATGACCACATTTAAATGACAAGTGTAGCCCTCCATATTAAAGCGGCTTAATTCAATCTCAAATGTTTTGCTAAGGATGATGGAAACTATTTTCCTGCATAGCATTTTTCTTAGTACAATTTAGTGGTAATGTTTTTTTTTTCTTTTCTCCAGTTTGCCCATACAGCACTACGTTTTGTAAAATAGCTCTTTATGTTCTAACTTGACATTTCAGTGCCACAACATGCTTGAAAAAGTTGAGAAATAGACTCCATGAATTTAGATGTCTCGAGTGAGCCGAAAACAAGGCTGCTGATATGAATCGTTATGAGCGGCAGCATTTAGTCCAATCTGCTTCACGTCGACCCACATGTCAGAGAGATGCACAATTCGCATTCATGCTGCCTTCATCTCTCTCCAGAGCACAGTCACACACACACACACACACACACACACACACACACACACACACACACACACACACACACACACACACACACACACACTGACAATGTATAACTCATCAAGAGCTGCGGAGATGGCAGCAGTCACATCTGACTGCAAAGTCAAGAAACGTTTTTATTTTTTCATTTCATTGTGGAAATTCTGAACAAACGCTATATTATGTGCTGTCTGTCAGCAGTTTCCGAGTCAGGCGACTGGTGTGTTTTTTTTAAAGAACAAAAACATTTAGTGCAAACCCAAGGTCCGTGGAGCAGCCCCTAAAGCTTGTTTGTTGGCAGAAGGGCAAAATGACAACCCATCAAGTTAGGTTTGTTTGCTAAATGGAAAGATTTTTCTTGGCCCTTGAATTTCTCTCTTGTTTAAGAATGTATTTCATTTTTATAACTGGCTGCACTCAAGGAAAGGCTTCATCAACCAGTTATTACCTGGTAACGTTAAAATGCTGAGCAAAAGTCTTGAGCTACTCCTCATTTCTTCATATTTTGCTTCCAAGCACCCAGATTTTCTTCTTATTCTTTAAAATAGCCTTGAGCAACAGTTTTCCAGGCTTTTTGAAGGTCTTTCAAAGTTTTATTTTGGATATTTTCTCCTTTTTCAATCATTTTCAGTCAATTTCTTGCACCTGAACATTTTCACATGAATGTTTACTTTGTTTTCTACTGTTTGTTAAGCCACTCTCCTATTAGTCATTTAGGCATACTAAAGACACCAAATGCAAGCAGATAACTTTAAGAGCCAAGTTTAAATCAAATCTTTAAGCATTTTGTTACTTTCCAGTGAGTGTCTAAAGCCATCTGTAAAACACGGTGGAGGCTCTGTCATGGTTTGGGTCTGCATTTCAACTGGTGGTGTGGGAGATCTTGTCAAAGCTAATGGAATATTACCCAGAAAAGTACCATCAGATTTTGATCCACCATGCAATACCATTTGGAAAGCATCTAATTGGCAACAGCTTCATTTTTCAGCATGACAATTATTTCAAACACTGCCAATGCAGTAAAATCAAATCTGGATAGAAAAACATACAGTGGAATACTGTCAGTGATTGATCAGCCTCTTCAGATCCTGGATCTCAGCATTATTGAAGCAGTGTGGGATCATCTTGATGGAGAACGGAACAAAAAGAAGTCGACATCCAAAGAAGAGCTTTGCAATGTCCTGAAGATGTGTCATTTTTTAGGCACAAGCTGCCAAAGAGAATTCAGGCTGTGTTAAAGAATACACGCGGTCATACCAAATATTGACTTCCAAGCTCTTTAAAATTGTACAAACTCGGATTTTATATATTGCAGTGTGTGCAATATTTCATTAAATTGCTATGTCTGCTTCCCATTTTTCTGGGAAAACGTAAAGAAGTGAGGGCTGGCTCAAGACTTTTGTATAGTACTGTACAGCTGCAGCAAGGGCCACTTTAAAACCCATACATACAAATTATCTTTCAGCCGTTCTGCTGTCTCAGGACTTGGGTTAGTGTACATTTTGTGGTGATGGTTCTAATATTACATTATTTAAAGTGGACTACTTAATAGCGTCCTGAATTTTTGAGCAATTGTACAGACAAGAACACTCTGACTGTAGTGGTTTGAGTGGGAAACTGCAGAAAAGAATATTCTGAAGTTGAACTTCCTGATATTTCAAAATTACTTCCATTAATCATAAGCCAACAACCATGGGCTCTATTTACAAGAATCAATGGTGCAGTTTATAAGGTCTTTAAAAAACCTCAGCTGGTCCATGCAACATGGTGGAGCAGGAGCAGAACACTGAGCTCTGCTCACATCATTGAACTTCTCACCCTATTATGCAAAGCAGGCTGAGCCGTTCTGCAAAGGAATGCCATTGGTAATGGCGAGGTTTAAGTCCCTGATAGCTGAGAGTGAGGCTTGAGCTTTATTTGTAGCTCTGCAATTTCTTTAAGTCAGCGGTGACTCAACAGTTTTTGACCACAGTCATTAACCTAACCAGCTGCTCTTAATGATGATAATATTACCAGACATTTAGAGGACTCGTTTCAAAGAGGAACTAAAATGTGGATTTATTTTATTTATTTTTTTGGCTTTTGATACTCTTGGTGAATGAGCTCCAGTTCTTTGTGGATCAATAAGTTATTAGCAATAAATAGAACATAAGATACAAAAAAATACAAGACGCATTTTTCACTCTCATGCCTCGATCCTCCTCCAGAAACATTTCTGCTGGTGAGGTGAAGTGTGTTATTGCTTTCGTAAAACAAAAAAAAAAACAAGGCACTCTTCGAGGTCAGCTGGGCTCACCATGCTGGTTTATGCAATTACACATCTTTAATTTGCTTAGCGTAGCAACTTGTTTGCATTTAATTTGCTGTTTCATATTACAGCACAGTTGTTGTGCCTAAACACATGCCTACTCACACATTTAGCAGAAATGAGGCTGCATGAGAATCCAATTAAGGCACCTTTTCCCCTCGTCCAGTTGTGCTTTTGCTTGAGTGTGTAATGACAGAATTACTGAACCTTCTACGCACATTGTTGGATAGATTTTTAATAGGGCTCTATGAAGGGGGTAGAAAACACTGTGTATCTTTGTGGTTTTGGTAAAACTAACCCAGTGTCACAATTTGGTGCTGGATGAGGAGCTAGATGAGGAATCAAAAGCAGGACTCTTAAACATGGAGAAGACGGATTCAAAAAGGCAGAATTATTGCGCTGTTGACACTTGAAACATAAACTCATGAACTAGAAACTAAGAACTTAAACACTAGGGAAACTAGAAAACTAGGTGCCAAGTAATTTGGAAACACACAGCACATGGAGTGGTACGACACAACAAAGGGCAAAGGAAAACACGGGGCTTAAATGCACAGGCAAGACAACGAGAGGATGGGGAACAGGTGGGAACACCGCTGGGACAAATCTGACATAACAAGACAAAGGAAGCAAAGCAGAATACACTGACATAAGTCAACGACTATCAAAATAAAACAGGAGGCATGACATCATGTAGATGCAGACTTGACACGGAAACACGACAGACTCTGGGACAGAGGAAATACAAAAGCAAACGAAAACATGGGAACAGACTAAACATAGGCTAAACACTAAGGGAGAGAGGACTAAGATTACCGAGAACTAAAGAAACCCAAACACATGAAAAAATATTCAAAGAATCTAATTCCAGAAGCTGAAACACAAATAGTGGGTCGCAGACCAAGTACCGTGACACCCATCTTCTACTTAATGCAATCTGTTTGGAATGTTATCATATGTGTCCATCAATGACCTCAGTGGACATACCCTATCAGAGCAGAGAATAACCTACTGCAAATGTTCACATTTTGTAAAGTTAATGTATGTTTATCCAGCTGTCAGCTCTCACAGGCCAAACCCTGGAGAGATCACCAGTCAATCGCAGGGCTAACACAGAGAGATAGACCTGTGTTAGCACTGGTTCACACTAGTGAACCAGTTAGATTTTTTTTTAGATTCACCTGCTACCTTAACATTCATGTCTTTGGAGTGAATAAAGAAGCTCGAGTACCCTGCGATACTGCACGCAGGCACAGGGAGAACATGCAGCCTTCACACGGAAAAGCCCCAGCGGGTTCCTACTGTGAGGTGATGGTGCTAATTACTTAACCACTGTGCCTGTATAGATGGATGGATAGATTCTAGTATATTTTGTCTATATAGTGATAAAATCAGAACACACTAGAGCTTTACACAGACTCTTATTCCTTTTATTCATTTACTTCACCAGGCAACTCTAACTATATAATTAGTCTGGAGAGACATGGAAGCACACTACAACTTGACCAGGTGGCTGACACATCGTCACAACTGTTAGGTGATAACTGTCATTTCCAATAACTGAATGAAGATTTTAATAGCTTGTAATGATGCTGTAATAGGTGTAATAAGATGAAACAAGAAGGTAATAATATGCAAATAGCAATTTATTATCACCTGATTAGCAAAGTAATTTCTAAAAATAGATGATGACTGAGAACTTTCACAGACGAATGTCCAAATAATGATCTTCTGAGTAATATTACATTGAAATATATGTAATTACGTGATAACAGGGGATAATAATGCAGAAACAAATATATGTCTGTGAGGCAAAACAATTACTAATAGTATCAAAATATTATAGTAATAATATTAACCTCCTGACCATTAAATTGTAATATCTGTGCATTTGTATATACAAACTTGTGGTAGTAACCTCATAATTATAAGTTAATGTTGTTTGCTTTAACCGTGGCTCCATAGTAGAGTGGTTTACACTGTTGCCTTACACATGAAAGCTCCCCAGTTTGATGCTGGAAGGAGACTTAGATCCCATTGGGGGCTGCGTCAGGAAAGGCATCTGGTGTAAAACTCTGACAAATCACATATAATGAGCCATCTGCTGTGGTGACCCCATGTGAATAAGGGAGCAGCCAAAAGAAGCTTCATTGATTGATGCTTTGACATATTAGGATACTGTTATCATATTATAATACTGGAGTGATTCCTGCATTATGTCCTTAGCATTCGTCTTTGTTTGAAGGTAACTGGGTAAACATTATATGTAATGTGTGACTTATTTCCTGGAACCACCTGAACATGTGGTAGTTTCATACCAGGAATCAGGGCTGCAACATACAAAAATCCCTGTTTCTGTCTAATTCCATATCATTGACATATTAAAGCAAACTCAATTATAAGGCGTGTAATTAAGAGATGATAACTTGCTATTTCCATACAGAAATAGTTGGAATATTCACAGAGTAACATGGAGCGCTGTCTTTTGTCCCGTCTTCCTCCCCTAACCTTGAACTGGTCATGGCAGATGGCCGCCCCTCACTGAGCCTTGTTCTGCTTGAGGTTTCTTCCTGGTAAAAGGGAGTTTTTCATTCCCACTGTCACCAAGTGCTTGTCATATGCCGTGGGAGTGTCTGGTCGGGTGTGGTCCAGGTTCCTGTTGTCCATTCCCTGGGGTGGAGTTGGCCAGCTCATCACCTGCTTCCAATTTCCAGGCCTCCATCTAGAGGGTTTTTAAGCCAGGGCTGCCTGCCACTCCTCGCCAGTTTGTCCTCCTACCACCCGTGATAAACTTGGCCTCCTCTGTGCTCGGACTCTGTGTGCCTGGATCGTGGGTTAATGTGTTCTCCGTCTCCTGTGTTCTCCAGATTCATCACCCGTCGTGCTCATCAGCAGTGCTGGTTCTGTTTCCATCCCGTTCTCCAGTCTGCCTAGAACCCTAGGACTACACACTCACCTTCTCCTCAGCCTGCCCTCCAGCCCGTACTTCAACTCCCCTGACACCTTGGAACCTGGACCAGCTTTCCCACACTCTCAACCATCCCTGGGACACTCCCACAGCAACCCCTTCCCCGCCTAATAGCCGGTGTTTTCAAGTAAGCACAAGACTCTCCACTAGTACCACTCACCTCTGTCCTTTAATTGTTTCCCATTCAGTAAAACCCTGTGTTTGCAGAAGTTCCCGCCCATGTTCTCTTTGTGTTCAAAGTCCGTTTCGCCGCCCTCGGGCCTCCCTCAGTTCCTGCGAATAATTTCTGTTAGACCCAGTCTTGTTTAAGTTCCTTTTCCTTTCAATAAATTGTATATAGTTCGAGCAATTGAGTCTGCTCTTGAGTCCACTGCATCCTTGTTTGTGACAGTGCTTGCTAAAAAGGGGTTGTCTGATTGTTGGGGTTTTTCTCTGTGTTACTGTAGGGTCTTTAGCGTACAATATAGTCCATTGAGGTGACTGCTGTTGTGATTTGGTGCCATATAAATAAGATTTAATTGAAATTATTGTTATCTCCTTGTTTCCATATTATTACTACATTATTCCTAGCCTGTAATAGGAAGTGCTGCCAACATTTTAAATATATTCATACCAATATGTATTTTGTTGAAATATATATTCTTATATTCGATTATTAATAACATAATTATAGCACAATGAAGGAACATTGGGAATTTAATGTCTTGCTAACCACTGTACGCATCATAATTGACATTAACAGGGTTTGTGTGGGTACAGTATTAATCATCCGCACCTACATTTGCCTCAGTGTCTGATCTTTAAGAGCATTGTATGGAATAAACAACACATCTACAGTACATTCACATTGCTAGCACTATTCTTTTTGCCTTTAACCTCTGACATCGTGCTGTTTAACAGCACAACATGTGGCATGCCTCATTATGTAAATTGTTTCCACGGTCACTAATAGTGTCTTTTCTTTGCAACAATAAACTTAGTGCACGTACACATACATGTAAATGCTTGGCTGAAATTATACGCTTCCTACGTTACACACATGAATGTCATTGCATACACATCTTTGTCACACATACACAGAACCCAGGTTAGACACATTGATGACTCTCACACTGTAGGTGTGAGCGAGCATGACTAAGTGTGTGTCTGCAGTGGGCTGCTGTTTGTCCACACTTCTTTTCAGCCTTCCGCCCAAAGCACACTGGGACAGGCTCCAGCCACTGGACACGGATGAGACTTACAATGCAGCACAATGAAAACAGATGTTTACTGTCGCTGTGAAATGGTAGTGATGTCCAAGCTGTACAATGCAATGTTGAGGAGTAAAACATGGACAGGGGAGAGCAGTGTGGCACAGATATAAATTAATGTTGATAAATCACTGAGTATAACCTTGATTGATGCACAGTGGAATGCAGCTAAAAAGGTAACTGGGCAGATTCACTAAATGGTTGAAATACGTAAAAAGAGATTTTGGTGTGCACCACTGTGTGCTGCTCAGTGCTTTGTACATGAAATTGGCTTTATAAGGTTGGTGGTGATCGATCTGAAGATGAATAGAAACCGAAATGGTAGCCAAATGTCTGCTCTGTCTGAGAAAGCGAAGATGAAAACATTTGTGTACTGTGTCCATCATCTCCTGCCGTGCCCACGCTTCTTCACACAGCTCAGTCATGAAAGTGAAGCGCGGCCAGCAGAAAAAAAGAAACTGTACCTCTTTGTTAATGGGGCTTTTCTTTGAACTGAGCTAGCAGAATTTACTTGAGATCGTCGGAATGGTGTATCTGAGGATATAGCCTTAAGTTCCATTTGAATAATATATAAGCCACATAAAAGGTTGATGACAATGTCAGGTGTAAATGGGGTACGTCTGTCTGCACAGCTGAGGAGAAAGGAATCTGTTGCTGACACCAAAATATTCATCAGAGATTCAACTGATGGTGATAAAGCTTTAGGCTTGGCTTTTATACAACAGGACTCGAGAAAAGATGAGGCAGTCCACTTCTTTTGTATTTTTCACCTTTGCTAAACATACTGGAGCTCATGAAGAGCCAAGAGCGCTGGGCTAATTAGTCTTTTTGAAATGATTGATATGAAGGTTGTGGACACATGCCAAATGAGTAAAGCCTAGGATGACTCATGAGCTTGGATTTTGCACAGTACAAAGATGTGAGATACTCAAACAAACTGTTTTTGACTTCACAGAGTCCTTGATGGCATGCAGGGCTTACTTTATTATGATGGCTCATGCAGAGATAAACAGAGTGTGGAATTTTATATATATGTGTATATAGTGATTCTCCGTTAAGACAGTCTGGGGGAGTTTGTTAAATAAAAATGTCTATGCATTTATCATATTAAGGCAAGTTAGCCCAGAAATAAAGCCAGTTGCGTTCTGTTATTTTTCCACATATAAATGAATAAATTCATTTTGCAGACCTGTGTGCCCTCTGCAAGATGGCACTAAATACAAAATCGACCTTGAAAAATTAAAATCTCAAACTTTGTAATGACATTTTTTACAGTACTGTGTGAAAAATTTCATACAAAAAAGGAAATAGGTGCAGTGATTTACTGAAATATGCAAACATAAGGTTACTTGTAATTTCTTTAAGCAGTCTTCAGGAATAGTTCTGCTGGCTACTTGAAGGACATTCAAAGCTTTTCTTTAGATTTTTGACTGCCTTCTGTTTCATTCTCTGCCAACATTACCCCACACTGCCTCAATAATGTTGAGCACTGGGCTCCGGGGAGACCAATCCATGACCGCATTCAGAATTCCATCAGTTTTGACAATGCAGCCCCAAACCATGATACCTGTCCTGACCACCTCTGTACACACTGATGACAATTTCAACTACATCCGACCTGTTGATATTTATTTTTAGTCCAGTTCTTGTGTGATGCAGCGTACCTCAGCTTGACCATTTCTGGTCTCAAGTGAACTGTAGATCAGCCAGATGCATCTCTCAGATCCCGTATAAGGTTTCTTCTGGATTTTTTCCAATTTCTAAGGACAGGACTGTCAAATATTTTTCATCTGCTCTAGATAGTTTTCAGCCCTGTCACTTTTACTTTTATCTACCAAGTGTCCAGTTTCCTTAACATTTTTTAAAGGGCACACTCCACACCATGCTGATATATTCCAAGCTTTTGATTAATTTTCAAAGAAAAACTTTGAGAGACATTCAGAAAACCTGGAGAACTACTCCTCAGGACCACTTTAAAAAAAATTATAAGACAGTCTGACTCCTCGGAAGCCAAATATAAAGAAATGAAGGGGGGATGAACTTTTGCACAGTACTGTGGATTATATAACAGTTTTCTGTGCAGTCTGGTATTAAATATAACAAATGATTTTAAGATGAAATTTAGTTTAATAAGCCTTCATTGACCATTGAGTGTTATTGGTTTAATGAGCTGGTCAGTGGTAAAGTGACTGCTGTGGACATATGAACAGATATTGTGAAATTATCTTGGTTTAGATGAAGTCTAACATAGGAATTTACATAGCATGTAGTGACATACAGTAGCAAAAACATCCGGGACTCAGACCTTTTTGAGTTAAATTTGGCCGCTGTCATCTTCGACCAGTAGCTGCTCTGCTACAAACACTCCTGCTACTAGGAATTTCTGTTGTAACCACCTGGACATGCACATTTGCACTTGATTACTGGAAGTCTCAAATGTGTCATGTCTCCACCATAATTTGTGTTTCAGCAAAAAAGAAAAAAACTGCTAGGAGACAAATTTGGCAAGTGGGGTGTGAAGTGATCGACAGTCATGCTCCTGCTGGTGCTGCTGACCTGGTCCTTCTCCTTCAGGCTTAGGCATGGTAAACTCTTAACTAAAGCCTGCTGTTTAGTCCGTGGTTTGTATCCAGAGATCCAGCTTTCATTAGCAGTGGCCGTGGCAACAAGAAAGTTGGGTTGGTCTGATACAGAAGTACATGTTTAATGTCTGGACTAGTTTGGGAGCCATTTGTGACATCTTAAATGCACATACAGATGATATTGTGGAGAAATCATTCAAAGATACATCTGGTAAGGTTTTTGTCTCTGAGGTCCGAGAATTTCTCCAGTGCAACTTGTGGTCTAAAGCAACATCTCCCTCTCCTCATATTCAACCGCTTGTGGCAGATGGCTGCCCCTCCCTGGTTCTGCCAGATGTTTCTTCCTATTAAAAGGGAGTTTTTCCTTGTCACTGTTGCCAAGTGCTAGCTCACAGGGGGTCATCTGATTGTTGGGTCTTTATCTTAAGATATAAAGCACCTTAAAGCAACTGCTGCTGTGATTTGATGCTAGATAAATAAAACGTGAAATTACACCTAACAATGTTTTAGGTTGTAACCTGGAGAAGCTGGGTTATGAACTTTTTTACACATATTGTATTTCCTTGTCAGTGAGGCAGTTTGACACTTAAAGTGAATAATTCCAATGCAAAAGCAAAGTTTGGCCAAGGTAGTTAGAGTGCTGTGCTGGGAATTCTCTAGAAGCTGTCTCTTTCAGTTGTCATTGTTCTGTTGCTATATTTATTCCAGCACTGAGTCTGAATGGAGGCAGTTATAGGGTTTGCCACCTCTGTGTGATTACTTAAACACAACATTCAGCTTAGTCCGCTCTCCATTCTGCAGTTTTCCTCAGTGCTGTAGAGCATTTTATCGTCTTTACGCTCTGTTCTTTTGGGGTATTTGAAGCTTGCAGCTAGCTTTAATTTTTTTGGTCCATGCTCTGCCTCTTGCATGAACCTGATTTGCTTCTCTGTACATATATAATACTCCAAAAGTTACAGCTGGAAATATTTTAAAAGGAAAGTATTTCCTTACATGTAGTAAAATACTCCCTTGCTTTAGATACTAGCTTTTCGTGTGCGACTTACTATAAGCACTTGTACTACTACTCGTGTAACATCTGGGCAGCTTGTTTCTCAAACCAGTAATCTCTTCTTAGTGCTTCTTGAGCATCTTTACATGTGCTCTGCTCCGTGTTAATCACTGTGCACATATCATTTGTTTACACCAACATACATACATATGTATTGAGCTGGCTCGATGACCAAACAAGTGTACTGTATGGTCAATATAAGCTTCACAGTCGACACTGTGCAGAGGAGATGACAGGATAATTACAGGTATGTACGGTTTGCTGATAGCACAGTGGGAAAGGTCAAGGGGTCAGCAGATCAATAGATTTCTTTCTGTCAGCCATGTGAATATTCATAACAAGGTCAGAGGTGATCATTTGTTCACACAGTGAAAGCAGTAAATCAGTGGATCAAAGAATCATCTTTAATTCATTCTTTCGTTATCTGATTCACAATTCCCTTCATTTCCCTCGCGGATAATGCATCAGATAAACATGCAAATGATCACTAGTTTGCATGCACATATTTAGGTAATTTTTTTGTCCAGTATCGGACATCCTAAAATCTTTTATTTCAATAAAACATTTAACCTTATCCCATTAGGCTGTACTCCTTCCTTTTCTTAGCTATTTACTGTATACTCTCCGATTCTCTGATTTTATTTGGTGTATCTGGTTAGCCTTTCTAAGGTACACAGGGAAAAGAAAACATTTCAGAGAGGCCTTTTTTCCCAGGGTAAGGACTAACAATCTCACTGCCCTATAAAATGAGATCTGTGCCCTTATTTGCACCAAGGCCCCACAGCACAATCTCACCACGAGGAGAGAAAACGCCACAAGGCTGGCAGATCGCATCCATGGGCAAGAGGTTCAATTACTTCAGTTGTCATGGAGCAATAAATGACAAATTAAGTGGCTGGCACTGAACACTGCTTGAAGGAGGCTGTGTCAGAATTCTAATGTCAGCTGTGTCTGACAGTGGGTAAAGAGATAGACAGCGAGAAAGAAAAAAACCTTAAAGTTTGGCAAAGGAGAAAAACAGACAACTGTTTTTCAGCAGGATAGATTCTCCTTGACCTTGATTCACAATATTAGGCGTGTTGGCTGCTTGAAAGATGGTTCATGGATGTTTTAATTGCTTTTTAAAAGACCTTCGTGTTATTTATAGGTCCAGTAAACAGCAGGGTGTATTGTTTGGCTGTGTTCATTTAGTCTAACATCTTTATCTGATTATATCCTTTTCAGATGCCCGTGATCTTTGCTACGACAGACTGGAACAGGCATTGTAATCCTGTAATTAATAGAGTCTGCATAGAGAATTTAGACACCGGCCTAATGCAAGTTCTCTGTAGTGCCAGTTTTCATCACGCTGCAAATCTCAATAACTCTAAAGACACACTAGCAGCATTGTGAAGCTTTAATGAACGTACACACTGAGAAACAAAATCTGTGGATATTAAATGGAGACATTGTGCCACTCTCCGTGTGTTACTACTGTTAGGTGATACATGTAAAGATTGGCCTAATGGCCGTGTTGTATGAAGCAGACATGAAAGCAGCCCACATTACTTCATTAGATGTCAATGCAAAACAGAAGACGTTGTCTTCATAGTGTATTAATGGATGACAGAGAGTATATATATATATATGGAGATGTAGGTGACCCACACCTACCCCACATTTGCCTTATTGGTTCAAGAGAAGGAAAAGAAACACCCCCCTTTGTGATATTCTACTGCTAGCTATGAACTACAAGCCAAGTACGTGTTTATATGAGTTATTGCAAATTACCTTCAACTATGCTACACTTAGCAGCAAGCACCTGACCAAACAGCAAATGTGAGATCATGATTTACTTTCTTTGAAACTGCTGAACCCTCAACCTTTGGCAACCACTTTTGATCACAAGGCGACTGCATAGGTCAACATGGGTTGATTGGAATCGCTCTCAGATTAGCAAAGGCTTGCCATCCAATTTATAAATGCAGATAGACTGCCAACTCACTGCAATGAGTCTGAGTCATTTTGCTGCAATGGGGGCAACTTGTCTGTTTGCAGTACAGGAACTGACTCAACTCGTAGCCAACTGGTTACATTCTGGTTATTTTCCTTTGTAAAAGCAAGGCTGCCTGCAAAGCGCTTGTGTCAACAGCTACGTGATGAAGTTGTATCTGAAGGTGAATTTCCATTTAATGTGATGTAGATGGCAATGGCTTTGCAATGGATTTTCAACAGATGGCAGCAGATTTGCAAGTTAACTGAACTGTATCATAAACAGATTACATGCAAACCAATGTGACCTAATTCAGTCAGAAACTGGTGGCAACCTGACTCTGTTTTATCGGGATTTAATTGGTGTTTTATCACACCAAAGTTGCGCAGACCTGGTGCCCATTTTTGAAGCAACCATTTCAAACCCAACAAGCCGGCCAGTTCAGTGCACACAGCTGCAATAAATTTTGTTTGCACTGCAGCCTCCAATCACTGTTTCTCTAGTGTGTAGCATTAGCTGTTAAATGCTAAAGACTTAACATTTCTATTGCCTTCCATCAGGTAACATTGGGTTAAATTTGTTTAGTCAGTGTTCTACTTCAGTAGAACTTGATTGTTCTACTTGAAATGTCATTTGCATTTAGACAAACAGAAACGGCTAAAATCTGGTTTATAAATATTGGCTGAAGGATTTAACTGAAGTGGCCATCTAAACAGTTCATTCAATAATACAATGAAGTGAATGTAATAATTTAATAGATTAGTCTAAATATAGGCTTTAGTCAGACAGACTGGACAATATCTTCAGAGGTGTGAAAAAATGTTTGCCCCCTTTCAGAATTCCTATTTTTTTCTTTGTACGTTTGTCAACATTAGACAAAGATAACACAAGTAAACAAAATGCAGTTTCTAAATGAAGGTATTTATGATTAAGGGAAAAGAAATCCAAATCTATATGGCCCTGTCTAAAAAAAGTGATTGCCCCCTAAACCTAATAACTGGTCGGGCCACCCTTAGCAGCAAAAACTGCAAACAAGTGTTTGTGATAACTGGCAATGAGTCTTTTACTGTGCAGGAATTTTGGCCCACTCATCTTTGCAGAATTGTTTTAATTCAGCCACATTGGAGGGTTTTCAAGCATGAACCGCCTTTTTGTTTTAGTAGACAGCAGAATTCATGGTTCCATTTACCACACAGAATTTCTTTTTTCAGTTTACAGACTTACTTGAATCACCTTCAATATAAGACATTGTTCACAGCGGCTTTAATACTCGGCCGAACCGACAGGTCTGCCATCCACACTGCCGAGCCACTGGCTTGCCCGAATATAAGGTTTTTTATACTAAAGTACCATCGGAAGTTTTGAAATTAATTTGATTGCTAAACACAGCGGATTAATGGTCAACCTTTAATCTGCTTAGTTTTTATTCCCCATTTTGAGCAGAGGTAAATAATCAAATGACTGAGACCAAACTGAACCACTAGGTCTTGTAATCAATTACATTTTCTGTCTTCAACCAGCTGGGCTTAAAGGAGGGGGGTGGGGCAAAACGAAAAAACATAAAATCATTTTATATCACTCCAGGATACAGACAGACCCCGCTGGCATCCTTTACACCCACCTTTCCTTCATCTTATCGCTGAATTTAAATGTATGTTGTTCGGAAAACATTGAGGTTGCTGACCTCTACTCCCTCGCTCCCTTCATTCTCTCCCCTCGCTCTTCTTATGTGATTTATTACTGGCCGTCCTGCTGGGTACATTGCATCCTGCTCAGCAGATAGACAGTGTAACTGAGTCATGCTGCAGCAGTTTTGTCAGGGTAACAAAACATTTGCACTGGGACTGTGAACTTACATCCCCAAGGTGACCTCCAGGGACATCCTGTTGGGCTACTCAAGGTGACAGCTGAGCACTTGAAGCACACTGAGCAGAAAGGGAATGCGCTGCAGTAAAATGAAGGAGGGCATCACGCGGATGAGATTCATTCATCTTAATAAAGAGGACCATCAAAGTGATGTGGCTGCAGAGCTCCTAGTTAGACAAGGGAAGAAAGGCAGGGAGACAGAGAGAGGAGGGAAGAGAAGCAGACAGGGCTATGGGTAAGGCTTTCCAGCTGTAAACACAATGTTCTTTCCCCGGCATCATTCCCCTGAATAGAACAGTACCTACCTGTTGGCAGCATACTGGCAGAAAAGCTCGTTTTTGCTGAAGTGCTGCAAAGCACATTTTAATTTGACACCCCAAATGCTTGGTAGCACAATTATTCTTTTAAGTGAAAATCTGTCACACTTTCATAAAAATAAACGTGTTTTGCTACTCCACATCAGTGGCTGACATACAGTAGCACAGCAGCGATTCAAAGAAGAGTCGAATCACAAAGGCTGTTACATTCCTGTTTTAAACACCCACGTCTGTGGGGTCTTTCCCATAAGATATCTTCTGGCATACAGGGAATGATGCATTTTATGCTGCCAGCAGTGTCTCTGTAATAAATACCGGGTATTTATCTCAAGCAGGGAACAAACTGGGAAAATTGCATCGCCTACAGATGCTACGGCTACACTCAAGTTCATCATAAAATAGAAAGGCAAAGACGTCACTTATTGATTGACAAGTAATCTCCTGTAAAAACAAAAGCAGAGTGACAGCTTGAGTGGTTTTCCTTACAAGAGTGATAGCATGCAGAGAAAAGTGTACCGCATCACCTCCTACCTCTTCATGCAACCAGCTGCTTCCCCCTCCTGCAATATTTAAGACTGATCTGCTGACAAAAAAGCTCCAAATATCTCTATATTTTCATGTAGACGGGCTCTTTTTTCGTAGGCTTGTTTGTGTTTTGACAGAAATCTGGTCGTTTAGCCCCGTAGAGGAATATGCCTAATATTCCAAAAGCTGTCTTGTGTGTCTACATGACCAATTTAAAGCCAAATTAATTTTGGTTGATGGTCCTTTTTTAGGGGCTTTTATTTGATGGGGCAATGTAGAGTAGACAGGAAAGTAGGGAGAGGGGGTGATTTACATTTGAGCCCAGACTACTGCAGTAAGGACCACAGCGTTCAGTGCAGCAGAAAAGAGTGTGAAGTAGATTAAAAAATTTAATTTGACATCTTTCATTTTGAATGTGTTCTATTTACACTGTAATAATAGCATTTGGGTCTGGCTTGGAAATGGGTGAGCTACAACATTCATATTGTGCATATTACTTTGTGCATGTGGGGTTGTGTTAAAATCATTGTGCATGCATGTCACGGTAAGTAGAGTTAGTACAGTTGGTCTTACGCTGGGATTTTTTACACAGGTTTTATTGCATTTTCTAATACACACTTAAAGGTCACTAATGAGGTTACACTGTCTTTACAAGAGAAGCCCACCGACTGTGACTAACATTTTCAGAACCACTTTACTGTACACAATAAAAACAAAAACTTGGTGGCAGCAGGATATTATCTTTTTTATTTCATGCAGCCTTCATGATCAAATCTGGTGCTTCTGCTGTCATGGTTAAAAACAAAGTACACAGGACTTAAGTATGCAGGCATTTATAAAAAATTTAAAAAAAGTACGTAAATCCTACAAGGTCCTAAAATGAATACAACTTCAGATGAACAACAATGCATGACACATTACAGTGTGTCATTATTTAATATCATTTATCAAATACACCCTATGCATCATCTGGCAGAACTACGTTTTGCAGCAATATCTTGATCATTTTCTGTATGACTTTATCAGTAGCTCACATTGGTGTGAAGAAATCCAGGTGCATTCTTCTTTACTGTATTAGTTCAGTTCATTGAGGTTTGCAGGAATTCACTTATACTATCTCTGTTTCATGGACATTGTTCCAGAAGCCTTGTGGTTTTGTTCAGTTTCAACTTTGCAAATCTAAGTACTCTCTCATGTTCTTTTTAGAGGGAAAGGCTTGTTCCAAGTAAGCCGTACTTTTTTAGTCTTTTTATAATTGTCTAACTGTCATTAGCTGTAATGTTTAACATGCTAACTGAGGCCTATAGGGTCTGAGATGTAGCTCTTGGGTTACACAGTCTTGGGTTTTCTCTTTACATCTTTACAATACAAAGTGTCTTGTACAGCGTGACTTACATTGTGATTTGGTGATATATAAAAAACAAATGTAAATGAACAGGATGCTATTTGAACCTTAAGCCTCAGGCTGCATAGTCAGATGGCTGATTGCATGTTTCCTGCTGTTGATTGATCTCCCTTTATAGGACAAACCATTTATAACCATTCAATACAGTTTGTAGCTGGGGAAGTGAAAGAATGGATGGATATTTTTGGTAGACCCTAAATTTTACCATTTTTTCTGAGTCATGATTCATTTGCGTAAACATATGCATAAATTCTTTAGCTGGCACATGGGGAAAAATATCAAATGTTTAACAATTATCTGTATAACAATAGTCGCTCCTGTTTCTGTTGTAATTTGGACAAAACAGGCACAAAGTTCTCTGAAGTGGATGAATCATGATACCAAAAAAGAAAATCGTAATAAATCCAGATTTCAGAAGAGCTGTAGAGAAACCTTACTCAAATGACACCCACATTCCAGATGTGCCAGTTCGTGTTGTTTACTATCTTGCATGATACATGCAGTATGCCAACAAAAAGAAATATTGAAAAAGGAGAGAAAAGATGGTTCAGGGGGGTTGAAGTTATGTGAAGAAGCTTGCCTGATCATTTTATGAAACCTTTATTCTTATAAAAAGAGACAGCAAACAAACAGAAACCTGTTTAGAAACAAACTGTCTTGTTTATATGTGGAATAAAAGCAACTCTGTTACAGAGGATTGATCATTTTGAAATCCGAAACAGATAATAGTCAGCCCATCGGCCGGCTAAGATGAGATGCAGGTTTCAGAGGTCACACTTCTGTCTTGCTCTGCACTTACAGATTTATTTTTATGTATTTATTTTTTATTTTTCAAACTCTTCAGTCTTCACCCTTAAGTGACAGCAGTGCTCCCTCTGGAGCCACAAAGGGCTTTCGAAAGTTTTTATTTCCACATAATGCAGTAGTGCTTTCAAAGACCTGTAACCAGACTTTGATGTGTAAAATCAGCGGCTATCTCCTCCAAGCTTACGGTACTTTCATCTGCCGTACAGAAATAGAAGAGTTAAATAAAACAAACTACAAACACCATGCGTCACTAGAGCCATAAAGACTGATGCTCATCACAGGGAGCGCTATATATTATGTTATTTTATCTCTACCGCAGTCAACAATCACATGTTTATCAGGTGAAGACAGTTTAATGAGAGTGCAGTTATCGCTGCTGTGTGCAGCTGCATGCATGGACAGCATTTGTAATATCCCGGGCTTTTAGGGGAGTGGCATGAGCAGCATCAGAGACACGGCATTAAAACAAAAACCAATCTTTGGGATCATTGCCGTGGAAAAGACAGTTTGAGACTTCTGAAAGTGGGGCAGAACAGTCCGTTTGTTTGACAGGAAGAAGAAAGACGCTGTAATGCGATTCCATGCAACAGCTATTCTATCACAGAGCTGGCCTCGTGCCTCTTTGCTTCACTTGTATCCTTTAGCAATTTTCACTTCTCATCGACGCAGATGAATCTCTGCTGGGCCTTCAACCCGATCATCGTAGTGCAGATTGTTCCTCTGTGGAAATATCACAGGAGGCCAACAGCTGGCTGTAGTTCATTTTTTGTCACTTCACTTTTTCAGCCACATCATTATTGAACAAGTCTGTTCAAGTTCAGAGGAGATTTCAGACTGTAGCACTTAAACAGATGGCAGTCCTCTAGGCCTTTTCTGCTGAAACAAAAGACTGACAGAGATAAACCTAAATGTAATATCTTTTTCCTGCAGTTTTCTTTTTGCAATCAGTTGTTTCCCTCTGCACAAGTTGGTTCTCCAGCCAAGAATGAGGCGTATTTAGAGCAGTGGAAATCTGTGTGTTTTTGTGTGTCTCCTTCGGTGTATCCTTCCTTAAAGATTTGATATTAGTGTGAAACTTAAGCGGATATTCACACAATGACCCAGCACATAAACTATCATGTGTGGCATACAGAGACCCGCATGCAATGGCACATAATCTTCCACAGCATTAAGAGTTAGACATACAGCCTATCCTGTAGAGTTATCACCATGGAAACTGGACAGAAGTGAAAAGCCTATACTACGGTGGATGGAGCAATGGCATGACAACATCCTAGGCCCTACTCTGTGACATACACAATATGGAAAAGCTTTATCTGCCAGCCTCTAAGAAATGCAAATCACTGGCCATCTTTCCACTTTAGCATCCTTTATTTTACTTCAACCTCAGCACTACAGAGTCTATGCAGATTAACCTGAGCTCTCAGAAGGGGTCAGTCAGGTATTTAAAAAGGGTGAGAGCGGTAAGAGTAATAAAAATTCATAAAAGATTCTTCAGAAATCCTGTTAAGCTCTATATATCAAAAGCTAATGATTATTACCTTGTTCAGACTTTGAGCTCTCATGGTTGAATGCTTCAAGAAAGTCAGCTTTCAAAGTATATGCTTAAATCGCCGCAGCAACATTTTCTTGGTAACCACTGACTAACAAAAAAATCCATGTCTTATCAAACCAGCTGTCTACTTTGTGCTACTGCACTGGCTGCCCAAAATCTAGGAGCTTCTTTTCCTCTGCCTTTCTGTACTTTCGAAAAAAAATATATACTAAAGCCACTACAGGGATTTAGATTGGCAATGGATGAAATGACTGTGGAGGCCCATTGTTTTGGTTACAGCCCTCAACTTGACTTTGCCACCTTTGGTAGTGTATGTGTGCAGCAAACATTTTGTCAAACATCCAAATAACAGTTTAGGCTCTAAGTGAAGCTAAAGCATTTTGACAGCGTGCCACCAGTAATATAGTGGAATGTGCATAATTTAGAAACCTATGAGTAATAACGCTATGTTTACAAGAGCCTCCGTCACAGAGGCCTAGACACAGGTAGGAGACAGCCAGGCAAGCATCTGTTGCTAGGGAAAAATGAGCATTCCCCACCTGGTTGCGACTAGTTAATGGAAGTTAGCTGTGCAATCAATTGCTAAAGCAGGCCTAAAGACTGGTCAGTGACATCTCTCCACCCATCCACCCCGCTAATACCAGTCGCTGGTGAAAAACGATTTCCACTTCTCGTTTGCGATGCACTTTTTCAAGTTTCAGTGTGGTTAGTTAGCAAGTTTTTGCAGAAAGGCCTTTGTCTTCCATGCAAAATTCAAGCATCCAGGGGAACTTGCTAGCGATCAAAGCAATCACAAGCAGGTGTTTGGTGCAGTACCCTTTTTGCTACTGATTGCACACACAGCCAGTAACCTCCGGGAGCCTGACTGGCGTTCTTCCGAGCTCCTTAGACCATGACCTGGATGCCTAAGAACCTACACAGACTGTTTTGAGAATACATATTTTTTTCTAGAGACTGGAGGTAGCAGCCATTGTGATTGAGGCCTTTTAAAGTGTGCCACCTGTAATATAGTAAAATGTGGATTATTTAGAAGACTAGCCTGTTGATGCTAGCTAACATAAATATACAATTTTATATAACATTTTAGCTAGCTAGAGGCATCTTGTTAAAATTTAGGACCTCGGTTTCATGTTGTGATAAGTTCGGCTGACAGTTTTTGCATGCAGTTAATGGGGTTTTCATAGCATTTCTTTCTTTTTTTGCTGTTTCCACTGACTCCTGGCCAGGAAATGTCATGTAATTGAATTTGGCAGCATGTTTCCTTGATTGACAGGTGTTCATGCCTCCTGCTTAGCCATGGTGGTTGCTAGCTGTATTCCTCACATATCCCACAATAATTTTCCAAATTCTGGCAATCTGAAAACCAGCCTGAAAAAGGATCCCTCTATCATATAGTGATTTCTGGCAAATATAAAATGTGCCTATGGTCATTTGTTTAAACAATCAGAATCTTCAAATGCAGAACTTCCAGCGTGCGGCTCATTTTCTAAATATAGTCCAGGAGAAAAATGTAACAGGAACAGTTTGCTCGAGACTAATTACTTGCCTTATGGTATTTGTCAGTATTTTCCATAATTAGCGGATAGCTTGTTAGCTCATCTGCTTCATGCTGTTGTGTCTCCCTGACGATTCCAACATAAACTGGAAAGAACAGAGTACCATTGCAGAGGGAAAAAAGCCACCAGGAGGATTATAGAAGGGATGATTTTTTTGCTTTTAGTTAGTCTGATGTAGGCCCCAAACCAAGGCTGAGTTTAGGTCTATACCGATCCCTCTTTTAATCCTTAACCCCAACCCCTGTCTTCTCTGTATGCGTTTAACTCTAATCCCCAAATTAACCTCAAGCCCAAACCTTCACTTATCCTTTTTACAGAAGTTACGGCTGAGCTCTGTGGCTTGTTACTAAATGCAGTTGCTTAATTGGACTATCGGTATAAGATGTGAGCAAATTACCATATCTCTTATGTCCTGCAGTTCTTGCATATCAGCAGATTCCCATGGAGTTAAGATGTTTTAAATAAGTGGAAGGCAGGACTTAACTGTACACACTGTATCTGTGCAATCTTTCAATCAAACAAAATTTGGCCCAGCTTCTCTGCAGCAGCCATCCGCACAGTCAGTGAGCATTCAGTCTGAACCAAGGTGACTGTAATATTGCCATTGAATACACTAGTCTTTTATATGTTTCTTTAACTTACTAAATTATCTGTGCTTTGCAGCATTAGCTCTGCTTTTCACCCGGCCAAGGCAAGGCTGATAAACTATAGATCCATCAGACAATGAAATAGCTCGGCCGTGCAGCACTGAATCATCTTTCTTTAAGAATTACTGACTGTATGCATTTCCTGACAAACTTCTTTTTCTTTTGTTGATATGGAGCTTTTTCTAATTTTAGTTACCTCCCTTGCTTGTTTTGTTATTTCTCCAAGATATATCTTATATATGAAAATGGACTTTCTTTAGAAAACTGCCATCACGCTTTAAGCGGATATTTGCAAATGTTATTTTTTGATACAGAGTAACATTAGCAGTGTCCACCATGCACTCTTGATTGCACTAACTGATGGAAAAGCAGCTCCTATAAATCAGGGGTTCTGTTTTCACCCAGTCTGGACATGACCACAGAGTCCTGATGCTTTACTTTGTTAACCAGCTATGCTGCTACAGTAGGTGCTAAATTCCTCTGTCTGCACTTTGATGTCGGGAAGAACTTATAGAGATTTATGACAAAAACATATGAAAGTAGACCAAATCAATCAAATTTCCACCATCAAGACTAACTTCCCCATGCATCCATTCTCCAGAAAAAAAAGAAAAAATAATTATTGAAAGTAATCATAGATGTTTTATGTTCATTTTAACTGATGAGAAAGCCTATTGCATTTGCTTTAATTATCACTAGACTGCATTAAAAATTTAGAGACCTGTCTCGCTGAATTAAGTCCAAAGCAATTAAAAGAAATTTGTATATATACCCCAGCAAATCCAACGTGGTCTCTATTTTTTCAATTTAAATAATACCAGCTCTGACTTGTGGCAATTATACATACAAAAAAAAAACAAAAAAAAACAGCAGTTGGAGTTTCTTGTTGCAAATGATATCCATTAGAGGGTCTGGCATGCTAACAAGAAGGTTTACTTTAGGCCTTTGTTCAAATGGCGAGAAAACCCTCTGCTGTGATTTTTCTTTCCCTCTCACAGCAGTGTATAGCCTTTAATACATGTTACAGGATAAAAGCAGAGTTTATCCTTACTGCATGTGTGATATCAGCTACATAAATTAAATACGAATCTTTAGCAATATCTTATTACACTATATGATGCATCACAGTTTCAAGTAAAGAGGTGTGACCTTAGAAGTGAAATGATTTTTTTTTTTATTATCATCATTTTAGAACTGGGTTTTTTTAATGGCTGTTTTGACAAGCAGCATCAGTACATACTGAATGTGTGTGCTTGAAAGAGTGTGTGTGTGTGTGTGTGTGTGTGTGTGTGTGTGTGTGTGTGTGTGTGTGTGTGTGTGTGTGTGTGTGTGTGTGTGTGTGTGTGTGTGTGTGTGTGAATGTGCACTTAGGAAAGTGTGTGGGAGTGTAAAGAGAGAGAAAAACAGTCAACGGGGGAGAATGAACCAAACAGTGTAGCACACATCCCTGCTTAGTGCATGCCTCTCGATGAATATGGATTCATCTATGCATCTACATTTTCTTGGCTTCCATATTCAGGTTACTTATATCTACATATATCAGAAAAGACTACGAAGTGACTCATAAATTGTCCCTCCAGTAAATAACAGTAAATCTCAGCAGGCATTGCCAACATTGATGAGCAGAAAATGGGATGAGCAGCATTAGGAGGAGATAAATCCCCACATCTGAAGGATTATGGTTATTTTGACAAATGCAAAATGCTTTTCAAATAGAAATGTAATTACATGGTCAATATTAAAGTCAGCAGAAGATGATCTTTCTGGAATTCTAGCACACGCAGTATCAAATTGTAAAACTATTAGTTGCCTCTCAGATGGAGGTCAACGTCTGGTCTCCTTATTGCTACTAAACCCCTATATGGAGGATGCTAACCGCCTGCTACCTTGTTCAATATATGTTGCATGATTTATGAAATGAAACATTCTCCAAGGACAATTTAGCTTCTGTCTCTTGTATGCACATTTCTGACCTTCATAACAATGCATTTCCTCTGCTGTACCGTATGTCCCGCTTAATTAAGCTTACTGACTACTTGTTATCAGCTTCATGTCGGCAATGCTCATCCTGAAATTATTTTTCAGTTCATCAACAATCAGGGAAGGGGGGTCTTATGGCCATTAGGATGCCATTCAGCAGCCTTGGGTGTGCAGCCTAATAGACAGCAATGATAATAGAGGCTTGTCTGTGCTCTCTCACCGCAGCGTTGACCACTGAGTGAATTATCCAGCTGACAGAGAGCAGCAGCACAGCTCGGGCGGCGGATGTTGTTAATATGCCAATGAGAGCTCATGCCTCCCGTGCCAGTCTGAGGCATGCTGGCATGGTGCAGCTGCCTATCACGCAAATGGGAATTATTTAGCTGCAGCTTGACCTACATTCAGAGCAGTGCAAAAGGGGGACCACCTATGCGAATGTTTTCATTAGCATCACAAAGCTAATCGCTCAGGAATTAGAATTAATTGCTGTGTACTGTTCAGATCACTGGCCTCTTTAGCATCTGCTGCAAAGTGTTTTCGAGTGGGTCAGCGGAGCGCTCTACTGGAGAACTGTGACATTTGTAATGCAGCACCAAAATCACGAGAAAGTCTGAAGTTACACTGAAAGGTTATGATGCTAGGAGGCTGCTTAGAGTCAGGACAATGCTTTGAGAAATTGAAGCTCCTGGCTACAGCTAGCTTAGATGAGCATGAAGACTTGTATAAGGGGGAAGTCTTTAAAGCCCACTGTTATAGCTGGTTTCGTCCATACAAAAATCAAATGTTACACACTGTTTCCAGTCTTGGGATTAACTTTAATCAGAAATTTAGTAGACAAAATCCTCTGAATCTTCTTAAATAGTTTTTTTTTTTTGCATTTACTAGTTTGAATTTTTTTACTAGCTATTATTATTCTTATTATCATTATTATTATTTTTACTATCTTGTGGCACTTGTTTGCTTCACGCCTGTATTAAAAGCCCAGACATGTATGTTAATTTTGTTTTGTTCATTTTTCCTGTTTTCACTTCCTCGAGGCATTGTAAAACCTACACAGGTGTTTTCATTTTCTCATTTGAGCACATTGAGTTGACTTATAATGAAATGCGCTATATAGATAAAGTTTTCATTACCATTATCAATTTATTATATTTATTTTCATCATATCACGAAAGTAGTCAGAGGGCAAAAATAACCAAAGAAATTAATATTAGATAAATATATTTATTCTTCTCTGCAAGACACATATTCATTCCACGAGACAAAATAAGCAGTTACAGGCATTATTGGCCTCACTGTTTAAGCACATACAAGTACATAACAATAGACATGTAATGGCAACAATGTACGTGTAACGCAAGTTCAGTGTTCATTCTGAGAGCAATTACTACACAAAACTTATATAATTAGTAAGAAGACAATTCACAGACACATGCAAATGTACTGATAATGTTTGAGATCAGCTGCTATACATAATACATTTAATTTGTAAGGACTAGAGTGCCAAAAAAATTCTAAAAGCTTTTTAGATTTTGACAATTCTGGTACTCTAGATTAAACTGACCATGTAGGAGGAGTTGTGGAACAGACATACACACACTCTGATTATCATAGTAATATTATTATTATCATTGTATATTTTGCTGTCCAACATATAGTAGATTTGACCTTAAACACTATGGATTATAGCAAGGAACAGACAGTCTTCTATCTGAATTGAAGCAGGAAAGAAAAAAGGGCTTTTTTAAATCAACTACACTCAACAAAAATATAAACGCAACACCTTTGTTACTGCTCCCATTCCCCATGGGATGGACGTAGAGACCTAAAATTCATTCCAGATACACAATATAACCATCCCTCCCAAACAGTGGTCACAAATCTGTCCAAATGTGTGGTAGTGGGCACATCTGCTATATTGAGATAATCCATCCCACCTCACAGGTGTGCCACATCAGGATGCTGATCTGACATCATGAGTAGTGCACAGGTGTACCTCAGACTGCCCACAACAAAAGGCCACCCTGGAATGTGCAGTTTTTTGCGGTATTGGGGGTCTGGGGACCCAGAACCGGTCAGTATCTGGTGTGACCACCATTTGCCTCATGCAGTGCAACACATCGTCGCATGGAGTCTATCAGATTGTCAATTGTGGCCTGTGGAATGTTGGTCCACTCCACTTCAATGGCTGTGCGAGGTTGTTGGATATTCGTGGGAACTGGTACACGCTGTCGTATACGCCGGTCAAGCACATCCCGAACATGTTCAATGGGTGACATGTCCGGTGAGTATGCTGGCCATGCAAGAACTGGGACATTCTCAGCTGCCATCTGCCCTGAACAATGTGAACCATGATTCATCCGTGAAGCGCACACCTCTCCAACGTGCCAGACGCCATCGAATGTGAGCATTTGCCCACACAAGTCTGTTACGGCGACGAGCTGGAGTCAGGTCAAGACCCCGATGAGGACGACGGGCATGCAGTTGAGCGTCCCTGAGACGGTTTCTGACAGTTTGTGCAGAAATTGTTTGGTTGTGCAAACCAATTGTTCCAGCAGCTGTCTGGGTGGCTGGTCTCAGACGATCTTGGAGGTGAACCTGCTGGATGTGGAGGTCCTGGGCTGGTGTGGTTACACGAGGTCTGCGGTTGTGAGGCCGGTTGGATGTGCTGCCATATTCTCTGAAACGCCTGTGGAGACGGCTTATGGTTGAGAAATGAACATTCAATGCACGGGCGACAGATCTGGTTGACATTCCTGCTGTCAGCATGCCAATTGCACGCTCCCTCATTGCTTGTGGCATCTGTGGCATTTTGCTGTGAGACAAAACTGCACATTCCAGGGTGGCCTTTTGTTGTGGGCAGTCTGAGGTACACCTGTGCACTACTCATGATGTCAGATCAGCATCCTGATGTGGCACACCTGTGAGGTGGGATGGATTATCTCAATATAGCAGATGTGCCCACTACCACACATTTGGACAGATTTGTGACCACTGTTTGGGAGGGATGGTTATATTGTGTATCTGGAATGAATTTTAGGTCTCTACGTCCATCCCATGGGGAATGGGAGCAGTAACAAAGGTGTTGCGTTTATATTTTTGTTGAGTGTACATTCATAATACTGTATTTCCAAGAACCATATTCCTGATGTTTCTTTGAAAACTGTAGCTATTCCAAATATTGTGGCATCTGTGTAATCCACTCTACATTTCATTAGCCAGACAGTGCTAACTGTACAAAAGCACTAGATGTCACAGAGACAACTTAATACCACACACAGAGCAGTCTTGGGAGAAAACGGCCCAGGTAGTGAATAATTTTTCATATTGCTTGAGGTGAGGATTTTAGTACTCATGTTTTGCACACACAGACTGTGGAAAAACCACACAGTCATTTATTTTCCCCAACTTTCCGTTTAGGTAATTTCTCCGTGTTTTGTTACTTTGTCGTTTAGGTTTTTTGTCGTCTCCGTCTCATCCAACAATTTCATTTTCTCTCTTATCTGAAGTGTTAACCACTGCTCTTTTTTGTGTTATCAACACTCAATACCCAGTACACAACGCCACACAACTAAACAGAAAGAAAAGAAAAGAACCTAAGAAAAAAAGGCATTATTGTTTATTCTAATAGCTGTCACCACTTCAAGCCCAGAGCAATTCCCACAACAGTTGAGAAGATAATTTCTTAACACTTTAAACTCTAGAGGTTTTCAGTGATAAACAATGAATCATAGCTGAGAGGAAGATGTGGGGGGAAAAAATTGAAAATAAATATGGGATGTAATAACCCGAGGTATAAATGTACCTCCGTACAATATAAACAGCAAAAAGTACCTGAATTAAAGGTGTAGTTGAGGTAACGGCCTCTGCGGAGGACACTTGTCGTGTTCGCTTCTCCTGAAATTCACTTCGGGGTAAATAGGTCAAGCTGCAGTTTAAACAGTTAACATAAAGTGAAGACAAGATCAGGCTGATGCCAGATGTCCGCTCTATTACCTTGGCCGGTAGCCAGTGACTCACTGAATAACGGCGTACACTTGTCAGGAGGAAACAGAGCTATTCTTAGATGGCTATTGTAATCAAGAGATTTGAATTCATTTTATATTTTTCTGCTTTTGTAGCGCACAGCTAGATTGGAAGGGACTTTAGGACCCATTAAAGTTAGGAAAGGTGACGATCATTCCTCAGGCGAAATCCAGCTATATGCAGCTCTGTTGGCAAATATCCAAGCAGAGGTAGCCAATGACTCACCTCTCTAAGAGCTCCAACTGTAACAGCCAGCGTTTCCCCAATATTCCTGATTAAACCTGAATGCTAAGTCAGCTTAGATCGCCAAAAAGGGTTTTACTCTTTTCCTCTGTGTAAAGACATGAAACTGATCCTGTTTTAGATCAGCGCTTCGGCAATGCAGATATTAAAGATCGCCAGTGAAGAGCAGGGAGAGGGTTCTGTGCTCTGTGGAAATGGAGCTCGATGTTCCGCTGACCTCAGAAATGTTCTGTTTAAACACAAAACAGCATTTATCCCAATCTTAATGACCGCCAGCTGCAGCAGCTTCATCAGACCTATGAAGGGAGATGACATTAAGTTAAGTGACTTTGTTTTGACATTTTGTATTTTAGTTATTATTGGACGCTATTATCCACAGAAGCTGACAATGGGTGAAAGAAAAGCTGTTGTCTTTAACAAAAACAGCAGAAGAGAAAAAAAATCAGCTGGTTAATTTAAAGTGGCGTTAGACAACTTCCCCCGCACTGCTCCCCCACGCGCCACTGTCATAAAGTGACTGAAAACAGAGGCAGGTTTTTTTGTTTTTTCCTTTGATGTAGTAGAAGCTATATCAACTGAATATCAAGTCTTCTAGCTTCCTCTATTGAATGAATGGCTGTATGAGATTCACATTTTCAGGTTTTGCCACTTTCCCTCTCTGTCTTATTTGCCTTCCTTTTTTCGTTGCATGTTAAATTCAAATGTTACTGCAGTTGGTCTGATGCCTAACATTTTAGCAACATGGAGAAAGCTATTGTTAGCTACTGGGGAACAAAGCAGTACCTCTTCTGCTTAGGCAATTAAACCTTCTTGTTTCTGGGAGACTTTTTACCAAGCACCAATTCCTCAGTGAAAATTCTGTTTAGGCCTCAGTTACACCAGCCTAGAGCCTGGTTGACGTCCCCCTGGAACCATGATTGCCACAGTCACCCATAGTTTGCATGACTTTGTCTTGACTGCAAGCATTTGCTAATTAACCATGGAGCAGTAGTAAAACTTAAAAGTGCAACAAAAATCAAAAAAGGAAAATATTTTCTTCCAAAGTAAAACTCTTACTGCTGAAACCAACAGGCTTTTCAGTTTCACTATAGTTTTGTAAGCAGGTAAGTATTTGCAGACAGGCTTTTTTTCTTTTAGTGTTGCATGGTATAACTCTTTGGGACTACAGTAAGCAACTTAATGCAACCGCTTGCCAATCAGTTGGGGAATACATATTTCATCAGCTGATGAAGGTTTCACTGCACCACTGTGGCTTTAACAGCTGATTTCACAGTGCCTGCCAGTAGCCTCCAACAACCACTCACAGTCAGGGAAAACTAACATTTTCCTAGCAAATGGTGGTTTCTGAAGCAGTTGCCAAATGGTCTCCAGGCTTGTGTGACTGAAGCCTTCTGTAGCCTGTTAAAACCCAGATTGCATTAGGCTGTAGCCATTCACTCTGCAGTCAACATTTATTTCATAACGACAAGTTAAAGCCAAACTGCCCATTTAGACGCCAGTACATTGTACACAGATAGTGACCTTTGAGTTAGAGGACAGCTGTTTGCGTGGCTCACAGCATGGTTAGTCATTTCACCTGTTTTGTTCAGACTGAAATATCTCAGGAGCATTTCCTGATTTCTTTCTGGTTTTGAACAGTCTGTACGATACTGGAGAGTTTGTCATGATATGTGGTATAGACATTAATTTTCCCAAAATACAGATTGGAAAATCTTTGTTGACCGCTCTAAACTTTAATTGCACCATTAGGTCAGATTACCAGTTTGCCATTTCGTTGCTTTATGGCCAGATACATGTAATAGTACTCCAATAACCTCTGTGTTTACTGCCAAGTAATACATGTTAACTAACATGATAAACTAAACAGATAAACAGTGAGTTTTAATCCTGCAAAAGCCCAGAGAGGGTAATCAAATACATATATGCCGAGCAGGTGTGTAGCATTAGTGTAGCATTTTTTCATTTTAGCTCACAACCATGAGCACAAATGATTAGATATTTTTCACTTTGATCACTAACAATGGTTAGTGATAAGCTTTCAGTGTCACAGATTTTATTCAAAGTGGACATCCTGCATTGAATTTCTCTTGCTTCACCGCTGCCTGAGAGAATATATGCCTTAATGTTTTGCATTGTTTTAACACATGGCGCTTTATGGGCTCGTGCAGCCGCTTAGTCTTGTTGAAGAGTTCATATGAGAGGGTGCCAAAATATAGGGTAGAGTGAAAGATATTCAGTAAAAATCATTAGGGTGATTCATACTGTAAGTGCAAAATCCAAGCCTCCACTACTTGACGTGTCACATCTCACTACTTCACTCACTGTTTCAGTGAAAACTATTCTCAATGATGAGTGTTTAACAGTTACAAACGGTTCTGCTGAGCTTAACTGTGCAGTGTCTGTAGAACGCCCACTATAAGGATTCATAGATGAACTGTATAGCATGTTAATGTGTGGCTTTATTTCTACTTTTTACAAGACAAAAGCTGTAGCTATTCCTGATGGTCATTGAAAAAATACTGTGGAGGGTTTTAATAGAAAAAAATGGAGCCCGTGAAATGGAAATCATAGCCGGATTTCTTGGCATTTCATCCCACGAATAGAAACTTAGTGAGTGCTCTTTATATAAGCTATAGTAGGTGACAGTGTGAGTGAAGTGCTGGAAAAGGCTGCAAATGATTAAAGTGTTTGAGGAGGTGGCAATAAATAACAGGGGAAAGGTTCAAATGCAGCGTGGTTGTTTTGAAATTGTTGTGGGTTTGTTGTAATGTATGTGTTTATTGTAATATGCCTATGTGTTGGGTGGCATATAATTACCTATGTCTATGGTTTTCACTGAGGCATCTCCACACTTGCTGTACCACGCTGGACCCTCTGGTCAAACAGAAAAATGAATCTGACTTTGGCACCATTTGAATAATCAGTACATTTTATATCCAGCCCACAAAGATGCAACTTTAAAACTCTGTATAAAGATTGACTTGCAAACACATACCAAAAATTAGACTGTAGACAGTGAATAAATAATTCTATCTGTATGACAAAAGAGGAGTCTCTCTCAATGCTTAGGTTTGCATTTTTCTTTTAACTATTTGCATTTCCCATTGAATGTCACAAATCCTTCACAAGCCTCAAACTGTTTTAGAGGTCATAAGAAGATTTTGGGGTGGCTGTGGCATCTCGAAGGAGATAGAGCGGGCCCTCCGCTAATTGAAAGATCCCGAGGTCCTCAGTGTGTATGTCGAAGTGTCATTGGGCAAGATACTCAGCAGCCCTCAGAGTCTCATAGGTGTCTGTGAGAGAGCAGTGCATGAATGTGCGTGGAAATGGCTGAGTGTGGCTTGTAGTGTAAAGCACCACGTAGTGAGAAAGACTGAAGAAGCACTGTGTAAATGGTGCCCATTTACCATTTCTCTTTCAGGTCTTTTTGTGATATCTGAACTACTGATGCTGTTAACAATGATGAGACCTATATGATTATAGCACTATTCCTTTCTAAAGGTGTATTTATTTTGTAATTACAGATCTGTACAGGTCCCTGGTGGATAGGCGCAAAGGCCAAGAAAGCCTTTTATAGTCTCTGCAACTGCAGCTCAGTTTGTTTTATGGTACCTTTGGATTTCATGTGGAATTAACTGGTGAAGTTAAACATAGGAGGCAAGAAAGTGTTGTAGAGGCAAAGGTTGTGGGTGCTCTGCCAATTACTTCTGCAAAGAAGGAAAGGGCTATTGGTTTGACCAGCTAACCAGGAAAAATTTATATCCACTTCACTGCTTACGTGTTTGACTTTTACTATTGTAATAATTGGAGAAACAAGTTCACGGTGTAGCCTTTCTCCTTTGGCAGTCTGTACCGAGAACTCACAGATCCGGTTCCCCCGCATTTACCTCATTTTGCATTCAGAGCATTGTTGTTCATGAATTTTTTATCGAGTCCTCTATGTAGTGTGCAAAGTTCAGCTGTTGAATTAGACAATGGAGTGTTTTCAACTAATCTTCCCATTAGAGTGGAGAACAAACCGAGTCATATCGTTTCCGAAAAGGAAAACATAACCTTTAGAAAGCCGTTATTTGAAATTTAAGGGTCTGAATGGTGACGGCACTATGAATCTTGACCCAACGAGATAAAGAGGAACCTATCTGAAAGCCATTTCTGCATCAAATCAGCTTTCAGCAAATCCTTTTGTGATCCAATAAAATAATCCAAGACAGTATATTTTACAATAGATGTACTGCCCACAACTAAGATTACAGCGAATTGGGATTTTTCTCACAAGGACTTTGAATATATTCTCCATTCTTTATCCTACACATGAGGAAAGATTACATTGTAATGATTGATAATGTGATTTTATTCCTGAGGATATTGTGAAAGTCAATGAAAAAAAAATGGTGTTATGTATGTTTACATGACTCTAGGTTTAGAGGAAGTATTAAAGCTGAAAAGTTGTTCTGCACGTGTTCTTTCTGTTGTTATGTGAATGTTTCTGTAGACTGTACAATCACATACAGTGGGGGAAATAATTATTGATTATTATAAATACATACTGAATTATAATAGCACCAAACAGTTGTCACCTTCTTAAGAAACTTCTTGCTGATGGTGTTGTGCAGGTCTATAATCTATAATCCTTGACAGCTCTTTGGTTTTACCCATAATGGTGGAGCTGTTGGTGACGCTGTGTACAGCCATGCTGTATATAAATGATGTAAATATAATGAGTTGAGATCAAGAGTATCTGTAATTTATTGATTGATTGTAATTGAAGTGTCATATGAGCCAATCTGTCAGAGAGTTTTGGTTGGATTGTTGGGAATCAAATACTTATTTCACTCATTGACGCTTCCTGTTAAATCCAGAATTGAATTCAAAATTCTGCTCCTCACATACAAGGTCTTAAATAATCAGGCCCCATCTTATCTTAATGACCTTGTAGTACCATATCACCCTATTAGAGCACTTCGCTCTCGCTCTGCAGGCCTACTTGTTGTTCCTAGAGTATTTAAAAGTAGAATGGGAGGGAGAGCCTTCAGTTTTCAGGCCCCTCTTCTGTGGAACCAGCTTCCAGTTTGGATTTGGGAGACAGACACTATCTCTACTTTTAAGATTAGGCTTAAAACTTTCCTTTTTGCTAAAGCATATAGTTAGGGCTGGACCAGGTGACCCTGAATCCTCCCTTAGTTATGCTGCAATAGACGTAGGCTGCCGGGGATTCACATGATGCATTGAGTTTTTCCTTTCCAGTCACCTTTCTCGCTCACTATGTATTAACAGACCTCTCTGCATTGAATCATATCTGTTATTAACCTCTGTCTCTCTTCCACAGCATGTCTTTTATCCTGTCTTCCTTCTCTCACCCCAACCGGTCGCAGCAGATGGCCGCCCCTCCCTGAGCCTGGTTCTGCCGGAGGTTTCTTCCTGTTAAAAGGGAGTTTTTCCTTCCCACTGTCACCAAAGTGCTTGCTCATAGGGGGTCATATGATTGTTGGGTTTTTCTCTGTATCTATGAAGCGCCTTGAGGAGACTTTTGTTGTGATTTGGCGCTATATAAATAAAATTGAATTGAATTAAAATAAAAGTACCATAAAAATTATTTCTTTTGATCGTTTTTACAATTACAAATTCAGCAGGGGATCAAATAATTATTCCTCCCCACTGTGTGTGTGTGTGTGTGTGTGTGTGTGTGTGTGTGTGTGTGTGTGTGTGTGTGTGTGTGTGTGTGTGTGTATATATATATATATATATATATATATATGTATATATATATGAATATACATTAGGATATTAATATCAATATTGCACAGGCTGTGATGCAGCTTTATCTCGTTTAATTGACAGAATTCAGACCGCGGTAGCACGTAAAGCGAAGAGGGGTCTTTGAATCAGCAAAGTGCTTGTAATGTAATAAGCACTCTCTTCTAAATGGAGCCTTGACTCCATTTAAAAGAGGGCAGAAAATATGTGTGCACTCTTGCTTAAGGCTTTCATCTTGCATATAAATCACTCCTGAAAGTGGGTGTTTGAGCGCCACAGATTTCAGGTCTTGGGGCGCATGCTGTATTATCGGCCAAGGCTGCATTAATGACAGAGCTGTGCCATGGCACCATGAAGTAAATTAAGCCAATTCCAAATATTCTAAGGATTTTTTTCTAGCTGTTTTAAAAGCCTTACCCTTACGTGTGCTTCTTCTTTCCCTCTACTTTCTGTTTCTGTCTAGGTACCGCGGCAGCTGAGTGCTCTGACAGTACAGGTGTGAGCAGTCTGTTCTGGATTACTGCCATACCCACCTGTCACTGCACCTCAATGTGGGCATGGAGCCCTCCACTCAGGCGCAGGGAGGTCCAGGGCCAGCATTGTACCAACCCAGCCTAATGGCTGCCCTCCCCTCAAAGCCTGTGCTGCCTTGCCCCCAGACCCACTCCCACCACCACTGAGCTGTGCACACCACGAGGCTCTGTCTCCAAACTACTGTACGTCAGCTGCACATAATCACAGAACTGCTCATACGAAATGAAAGGCTGTGTGGGAGGAAGCTGGGACTGGTAAAGAAGCAAAGGAGACAATTAATTTACTGCAGAGCATCCTGGAACCAGGGTAATGAAAATGAAAATATTTCTCAGTGGAAATAAAGGGGAGCAGCAGTTTTGATTAGTGAGCTTCTGACCTACCTGACCCTCAATGTCCTCAATTAGCAAAGGAGGCTGAACTTCAGCATGACTTTCTGCATTCTGCTTTGCCTCTTGGGGAGTATTAAAGATAATAATTTCATGATTTGTTAATCTTATTAAACATATTTCCTTGACTTCTCATAACGTGGACACCCCTCTGCTGTGCAGGTAAAGTAATCAAAATGCAAAACGTTGTAAACAGAGCAGGGGGAAACAGCATGATAAGCAACTGAGTAGCTGAACAAACGAAAGCTCGACCAAGCTGAAAGGGTTTCTACTGTTTTGTTTTGTTTTTTTCTTTTTTCTGATCATGCTGTCAGCCAGAGGTCTCTCTCAAACTCAAGTCCCTGTAGCTTTTTTCATTTCGAGAAATGAGCCTCTCCAATGAAATTACCCAAGACAAGAGAAACAAGTCCGAAAATAGCGGACAGTAATTGTTTTATAAAATGTACAGCCCACACATCTTGCTGGCAGTCAGTATAGTTTACATGGTGACTTTTGAATTGCTTAATGATTTGTGATGTTGATCACGTTCTTATTCATTTGAGAAATAAACAGAGGAAAAATAAACACCAAGTACAGAGCTTGGTGCACTGGGACGTTCAGATGTTTACTTTTCATCCTTCATTTAAATCACTTATGTGGCTAATGGTTTTTGGTTTTTATAATGTGTTATTCAGCCAATTATCTGATTGTACACTTGCATATCTACACGTGTGCTTTTTACAAAATGCTACAATATAATATATGGCAAATAAACTGTGCTAAATGACCGGAAACAGTGTCATTCATCAAGTTCAGCGGTATCAACCCAAACAACTGTCTACTGTACTTTGCCAGCTGTGTAGGTGGTTTAAACTGCAGAGCACAGTGCACAGCACAGGCAGGACTGTCTGATAATGATGTGTGTTTGGTTTTTGCCTTATTGATCAAGACCCTGATGGTAACTTCTCTTGCTTTTCTTCTTCTGTGACTGTGTGGTATCTGATGTGATACAGTAAGCTCGACTCGCTGAACTCATACACTTCTAGGCTATTTTACTTTCAGGGAAGGAAAACGTGTACAGATCACCCAATTAATATCCTGAATATTGTTCAACGCAGCAGTTCTATGTTCTTAACATAGACACAGTTTACAATGAAATTGGTAAAAGGTTATTGTGATATAAAAGTATACATTTGTTTTTCTGCTGGGAATTGACCGTTAGCTAAACCTGTCCAGTAAACAACAATTGTCAAATAATAGTTTATCTACAATAACTATGTGCAGCAGACCTGCTGAGCTTTGGTTTTCTGCACATTTTGAACTGCTAACCAGCGAAATCAACACTCACCATTTAAGGAGATTATTAAGTATATGATGTGAATGATAGCATGCCCAGCTTACGGCAATAAGCAGTTATGATACAGTTGTAATAGTAACACAGTTTTACCTTTGAGGCCAATGAAAATTAGTTAACTAAACTGTTTGGGGTTTAGCGTCCCACAACTAGGCAAGCTCACTACACAAGTCCCCAGAAGTTGGTCCTGAATACTGATTCAGCATATTGTAGAGTAATATTAGGAGCTCAGTCCTGCTACACGTCTGATTGATTTAATTAAATCTACGTAAATAGCTAGCTATACCAACAGGCAAAAGAAGTAAGACTAAAGAGTTAAATAAACACAGGAGGGGGCGCTTAATATAATATTATAACAGTATATGGACAAAGGTTTTGGGGAGACATGCTTCAATTTATTAATTCGGGTGTTTCCAGAATTTTATACAGGTGTATAAAATCAAGCGCCTAGCTATGCAAATCATAGCTAGGTGCAAATCATTTGTGAAACAATAGATTTTTTTTTTAAATCCTCACTGATCTCAAGCATGGAGCTGTAATTGGATGCTGCCATTGCAAAAAGTCAGTGTCCAAATATTTCTGGCACAACTTCACCTGCTTCCAAGGTGCATTGAGAAGGACAAAGATCTGGTGGCGTGAAGACTCCAGCGACACTTGAAGCACTATGGAACAACTTTATTAGCTGACCAACGCGTTTCGGCTTGTGGCCTTCATCAGGGTCATTACAAAATACTAAACAGTTTGTGTTTAAATAAAGAAAGAAATCCAAGTGAACCAACCACACAGAAACAAACTGACCAATCAGCATTTAAGAGGGTGGTACTAGCCAAGGCATTCTTATTACCGACACATAACATACTGACGATTTGTCACGTCCCTATGATACGCGGCGGATTGCGGATGAAATCCCATAGAATGAAGCTTCCAGCCGTGTATTCCAGCCCTAAACCTAACCTTAATCCTAACCATAACAATAATTGTGTTAAATGGTAAATATGGTAAATGACCTGTATTTGTATAGTGCTTTTATTAGTCCCGCCTAGAGACCCCAAAGCGCTTTACACATCCACCCATTCACACACACTGGAGACAAGCTGGTGGAGGCAAGCTACAGTAGCCACAGCTTCCCTGGGGCAGACTGACAGAAGCAGTCAGTCTTCTGCCATCGGCCCTTCTGGCTAATGGCGCGATATGTGTCTTGCCCAAGGACACAACGACCGAGACTGTCCGAGCCGGGGCCGAATACAAGGCGAACTCAGAACTCATGAGCCACGATCGCCCCGTGTTAGATAGAGTTTTCCAACGCGATTCATGATGAGAAAGTAAAATAAATGTACATGTGTAGATTGAGTCCAAACGATTCTCATGTTTCCTCCTGTTTCCTAACGCATAACATAGGAATATGTTGGGTGACCAAACGGGTAACATACCGATTATTTGTCACATAGCGTAATATGTTACACTTTGGGAACAAGAACGTGTTGTACTGGCTGACTGGTTGGCTCTGGTTCAACTTTCAAAAAATGATTTAAAAAAAATTATTAACTCCATAATAAAAAATTTGAACTAGTTAACAGCAATTATCATTACAATAAAAGGTTTTTGGTTTCTTGGTTTTTCAGTGGGGATAGGTTAATTGAAAAATCTAAATTGCCCATAGGTGTAAATGCTGGAGTGAATGTGAGTGCGAATGGTTGTCTGTCCTTGTGTGTTAGCCTTGCGACAGACTGGCGACCTGTCCAGGGTGTACCACCGCCTCATGACAGCTGGGATAGGGTCCAGCCCCCCCCCCCCCCCCCCCCCCCCCCCCGCGACCCTGGAAAGGATAAGCGGAAGCGAATGGATGGATGGATGGATGTTTTTTTTTAAAGGTCTTTGAAAATCTAATTAAGAACATAAAGCAAAATAGTGTAACTCGCAGAAACTCATTAATAGACCTGCATTCATACCTGTAGGAAATAAACTCTTTAAACAAAATATCCAGAATGCTTCATGGTGAGCTTTATTTTTTATTGGCATTGACGCCATGAAGCCCAGTCAAAGAGGTGATAAAATTAACTTCATCAGGAAAAAGAGAGATCTAGTTAGGACCTTTGAGAATGAACTACTTTTGGATATGTGGGGTGATTTTCAGTCCAGAGTCAGCCAGTACCACCCCCTTAAATGCTGGTTGGTCAGCTTGTTTATGTGTGATTGGTTCACTTGGATTTCTTTATTTATTTAAACACAAACTGTATTTTGTAATGACCCTGAAAAAGGCCACAAGCTGAAACACGTTGGTCAGCTAATAAAGTTGTTCCATAGTGCTTCAAGTTTCGCTGGAGCCACCAAAAAGTCACTTGTATGAAATTCTTTCCCTCCTACAGATTTCACAAGTGGTATTATTGCAGAGTTACAAAGTGGGGTTGCCAAGTGCTGAGCTGCATACTGTGTAAAGGTCTCCAACACTATGCTTACTCCAGAGTTACAACCCTCCTCTGACATTAACATCAGCATAAAAGTTGTGTACCAGGAGCTTCGTGATATGGCTGTTCATGTTTATGTGTACAAGGTAGCTCTGTGCATTTGTCCACATAGTGTATATGTATATTTTGGTTTCCTTTATTTGAGTTAAAGAAAAATTCTTAAGTTTAAAGTATAATGTTGACTATGTTTGAACTGCATCTAAATTATCTTTTAAGAAACTCATCAAAATAATATATAGCTATTAAATTTTTACTAAAGTAGTTAGCTAGCAGCAGCTATGAAGATCTGTTTATTTTAGCTGGCCAAGCCATTGCTTGCAGGGGCATCTTGTGTGCATTCATGTGAAATTAAGAACCCAGTGATTGAAAAATAACAGCGATGATTTAACAGTAGATTAGCCCCTAAACTCTAATGCAACAGTAATGGATGGGGATAGGGCTTAGCAAACGGTCAATTGTTGAGAGGCTTTTTGCAATATTGATTTTTTAAAAAAAACTGTTTTTGAACATGTGACATCACAGATTAAATTGTACTGAGAAAATTTATATTTATTATACATTTTGTTTTCGATGTGTTTGAATAGAAATGTCCAGGGATGTACAATATTCTGTCATTATCAATACTGTATCCATCTCCAGTCATGCATTAGCTGTACTCTGAATATTTTAACGCTGATTGTATAAAACAAGTCATCTGGCATCATGAAGAACAAATGAATGACGCATTGATTGTGTACAGCGGCACATGTGTATGTCCGATTTTCAACAGTTCCTCAATAACAGACATTTTGATCATGCTCTGCCTGGTGTTCCTCTGTTTAAAGAAAGAAAGAAAGAAAGAAAGAAAGAAAGAAAGAAAGAAAGAAAGAAAGAAAGAAAGAAAGAAAGAAAGAAAGAAAAATAAAGCAGGCAGTGCAGAAGATATATCTGCTTATGACAACAGGCTCTGACACACGACAGATTCATGCTGCTTGAGGATTTATTGCTCTGTAGCCGTGCACACGGAACAGTTTAATGACGCTGATAGACTGCATATACTGCACTCGCTTCAAGTGTTCAGAAAAGCGTTGAGAGAATCAGGACATTGAGGAGCAGTAGATGCAACACAATAGCATCAAACCTAAGCGTTTGCATGGATTTACACTAACAGGCTGATGACTCATCATACTTCAACCACCACTGACAAACACCTCTGGAGCAGCTCTGTCTCTACGACTTTACCCGCAAACTAGGAAGATAATTATCACACACATCACATCTTAAATCAACTGTGTGACTCACAGAAAGGGAAAAGAGCAATACACAATATTTTAAAGTTTGGAGTGTTTAGAACTAGGAGGGTTGATAGATGATTTTTACAGGTCACAAGAAGATTAAGGCATGTGGAAAAAGAACCAAAACAAAAATCTTTTTCTAATATAGAAATGTTGTCATCTGAAACCTTGAAATGATTAAACTTTTAATAAAGTATTGACTGAAATAGGCTGAAAACAGAAACACTCAACTGTTCCCAATTTTGTGCATGCACACCGAAGCCAGAAGGCCACTAGACAAAATCATTCTTTTTTAAAAGGACAATGCCGATGCTTTCACTGTACAGGAACAACAACCACGCGCTCCTTGCAGATGCTGACTGGCTTAATTTCTCGGAAATGAAAAGTGCCAAGGCGATCATAACATTTTTGTTTTTGTTACTTACTTTTATCGGATTGGACAACACGTGCGTCCTTCTGACAATCTGTTGGCACTTTCTTGAAAAGCAGGCACAAGCTATCTTCTCACCCCTTCTGAGCTGTCAGAGTGAGGTAGACAATGCAACACTTTATAGTATATGGGCTTAAAATCCCTTCATCCCTCATCCCATTCCATTGATTTCATCCAGCGATCATATTTCCGGGGGATCAGGATGGCGTCGAGGGAGATTTCCACATTTACAATTCTCATAAAAGCACACTAAAGTAAAGGGTAGAGAGAGTGTAAAAAGTTACGATAGCTTCTTCATTCAATCTATTTTTTATACTGGTTTTTAAAATCGCCCCAAATAGCTCTGTCGACTTGTTTACTCAGATGTTCTGAAATCAAATAAAATTGGGCCAGATGTTTTTGCTTTTGGCATATTCTAACCTAAATTCTTCTCGTGGATTCCAAGTGGTTGCTGCAACACAACAGATTAGAGAAAAATTTACCTTTTCAAACTGTAACAGATGCACAGATCATCTCAAAGTTGCACAGTCAAAAGGTATACATGCTTTTGTTTGTGGCTGTTCTCCAGGTGTATTTCTCCTCCAAAAGGGCTTCGTCTCACCCACCAGTTTAGGATATGTTTGAAGTGTTGAAGGATTTGGGGTCAAACTGAAGTTTCTGTCTGTCTTCAGCCGCTTGCACGTTGCCCCGTCATTTAAGAATTGTGTTGCAACTGCTGGCGGGCAATGCAGCTGTGAAAGCTCTTGATTTCCCCGGGGAGTTACATTGCTGCTACGCTCACAGTTTGAGGTTACCTTTACCATTTCAGAAGCTCAATATGACACTGGTATTTTTTTTTAACAAAATGCCAAATCACAAGGCAATTGACTACGTTCCTGATGCATTTTATGGTCAAAAGGCATAGCCACTAATGCTTCCAAGAACTAGCAGTATTGTTTGTCACATTGTTTGTTTAAGTTGCCTAAATACTAATTAAAAATCTTTGAGTTGGACATAATTATGCCTTGTAAAGGTAGCTGCCTTTTACCTTAGCTACTCCTGAACTCATTTTATCCACTGCACAAATATAAGGTGTTAAACTAGTACAGCATATTTGTTTTAGTTTAAGTCTTGCTAAATCATGACTCTGGATTCAAATTGGATGCAAAGTTTTTATTAGCTTTTAGCATCTGGACAGTTCAATTGGACACCTGCGACCTAAGTATTTGTTTGTTGTTCTCAGTGAATGCACCAGTGTTAAACGGGAGTTGAAAACAGCAACAGCTGAGCCTCAGCTAAAGAGCTTGGAGGTATCAGGTTATGCGTATAAACAACAAGAGCCAGAAGATGGGATAAATAGCTTATCAGTGAGAACACTGCAGATGTCATTTTAAATATGAATTGTCTTTGAATGAATAGGGAAAAACAGACAAAATAGAATTTAGTGATAGGCTGGTGGCCTGAGTGTGGAGGATCAATGCAAGTCAGCAGAGGAAAACCACAATATAATGCAGCTAAAGCTGCCCATAATGCAAAATGTAAAAGTGAGAGAAAGATGAAGACAGAGGCAGCTTGTGGGAATATGAAAGTGATGTATGTATGTATCAAAATAGTAATACTCCTGATCCAGCACTTCTGTTAGCTAAATGTAATGTACAAATACTATTATTATGTATAAATAGGAAAACTATACCAAAATTAGATGTGCAAATTAACATATTTTAATTTATATGCACATAACATATGATATTTTCTTGGTGAGTGGCCATGGTACAAACCACACTTAACAGAACTTCTAATAAACCTACACTGTATGGACAAAGGTATTGGGCTACCTACACAATGTAGGTACCTGTACATGCATCTAAACCCATGCCATGAAGCTCCCGGTGTACAATGTTAATGTCAGAGGAGGTTTCAAACAGTAGAGCGTTGGAGATATAACAGGGCTTGATACTTCAGTGGCTGATTTGCTGGGTTCCTAAATGCTTCCACTTTGCACAGTCCAATTACTTGTTGCAATGGCAGCATCCTATGAAAGCAGCACAGTCAAATTCAGTGAACTCTTTAGAATGAGTTATTTTTCCAAAAATGTTTGTAAAGACAGACCGTGGGGATACATACTTGATTTTATACATCTGTAGAATGGTCCAGAAAATTCCTGAATTTAAAGATTAAGAGATGTGACCCAATACTTTTGTCCATCTAGTATGCTTGTAATGTGCACAACTATTGGCTATGATAATAAAACAGATATTGTGTGAGCAGCAGTAATTTTTCAGTGTCTTTCAACCCTCTGCTACTTTTGATGAAACTACAACTCCTTCCTCCTGTTCTCCCCAGCCTAAATCCTCCACCCACTCAAATCTTTTCTGCATTGTCCCTTACCCACTCTGGCCTTGTTATGCAGAGAGAAGAGACCAAATCCTAATAAAAAATGCATTTTCATCACTCGAAATAATGCTACGCAATTCACATGAGGATGTCGGCATTATTGGTCGAGGCTTTAATATCTAAATCCAATATGCAACATAGGCTTTTCCTTGATTCAACAGATTTCCTGCACAGAACAGGGCTTCAGCCGAAGCCCAAGTGGGAAAAAGACACACTGATGCACTAAAGACGGGGTTAATGCAGGAGGACGCCTGAGTGGAAGCGCATTTGGTGACACTGGTGATTGAAATGCACGACGTCCTTAAAAAATGTCAGTAAACAATGAAATTAAATTTAAAAATCTCAAGCTGTAGCCACAGCTGTTCTAGTCACTGAAAGCCAGGATAATACATAGTCAATTGCTCCTATTTAAATAGTTTCAGACTAGTTTCAGGTCTCCCTCAATGCCACATTCAGCAGTGAAAATACGAATCAATTATGGTAAATAGACCCATAGTTAAGCTGGTATTGTGCTGTGTGCTTTGTATTAAAGGCTGACTGCCACTCACTTTACCAGACACATGCTCTCCTTAGGATTATACTGGCAGTATGTGAATGTGAGAAATCTCCATCAAGTTCATAAATGTGTGTAATCTAGTTTCACATTTAGCTGTAGTTCAGATGAAAGACAATTAGGCCAGCTTTTTCTCTACATTCTGCATACTAGTGAAATCTACACTCGCTCAAAATTACCGGTTCAATGCAGGCAAGTGACTACTGGGACAAAGTTATACTCTTATTCCTAAACTTGCACTTACCCTTTTTGCTGATCGGGGCTTTTAAAGAATTGGCAGCATGCTACAAGCCTGTCTCATTTTGCTAGAGAAGTACTGAATAATGTGGGAACACAGCCTGCCTTAGCAGGTTAATGTCATTGCATGCTGCTGCCTTTTACCTACTGGAAGGACTGATGAAGTGGCTTGTAGAAGTACTTGAAAATCCAACTTGACCGCACAAATCAAACATAAACCAAGTTAGTTTTGCTTGTAATCTTAACCTTAAACTACTTCTGTGAGGCAGCTTCTTTGTTCTCAATCTACATTTTTGTAAATGGCTACAATATCTTTAAGTGTGGCAGATTGTGTCACCAGAAAATAAAATGATTCTGTCAACGTATAATATTCCTGTTAGTGAAATGGTGGTTTGTGACCAGAGTATGGACTGCTCAATCTGCCACAACCAGGCAGTGGCCAGGCTCACTGTCTCCTTCACTCTCTCATTCCCCAACTCCCATTCACTCCTTGTCGGTGGCGCGTCTCAGCTCCCAGTCCAACTGCCGTGTCACGCAGTCAGGCACAGAGAGACCAGCAGGCTACCAAACTAATCTTTGCAGGGAGCAGAGTGAACCTGACTGAACAGTTCGTGTAAGGGAACAAAACGTTCATGAAGGAAGACGTCAGTTTAGTGGAAGGAATTCCCAAGAGTACTGGATGGAAGCTGGAGGCATTCGTTTAGCTACAGTAAATGGAAAGAAACCATTATGAAGCATTTTGTATTAATTATTTAGAGCTTTAATGGTGCATCTTTGTGACCATATTGTGTCTTAGTATGTTGCATTTCTGATTAGTCTCCCTTGCATAATAATTACACTGGTCACCATGCTCTGCTTGGTGCACAGATTGGTATTTGTACAGAGGAAAAAGGTTGCTAGGCAATCCACTGAGATCTAAGAAAAGGTCTGTATGAGATGTGGCGAAGACAGAGAGCTGGCAGTTGCTGGGTAAATTGCAAGTAGACAATCAAAGTCATATCACACTGAGCTCAGGAGCAGAATGAGAGGAGCAAGCCGCTGAATGAAGCTGTTTACCTCCTGTCCTCGCGCACAGCAGCAACTGGTTGACATAATCAGGTAACCTGAGCAATTAAGTACACTCCATAAGAATATCAGTGACCGTCTTCTTTATTTAGGAAAAAAAATAGAGTTTTTACCGCTTTCAGGATATGGTCTGATTACTTCCATGACGGACATAGTTAGAAAGGGCTTAGGATGTGGCTTTGAGCAAACAGCTTTGATTTTTGAGTGAGACAAGAGAAGGAAGTGGCATAATTGGGTTCACACTCTGTGGAGACTGGCTGACTCCCAGACCCCCCACCCCACCCCATCTCCTGAGCATCTGAAAAACACCCAGAATAAATAATGGCCTGTTGATGAAACAGTGCAAAAGTCTTACACCTGACCAAGTTCGCCCCACTGACATGGCACAAAAAGGGCCAGATTGAATTCACCCTGTCTTTCAACTTAATACACAGGTGTAGCTGGGTGCCCTGTGGGGGACGGTGGGATTTATGGCTGGGAAGACTGTAGCTGTCATGTCCCTGCAGCAGCAGCACCACCACCACCACTGCTCAGCATCTCTGCCAAGGCGCAGTTTACTCTGCCAGCACTAGCCTTGCATCCCAATGAGCTGCATGCAGGAAATGGCTAATGTTACAGCCTCTCATCATGTATCCTGGGATATGAGCTCAATTAACTCAACATAAGCACTGTCAATGGGGATCAAAACAGATACAGGCCTCGTATTCAGCCGCATCCATAATTACAGTTTATGTAACAAACTGGGAGCCAAAAAAAAGAAAGAAAGCGGCACAGGACCTGTGTGATTGATAGCTTTGATGTACAATTTCTTTGTTTCACACCTCTCCTTTTTGCCTGTAATCCATCTTTAAGTGACTATACATAGGGGCCGGGGCATTCAGGGTGATCTCGAGGAGCCGGGAATAAAACCAGAGGAAGCTCCATCAATTTTAGCTTGCTACACTGATTTACATCTCACTGGCAGAAGGCAATTCATGACTTGTGGAAAATCCGGTGTTTTCCTCCCATTTTTCCACATGACTGGGAATCTATCATGGCAGATCTAATCAGGAACTTCAAGAACAGTTATGGAAGGTTCTCTTCTGATCACGTTCAATCGAAAATTTGTGCATTTAATCACAATTAGGGAGGGAAGAAGAAGAAGAAGTAAAAGGGAATATCTGTTGCTGTAAAAGCTGTATTGACAATTTTAGGTCATATGAGATTTGGCACTGGAAGGCCTTTGTAACCAGGCAGGATTTCACTCATGACTTATCTCTTCCACCTGACAGGAGGGAAATCCATCAGAAAGTGTCTGCGATCAGCATTGTTTTAAGCTGTTCTGTATTTAAGCTTTTGTCCCTTTGAAACCAGAACCATGTCTTTGTGTATTCAACAAGCTAACAACACATTTTCCAACTATTATGTTGAAGAGAGCTGCACAATTAATCTAAAACCGCCTGGATATATAAAAAAGAACTGCCAACGAGCCAGCGCGGCTGTAGATTATTCTTTTAATTGCTGTTAAGTCCGGCCGTTCCAGCTATTGGTTTGTCTTCAGCGCCGTCCCGAGAACACGAATGTTGCATCGCTGAGTAGAAATTAGCTCCCCTTAAAGAGAGACTGTTTAAACGTTGTTTTCTCATCCGTCTTTAGATGCCGGAGCATGTTGTTTGCTTGTAAAGCCCAGGGGCATTGTGTGTACTGCAATGAACTGATTTATTAAATTGTTTGCCTCGGAGCAGCCACAAATATCCCCCATATTACAGGGGAGCTGGAGACTGTTGACTGGTGCATCGGTGCCACAAAATGATAAATTGCATCAAGAGCAGCCAAGAAAGATCCCTCACACATACACACTAGCTGCCCCACCCCTCTCCACGACACAGGAGCCCAGACACTTTTGATTCTGCATGACCGTACATAGAGGGCTTAAAGAGTTTCTTGTCAGTTGAAAGAGATAAAAAAAAATGATAAAGGGACAGGAAGTGTCATAAGAATGGTTCTTTTTAACCGTTATTCCTGTCACATGTGCCTACTGTAGACTATATAGGAGATTCTTTGTCTCTCTCTCTCTCTCTCTCTCTCTCCCTATCAGACACTCACACACACAAACAGAAGATGTAAATTATCTGACAAATGTCTGGGAAAATTTCACATTTTCACAAAGACAGCCTATTAAATCTTACATGTCGTCTGTTTTCTGTAAGTAATCGTTTCATATAACACAGGTTCTCCTGATGCTACCAGAAGAAAGCTGCAGCTGTCCTGGGGTGTCTGCTACTGAGCAGTTGTTTTTATTTATTTTTATTTTTTTGCAGTATAGTGGGCCATATTGTCCTGCCGGCGGAGGCAACTGCCTTGGGAGAGTATTGTTGCCACAGGGGAGGGACATGAGGGGGCGTCAGTGTGCATCAATCTTTAGGCAGGTGGTACATGTCATAATGAGATGATCATTATTATTGATATTGTCTAATTCTTTTTAGGTGTTGCAATCAGTGTATGTGTAAGTAAAGTGTAAGGTTCTTTTTTTCTATTTCACTACAACACAGAGGGAAATGTTGCATTTGTGCACTCCACTATTCACTTGCACTATTATAGCACCAGTATGCACTGGTAGAGAAAAACTACATAATACATATTGTAGTATATCCACCACACATGCAGATTATTGTACAATTAGTACATTTTACTAACAATACACACTTTTACTTGGGAACAATTTTTTTAAAGCAGGACATGAAATAGTGTTTGTATTTCTGTAACAGCTGTTAAATTACAGAGGATGTCAATGCATCAGCTAACACTTTTAATTTGACTTTTTAATTGCAAGATATTGATTTAGTTAACAAAAGCAAATTTAATGATCTATTTTTTAATAAAACGACTGTATCATTTAATTGAAAAAAAAGTGCTTTATAACAACGTGGTGAGAAGAATTATGGTGGAGCCATATGTTGGTCTTCTCTAGTGAGAAGGAGGGAGAGAACATGTTCGTTTTACTTGACAGGTTTCTGTGCTGCTGTGTGTAAAATGCAGAAAATATGGATGCTGTCAGTGTGTCCTAGTTCTATAGTGCATGGTTTTTGTGTACAGTGTACACAGCACAGCTACCACACCGCGGCTAGTCGACTGTTTATGTAGCTGGCTTACAAAAAATATCAACGTGCTCATTTCACATGAACAGAAAATAGTGCATTGCATGCATTGATTGATGTCAAACTGGAACTTTAGAAAGACAGCATAAATTTATAGGATTTTTATTCACTGTGCTTTCTAATTATTTCCTTAACAAAAGTGGGTGAAGTAACTTCGAGTCTGGCATTTTGGCCATCGCCATGGTGTTTACTTGGTGCCAGAAGGGATCATCTAGGAGGAGGGGGTGGATTGCAAAGTTATCGGCTAACTTGGTGAGCAAGATGTATTCATAGATGACACATACCTGCTAATTAGTGTCTCTTCTTCTTGTTTCAACTGCCCCCTTTAGGGGTCGCCACAGTGGATCATCTGCCACTATCTAACTAATCTCCAGCTTTCTCTGTCAAACCAACTACTCCTACTCTCCCTCACTACATTCAATCAGTCTTCTCTGTAGTCTTCCATCTTCAGCATCCTTTGCCCAATACATGCACTATCCCTCCACTATCTTTACTATGTAAAGAATCCCTTTCACTCTTGCTGCTGCCCTACACTAGTCTCCACCTTACTTGCACTCTCTTTTTCACCTCTCTTGTGCACTGTCTGTTGATTTGGATGGTTGACCCCAGGTATTTAAACTCATCCACTTTCATAACCCTTACTACTTGCAGCATCACAGTTATGCCTGCCCCCTTCTCATTCACACACTTGTATTCTGTCTGGCTTCTACTGACCTCATTCCTCTTCTCTCCTGAGCAAACCTCCACCTCTCCAGGCTCACTCCACCTGCTCCCTACTCTCACTACAGAACCTGCTAATTAGTGTCTACATATAAGAACTATTTTATAGAATTTCACTAAAATAAAAAAAGTATAGACTTCTTGGACGGCCTGGATGGATACAATTACCACATAGCAAGTAATCTTGTGTGTCTGAGTTCCAAGTTAGTGACTCAAATTAGCTGAGGTGACAGGTAACAGACAGCTGGCAGCTACAGCCACCTTCATCAGCACCGGCTTGACACTCAAAGTGGCCACACCCTTAATAAGTCATAACTTTAAGCTGTGATGCAGTTCAAACGGATCAGGTCTCCCTGATATAAGGCAGTAAACATGTTTATATCTGCTCTAAAGTTGGGCATTTGAACACTGGACTTTATAGTGAATAACTACAAATAAGATTTCTTGTTTCCAGCGACTTTGTGAAGCTCCTTTATTGCTTCCATTTATTTCAATTTTGGGACAATGTCCCAAATTCTGGCACTTTTTACTTATTTACAGATTAGGGCAACATTTTTAGCCCCGTGTGAAATGATTTGTTAACAGAGCAAGGGACATAGCATTCAACATAGCATTTCCAAATATACTAGTTTGGATATATTATTTCTATTCATACAATAACAGAATTATAATAATTATTTTTATTATTATTAATTTTTACCAGGATCAGTATTATCAGCCCCCTAAAAACAGACTTTTTATTGAGACATAGCACAAACCAGTGCTGTGCAAGGATGCACTTTAACTTTATAATGCTCAAAGCTTGTATAATCAAGTTAAACTGAGGGTTACCGTCCAATTTACACACCATATAAACGCTTCAACAAAGGTTTGAACTGTCACTTGAGAAAGCATCATGCCCAAAACAAAAGAAATCAGTTTAGACTGATTGAATTGTTTAGACTGAAGAAGAATTGTTGATGCTCACAAAGCAAGAAATGGACTGTGATAACAAACAAAGTAACAAAGTTATCCCAGCATTTCCAAGTGTCATGCTGGGAGGGAGAAGTATCATCAAGAAAGAGAGCCACACAGAACAGAACAAGTGTGGCAGAGGTAGGAAGCATTTCAAGCATTTCTGTGAAGAAAATTAGTTAGAGATGTGTCTAAAGACCCAGAGCAACTTGCCAAGACTCTGGTGATTCACTTAGCAAAGCTGGGAATTGTAGTCTCAAAGAAGACGATCACTAGAATTCTGCACAGGAATGGACTGCAAGGGTGCAGACCAAGAAAAACACCACTTCTGCAGAAGAGACGCCTGCAAGTCAGACTGAAGTATGCTAAGGACAAGCTGGCCACACAGGTGCTGCTTGTGTTTGGAGAAAGACTGGGAGAGGCGTACAACCCAAAGAACACAGTCCCCACTGTGAAACATGGTGGTGGGAGTATTACGCAGAGATGTGATGATGCTTCAGTGTATCGGAAACTGGGAATCTTGTCAAGGAGGAAGGAACCATGAAGAAAAAAAGATATGTGAAGACCGAAAGAAAAACCAGCCAGCAGCAACACTGAGTCTGGTTCATCGTGTTGTCATTACATTATAACATTGCTGACTGGCCTCCACAAAGCTTCCATTGAAGACTTTCATTGAAAATATGTGGGGTGAACTGAAGAACTAGATCCATGCCCAAAGACCTTCAGAGAGTGTCCAGCAAAAAGAAAACACAACATTAAGGGTGCTAATAATTTGCTGTGTTAACATTTTTTATAAAAAAATTTATTTTTCTGTGTAAGTAAAATAATGTAAGCATCCAAAACAAAGCTAGGATTTTTTGGGAAAGCTGTGTTAACAATTCCTTGCTCTTTTTAGCAGCACTTGATTTTTTTTTCATTTTTTTATGAGGTGGGCTAATAATTCTGTTTGTTTTCTACGCTGGACAGTTTATAAATTTAAAGTTGCGACTTCTCAATTATTCAAAACCTGTTTAGACTCAGCACATGGTTCTGATTTGGTTTTGAAAACAGCTTGTTCCTGGGTTTTGGGTTAGACTTGCGATCAATTAAAAATAACACAGAATTAAATCAAAATTATGTGTGCATGTATATGTATTGTCAGCATGAGCCTTTTGTAGTGCCTGAAGAAGAGACTGTGGATGTGCGAACTGCACTGCACGAATCAGCATCAAAGATGTCAGAAAATCTCAAGGATTACCAATGTGTGTCCATAACAAACCCAGTAACTGTGAAATACTATGTTTGCTCAGGTGGCTGTTAAACCAATGTGTTCCTCTCACAAGCATACACTTAAAAAAACGTATACTGGGTAACACTACATATTTTCTTATTTGAAATATGAAATGAACTCTTTTTAAACAATGGAAACCTGCATTCTTTGCTATCAGAGGAAGAAAATCAAGGCTGTCAGTCCTTCTCAAGTCCTGTTACATTGTATCATCTATTAAAATGTTCCTACACACCACAGAACCTCTCACACCTGTCAGCTCCAGAGATCACCCACACATTCTCTGCGCTTGTCAGTCTACCCTGAGTAACAGCTCATCAGCTACCAGGATACACGGACAACTACTACTCCTCAAACACGCACAGATTCACTGCCTCCGCCTCCACCGCCAACCAGACCTATGCACATCCATCATAATTATGCACAGCAGGAATTCAAATAGCTTGCCTTACTTCAGAGCAGAGGAACACTGGACCAATTTCCCTCTACTTTATGCGGCACAAACAAGACATGGAAATCTATTTTGGTTATGTTTGTTTATTGGAAATGCTTTAGTTAATTTGAAAAATATGAAAGAAAATGTATTTGTGCTTCCCGCGGTTCCTTTATCCATTTTCTCAAGCATCGAATGTAAAAATAAAATGAAATTTGAATTACTTGGAGCCTATATTCAGATACCATGCAAACCCATCTCCACTATGTTTCTGTCATAACCTGTGTGCAATAAGTCACCTTTTCTGTGACATTTTTCACTCATCTAAAGAACGGCTTCAAGCTGTGCCTCCCTGCCAGCATCATATCCACTTTCTCAATTGCATCCGAGACTCAGTTGACCTATGGGCAATATACATTAATCTCCAACTGGTGCCACGCAGGCTTGTGTGGCCTCTCCCTGGGTGTACGTTATAGGGGTTGGAAGTAAGGAAAGCAGAATAAAGAGAAAGACGGATGCAGAGTAAAGGAAGAATCAGCATTGCTGTGCAGAAAATAGGCCACACTCTCTGCTCCGGTCTGTGTTTGCTGAACAGTTTCATTTCTTTTAGAATCCATTTACTTAATTACAGCCCATTTGGACTGAAAATGAACAAATGATTTGATTTACAGACTTCATAGGCCACCCTCTTCAGCTGGTTAAAGGGCCCTATGTTTTCCCAGTCGGGCTGAGTGTGTTTATGTTTCATGTGTTTTGCACATGGCCTTGAATATACAGCTCTGTTTTACTGCAGGGGATAACAGGATCAGCCTAGTGTAGACTAAACGTAGCTCTGTAAAATTAAATCCGTTTGGACTGTGCAGTTTATGCGTTTGGCTACTGTGACTACAGTTCTGCGTTCAAGCCTTAGGGTGACAAATTTGGCCACAGTGCATCACAGAAAACAGCCAGTAATGAAAAAACAGATTATTGCGTTTTTCTTCAAGATGGGATTATTCTCAATCTAAATTACTGCTGATCCACGTTGATGACGTGATGCACGAGATGCAAATTTCAGTAAATGAGAATGCTTTAGATAAGGTCATGCACTTCTATGCCACAACAGACATAAATAAAATAAAGGAAAATGCACACTTGATGTAACCTTAGGGACAAGGAGGGAACAGAGAAGGAAGGAAAGTGGGGAATCGTAAACGTGAATCACAAATCATAAAGTTTTAACTCCTTGAAAGTGGAAGGTTGGATGAAACTCGGGGGAGATTAAGTGAGATTAAAAATGCTTAATACCTGGCAGCTCATCATCGGGCAGCTTTCCATGAAGCTGTGACACGAAAGGTGACATTGACACAAAGAGCAGAGCTGTGGATGACACTCATGGAGTGTCATGGAGGAGCAGGGCTTTTTTTTTTCTTTTAAGTCGCTGCAAAAGTGGCTATTAAAGAGCAAATATGTTGATTATTCAACTGCTTTCCTTCAAAAATACACTTCTAAGTCTTAGCTGATGTATTTGGTTCGAGCTAGTGTTTTTACACAATTGTGGAGTGTTCTCACTTAAAACTTAGTTGTTTTATGAATGCTTGGTGAAACCTGTAATACCAGCTATACTTCAAATGTGTCACTGATCTCAGTGGGTTGCACAGTACCTTCACACAGTGTAAATGCAGCCTCTATATCTTACGGTTTCATTGAATTGGCCGCAGCAAGCCCATGTTCAATTTCCTCTCGCAGTAATGTTCCCTTGAATTAAATGGGTTGGTGAAATTGCGAATATAGGAAACCATTTTGGAGAGATAAAATTATTTTGGTACAGTGAGAGCAAAGTGAGTATCCTCTTCTAAGTGATTTCAGGGGTACAAAAATCAATAGCTCTCTAGTTGCATTTCTGCCAAGTTGATGGAGGTGGTTGAGTGCAGGTGCAAAGATAGATCAAGTTGGAAATCAATCAAATCCGAAACATTCCATTTGAAAGGTGAGAAATGTAGGGCACTGAAGTGAGCAAGAGTCAATTTTTGAAACTCTAAAGGTTGAGTCGTGTTGGAAAAGCGTGTGCCACCTTGTCTAGCAGGGTAGGGAGGTTACATTTTAAGTCACAGGTTAAGTTCCATATCATTTGTTGTATCCAGGAGAATTCTTCAACAAAATTAAATATTTGTTTGTGTGTTAATGTGATACCGAGGCATTTTTAGGACTATGATGGGTTTTGGAGATGTGTTTAAGTGTAAATCAACCAGTTGCTAAACTGCCACACATAGAAATGTAATTTTTTTTTTCTCCCAGAAGTCGCAAAACAGATTGCTTTTTCTCCTCTTCTTTTTTTCTGTTTGTTTTGATGTATTTCATCCCAGAATATTGCCTTACACTGTGCTGATTTCCTTTATCACTAGACGTGACCTTTCAGTGGGTTGAGAAAAACACCAGCACTTACCTGTGAAATGTCACAGTACTATCCTGGATGTCTTTGTAATTGTATTTTGGGGAGGAAAACAAACAAAAAAAAGTAGAAGTATGGTAAGCTCAGAAGTGAAGTAACTTGCAGGGTAGCAGTAAGTTTTGTTATGCGTGTTCACACGTACCACACTGTTCAAAAGACTTGAGCAACCCCTAATTTCTTTGCTTTGTTTTTTTGCTTCAACGAGCCAGACTTTTCAGTATTTTTTTCTAAATGGTCTTTAAAAAATAATTCTGGAAATCGGCTGCTTTTTCCGAGGAATGTTTTTTCTTTGTTAAGCCACTTAAAATTGAATCTTACTTCAAGCATAAAAAAGGCACAGTACCTGACTCAAAGCATGAACCGATATTGTGCCTACACATAACAGACAACTTAGCAACAAACCAATTTTAAACTGTATCTTTAGGTACGTTGATTCTAGCAGCTGGTCATCAAAAACATGGATAGAAAAATAGTCTGACAGGTGGAGAAGTGGATGACAAAAGAAGAAGTGACAGGCCTAAAAATTATGTACAGCAGGTGAACACTATCTGAAAATCATGTTCTTAAGAAATAGGAGGGAAGAAACCCAGCAAAGACCTGACACAGGACCTGGGAGACTCTGAACCCTAAGTTAGCCCATTTACTGTTTGCCAAAGCCTCATCAGAAATGGTCTCAGTGTAAGTGTGGCTGAGAGGAAATAGGGAGAAAATGCCGAGATATGCTAAATTACACATAATTACACAATTGCACTGAATCAGTGGAAACAGGAGTTATGGGGGGATTAATCCAATTTAGAAATTTCTGGCTTAAATAATTGTAAATATATTTAAGGAGTAGGTCTCGTGCAGTTTGGGGGAAACAATGATAAGTAATATAATAAGTCGCTTTTTGAGCTCCAGTAGATTTTTCTTTGTGTACAGGCTGTGATCAGCTGACCTGTGATGCTACTTCAATATACACTGCTATTTCTGGATTTAGCAAGCTGAATTCAACAAGAGCTAAGCAGGTGTCTAAAAGTCTAAAAGGTAAGTGAATCTAATCAGCATCACTACCTTAAATATAAACTACTGTGTGGAAAAAAAAAAACCTCTCCCTCTTCTGTAGTGCTAGCTAGATGCTTAAGTACTATGACTGCAGCTTTATTTAGATCTGCACTATGAACACATCACAAAGAGAAGGGAGAAAAGGATGTGCTGAAGGTGTAAGTGGGCTGTGAGATGTCAGTGACGGCATGAAAGCTGCAACACACAAAAATCGTACTCATTTGACAAGAGACTATCAGATTTAATTGCTCAATAACTGAAAGTGCTGGATCATGCCAACTTTAACACCTGTTTGTAGCCATTTCTGTCCATGTGGGATACACAAAATATGAAAATTGTGTCCATTTACATAAATCAATAGAAAAAATGGGCTTTGAAAAAAAATCAGAAGAACAAAATATAAATTCCCTTTGATATGTTGCGCTTCTTGCCAAATCTACATGTTAAACATTTCCTAACATTTAAAAACCATCAAAAATGCACTTTCAGTTCTGGTACTGCAGGCCTGTACGTGTCTGTTTACGTCCCTCTGTGAAAGTACACCAGCAGTTTCTAAAATACTCAGACTAGCCCATCTGGCACCATTAACCATGCCACATTCAGAGTCACTTAAATCACCTTCCTTCCCCATTCTGATGCTCAGTTTGAACCTCAGCAGGTTGTCTTCAATGCCTAAATGGGCAGAGTTGCTTCCATGTGATTGGCTGATTAGATATTAGGACTAATGAGCAGCTGAACAGGTGTACCTAATAAGGTGGCCAATGGGATATAAATGAGACTCTTGTTGTCATGATGAGATACTTTGACACTGAACAGAGGGGAATTTACACTAATGAATAAAAACATAATTACATTTATGGATTTTGTAACATCACAAACCGACCTATTATAATGTTCAGAAATCAGAAATACAGAAGTTGTAACATTTAAAAAGATCAGTAAGCCCAGTTATGAGAAACAATAAACAGAGCAGGACACAATGTGTCTATAAGTGCTGTTTAAATACATGTTTGAATCAATCAGTTTAAATGACATGATTCAATGTTATGTGGCCAGTTTGTTTTTAGTCCTAACAAAGGTCTGTGCCTGATGTCGGGCATCACCACTTACTTCCTGAGGTCAGAGATACTGAACCGTTATGTACATGACAGCAACGAATAGCTGTTTGTGGGGGTAGCTATAATTGCACCGATAGGAATCATTACCTGTCCTTCCCAGGTGAGATTATCAAGTCAATGGTCTTGAACTAATGACCAGAACATTGAGCACAGACTTCTGCGAGCTGCTCCTTGCCTGTGCGGCACAGAGAATATCAGTCTCGGAGCACCAATGAGCCTTTTCTGCAGCTTACGGCTGCAAAGGTATGATGACATTAACAGCATCTCTAACAACAGAAAGTGGAAAATAATGACTCAGTTAAATTTTTAATCATCAAGACGCATTCTTTTTTATCATTTGTTTTATAAAAGGTTAGGCATGTATATGGATTAGAAATTTTTAGAGAAAGAAATAAAGTGAAATGTTTCCTTTAATCATAGGAGAATAAAGACTCTGCAGTCCCACTAAGCTCTGCAAAACACTTTAACATGTGACCTAATGGGCAAAGTTAGGAAACAGGTGGTGAAACATATTGAGAATTTTCTACCTAAGAGCCGCACACTGACTTAAGGACTAAAGTGACAAAGTGAATATTGGACCTATATTTGCCGTATGTGGAAGCCTGTAGGTGTTAGGGGTTCCGAAAGAGACTCAGGCGCAGGCCAGGGTTTCCCTTTAAGCGAAGAACAGTGCGTTTATTCACAGTGAACACAATCACCAAGTGGCTATGTACAATGTGCAGGGGAAACGGGTCCGGGTCGCCAGGGTCCGTGGGAAACAGGGTTAGGGGAAAAGGTGCTCCACACTTTCTGTACAAAAGCTCCTCCTCAGTCACTCCTCTCAGAATCCGGTTCCAAAAACGATCTAAACACAAAAGGTCGGGTTAGCGGGATAATAACAAAGGGCTTTCAAGATACAGGTTGGCAGATACACAAGTTTGACTGACGCTGATAGTTCAACGATCCAGCGAAGACTAGTGCAGACTCGCCATCTAAGTAGTGCAGTAATCAGCTGGGATCAGCGGCCGGTGTGGTGATGAGCAGGTGTGTGGGCCAGCAGCGGGAGCCCGCAGTGAGCATCGCCGTGGCGAGAGAGAGAGAGAGAGAGAGCAAACAAACCACAAACATATTGCCCAATAGAGGATTGACCAGCAGGGCACAGGGACCATGACAGTACCCCCCCCTCAACGGGAGCCCCCCGGCGACCCACCAGGCTTACCAGGATGAGACAGATGGAAGGCCCGCAGCATACGCTTGTCCAGGACAGCGGCCCGCGGAACCCAGGACCGCTCCTCAATGCCATAGCCCTCCCAGTCCACAAGGTACTGGAAGCCACGCCCGCGGCGGCGAGAGTCCATAATCCGCGTGATGGAATAGGCGGGCAAGCCGTCCACAAGCCGGGCGGGCGGAGGGGGCCCGGAAGGAGGGCACAGGGGGCTATTCTGTACAGGCTTGATTTGGGAGACGTGGAACACATTGTGAATCCTCATGTTGCGGGGCAGCCGGAGTTTCAGAGAGACGGGGTTGATCAGTGCCGAAACCTCAAAGGGACCAATGAAGTTTGGGTTGAGCTTCTTGGACTCAGTCCTGAGAGGAACAAAGCGCGTGGACAGCCATACCTTTTGTCCCACGCTGTATGCTGGAGCTGGTGTGCGGCGGCGATCTGCGGTCTGTTTGGTTCGGTCCTTCGTGCGCAGCAACGCCGTCCGTGCGGCCCGCCAAGCTCGTCGGCACCTCCGTAGATGGGCCTGGACAGATGGCACAGAATGCTCACCCTCGACAGAGGGGAAGAGAGGCGGCTGGAAACCCAGTGAGACCTCGAAGGGAGACAGACCAGTGGCGGAGGAAGTCAGACTGTTGTGGGCGTACTCAATCCAGGGTAGTTCATCACTCCAGATGGACTGGTTGGAGGACGCTGTGCACCGCAACATTGCCTCGAGCTCCTGGTTAGCTCGCTCACACTGACCGTTGCTTTGGGGATGGTAACCGGAGGTCAGACTGACCTTTGCTCCTAATGAGGAGCAGAATTCCTTCCAGACGCCAGACGTGAACTGGGGGCCTCTGTCAGACACAATGTCTTCCGGGATCCCATGCAAACGAAACACATGACGGGTAAGCAGTCGTGCGGTCTCCATGGCCGTGGGAAGCTTGGGTAGAGCTATGAAGTGGGCAGCTTTAGAAAAACGGTCCACGATGGTAAGTATGACAGTGTTGCCTGCTGATTGCGGCAGTCCAGTTATAAAGTCCAAAGCTATATGGGACCACGGCCTGGACGGAGTCGGCAGGGGATTGAGCTGTCCAGCGGGCGGCTGATGAGATGGTTTATTCCGGGCACAGGTCGCGCAGGCGGAGACGTACTCCCGAGCGTCTTTAGTCAGAGAGGGCCACCAGAAGTAGCGCTGGAGGAAGTTGATAGTGCGGTGGACCCCTGGGTGGCACGTAAAGCGGGCAGTGTGGGCCCATTGAAGCACTTGAGAACGTACAGATTGAGGGACGTAGAGCCGTTGGGCTGGCCCACCTCCCGGATCCGGTTCCGACACCTGAGCCTCCCGAATGGCTGCTTCGATCCCCCAGGAGATGGCGCCCACGACACAGGTGGCGGGGAGAACGGGAGCGGGCTCAGTGGTGTCCTCCGAGACTGAGAACTGACGGGACAGGGCATCGGGTTTGACATTCCGGGAACCGGGTCTGTAAGAGATGGAGAAGTGGAAACGGGTGAAAAACAGGGCCCACCTGGCCTGTCGAGCGTTGAGCCTCTTAGCTGATTGTAGGTATGCCAGGTTCTTGTGGTCTGTCCAGACGAGGAAAGGCTGAGCCGTGCCCTCCAACCAGTGCCGCCACTCCTCCAGGGCTAGTTTTATCGCCAGCAGTTCCCGATCCCCGACGTCATAGTTTCTCTCTGCAGGGGACAGACGGCGGGAGAAGAAGGCACAAGGGTGGAGCTTACCGTCCTTCCGTTGCGACAGAACCGCTCCAACCCCTGAGTCGGACGCGTCGACCTCGACCACAAATGGCTGCGTGAGGTCGGGTTGGATCAGGATGGGGGCTGAGGCGAATCGTTTCTTCAGTTCTTGGAAAGCTGCCTGAGCTTCTTTGTTCAACTGAAAAGGAAGCTTGGGAGAGGTTAGCTGGGTCAGCGGCAAGGCAACTCGGCTGAAGTCCCGAATGAACCGCCGGTAGAAGTTGGCAAATCCAAGGAAACGTTGCAGTTGGTGCCTATTAGGAGGTTCCGGCCACTCAACAACAGCTTTTACCTTCACAGGGTCCGGGCGGAGGTTTCCTTGGTCGATTATGTACCCCAGGAATGCAACGGTGGAGACGTGGAACTCACACTTTTCTCCTTTGACGAACAATCGGTTTTCGAGGAGTCGTTGCAGGACCTGTCTGACATGGGTCTCGTGCTCGGATTGGTTTCTGGAAAAGATCAGGATGTCATCTAGATAGACAAAAACAAAACGGTTAATGAAGTCTCTGAGCACGTCGTTCACCAGGGCTTGGAACACCGCAGGGGCGTTAGTGAGACCAAAGGGCATGACAAGGTACTCGAAGTGGCCGAGGTGGGTGTTGAAGGCGGTCTTCCACTCGTCGCCCTCACGGATGCGAACCAGATGGTATGCGTTTCGCAAATCCAGTTTGGTAAAAACAGTAACCCCCTGGAGGAGCTCGAAGGCAGAACTGAGGAGCGGCAGAGGGTATTTATTTTTTACTGTGATGTTGTTTAATCCGCGATAGTCAATGCATGGCCGGAGGGTTTTATCCTTCTTTTCGACAAAGAAGAAGCCTGCCGCGACTGGAGAGGTGGAGGCCCGAATGAGGCCGGCAGCCAGGGATTCCGTGATGTACTTGTCCATAGCGTCTCGTTCTGGAAGTGAGATGCTATATAGCCGACTGGTGGGTAAAGGAGCTCCCGGGAGCAGTTCGATAGCACAGTCATAGGGTCTATGCGGAGGGAGTGACTGGGCGCGGGCCTTTTGAAACACCTCAGCTAGGTCGTGATAAACAGAGGGCACATTAGTTAAATCAGCTGATTCCAATACCCCAGAAGAGGGCGTTTCAACGCTTGGAGGCGAGGCTGCTTTAAGGCAGGTCATGTGGCAGTCCTCCCCCCACCCAGTGACACGCCCCTTCAGCCAATCTATGTGAGGGTTGTGCTGTTGTAGCCAAGGATGGCCGAGAACTAGTGGAGTGCGAGTTGCCTTAAACACCAAAAAACAGATTTCTTCAGAATGATTGCCAGAGAGGGTGAGCTCGACAGGCTCCGTCACCAGAGTGATGTCTGGAAGGCGTTGACCTGACAATGCCGTAACACGTAATGCATGAGGCAGGGGCTCCAATAGTAACCCAAGTTGCCGGGCTAACTGACAGTCAATAAAGTTTTGTTCCGCCCCAGAGTCGATTAACACCGATAGGGAGCGGCTCTTAGAGTGAATGGAAAGCGTGGCCGGTAGTGTTAAACGGGGAGGAGCTTCTTCCTGGCTCAGCTCGCCCACCAGTACTCCTACCATCACTGGCGGGCGCGCCCTTTTGCCCGCGAAGGGCAGGTAGCCACAACATGTCCCCTGTGACCACAATAGAGGCACTCACCGGCGGTAATCCGGCGCTGACGCTCCGCCGCGGTGAGATGGGAGCCGCCCAGCTGCATGGGTTCCTCTCCGTCCCCGCTCTCGTGAGTCCGGGAGGGGCCGGCATCCGCCATGGCGCCGGTGCCAGAGATTCCCGCAGCCTCATGGAAGTTGTAGTTCCGCTGCGACCGGCGAGCCCGTAACCGCTCATCCACCTTAATGCACAGGGACATTAGCTCATTAAAGGAGGCAGGGAGATCACGCATGATTAGCTCGTCCCTTAATTCTTCTCTGACATTGTTCAGCAACGTGCTCCGTAGCGCCTCCTGATTCCACCCTGCCTCTTCTGCCAGAATCCAGAAGTCGATAGCGTAATCAGACATGCTTCTCCTACCTTGTTTGAAGTTGAGGAGACGGAGAGCAGCGGCCTCTGCCCCGGTGCCTGGGTTAAACACATTCTTAAACTTGGAGAGAAAGTCAGCGTAGGTGATGACAGGATCAGAGTTTAACACAACCTGGGCCCACTTTAGCGCACGGCCCCTCAGAAGTTGAACGAAATAAGTGATCTTCGCCCCATCGTTGCCATGAAAACGCTGCAGCTCGCGAAACGTCAGAGACACCTGAGCCAAAAATCCGGCGCATTTGTCAGACTCACCCGAGAATGGTTCCGGTGTGGGTAAAGGTCCGTCAGACGGCGTACCGACCCGCGGTGAGCTACCTGACGCTACGGCGGGCGGTGCCGCCTGGGGAGCCGGGCTGGGCGGCTGGGGATTCCCTGGTTGCGCATTTCCCGCCAGCGGTATTAACTGCGCCACTGCCAGGGTCAATGCGGCGACATCCTGCCGTAGCTGCCCGAGCATTTGTTCATGGCGGGCCAGCGCGGCTTCCTGGGCGGCCAGAGCCCGGCCCACGGGGTCCTGTCCTGCTGAGTCCATAATGGCTGGATCGTTCTGTTAAGGGGTTCCGAAAGAGACTCAGGCGCAGGCCAGGGTTTCCCTTTAAGCGAAGAACAGTGCGTTTATTCACAGTGAACACAATCACCAAGTGGCTATGTACAATGTGCAGGGGAAACGGGTCCGGGTCGCCAGGGTCCGTGGGAAACAGGGTTAGGGGAAAAGGTGCTCCACACTTTCTGTACAAAAGCTCCTCCTCAGTCACTCCTCTCAGAATCCGGTTCCAAAAACGATCTAAACACAAAAGGTCGGGTTAGCGGGATAATAACAAAGGGCTTTCAAGATACAGGTTGGCAGATACACAAGTTTGACTGACGCTGATAGTTCAACGATCCAGCGAAGACTAGTGCAGACTCGCCATCTAAGTAGTGCAGTAATCAGCTGGGATCAGCGGCCGGTGTGGTGATGAGCAGGTGTGTGGGCCAGCAGCGGGAGCCCGCAGTGAGCATCGCCGTGGCGAGAGAGAGAGAGAGAGAGAGCAAACAAACCACAAACATATTGCCCAATAGAGGATTGACCAGCAGGGCACAGGGACCATGACAGTAGGCGCCATTTAAAAAAATGAAGTATATGTCATAATAACTGGATTCTTATAATTCTGACCTGGCGTCTCATCAGTGTTACTATTGCATAGTTAACAACATAAATAACATTAAGCATACACTAAATTTCAAAATTATAGTTTTCTGTCTTCCAACAATTATGTGTGCATCTTATAATAATGACTTACTGCCTCATAATTACAAATTAGACTCTATTTTGAGATACTATATCATATTAATGAGAAGCTTTTTAATAAGTCTGGCACAATATCTCATAATTAAGATTTAATTACAATTTACAATTTTTAAATGCAGATTTCAACTAGATGACAAGTGGACAAACAATTAAAAGCACATTAGCTAATCTATAATAATCTAATCTATAATCTATCAATATATCTATCAGGTGCATGGATGGATGGATGGATAGATAAATCAGAATCAGAATCAGAATCAGAATACTTTATTCATCCCGAGGGAAATAAAACAGTTCAATTCAATTCAGTTTTATTTAAACAGCCCCAAATCCCAACAATAGGCACCTCATGGCATTTTATATTCTAAGGTTGACCCTACAATAATACATACAGAGAAAAACCCCAAATCATATGACCCCCCTATGAGCAAGCACTTGGGCAACAGTGGGAAGGAAAAACTCCTTAACAGGAAGAAACCCTCTGGCAGAACCAGGCTCAGGGAGGGGCAGCCATCTACTGCGACCAGTTGGTGTGAGAGAAGGAAGACAGAATAAAAGATTAAAAACAATATGATTCAGTACGGAGAGGTCTATTAACACATAGTGAGTGAGAAAGGTGACTGAAGAAGAGATACTCAATGTATCATGGGGGGGCACTCCCCAGCAGCCTACACCTACACCCATAACTAAGGGAGGATTCAGGGTCACCTGATTCAGCCCTAACTATATGCTTTAGCAGAAAAGAAAGTTTTAAGCCTAATCTTAAAAGCAGAGATAGTGTCTGTCTCCCGAATCCAAACTGGAAGCTGGTTCCATAGAAGAGGGGCCTGAAAACTGAAGCACTCTCCCTCCCATTCTACTTTTAAATACTCTAGGAACAACAAGTAAGTACCAGAGCGAAGTGCTCTAATGGGGTGATATAAGGTCATTAAGATAAGATGGGGCCCGATTATTCAAGATCTTCTGGGTGAAAAGCAGGATTTTGAATTCAATTCTGGATTTAACAGGAAGCCAATGAAGGGAAGCCAATATAGGAAAAATCTGCTCTCTCTTTCTAGTCCCTGTCAGCACTCTTGCTGCAGCATTTTGAATTAACTGAAGGTTGTTCAGGGAGTTTTTTGGACATCCTGATATTAATGAATTACAGCCTAGAAGTAATAAATGCATGAACTAGTTTTTCAGCGTCACTCTGAGACAGGATATTTCTAATTTTAGAGATACTGCACAAAGAAAGCAGAGAGGTTTTTTTGCCTGCTAAAAGTTGTTAACAGATTTGTAAAAGTTTTTCTTTCCCACTGTGGCTTACTCATAATGAGGCGACTGATTGTAGGGGTCTTGTTTGTAATTTAGCATGGTCCTTACCTAACAATATAAAGCATCTTGAGGAAAATCTGATTTGGCGCCATCTAATTTGAATTGAAATAAATATGTAAAACAGGCTCTGGTAGGTAGAGGCTCTGTCATGGTTTGGGAGTGCATTTCAGTGAATGGTGTTGGGGATCTTGTCAACATTGGTGGAATTATGAACTAGATTTTCATCATGACAGTGATCCCCAAAACACCGTCATTGCTGTAAAAGCATACCTATACAGAAAAACACACAGTGAAACACTATCAATCAAGAATCGGCAGTGTGGGATCATCTTGACAGAGAACAGAACAAAAGGCAGCCAACATCCAAAGAAGAGCTTTGAAATGTCCTCGAAAAAACCTGGAGAACTACTCCTCAAGACTACTCAAAGAAATGACAAGAACTCCTGCCCAAGAGAGTTCAGGCTGTCCTGAAGAATGAAGGTGGTCATACCAAATATTGACTTGCAAGCTCTGTAAAACTGTGTACACTCTGTTTTCACCTCCAATACTGTAATTACATGTATATTTGCACATGTTTCAATAAATCTCTGCAATTAATTCCTAGCAGGGTGCAACTGGAGATCTTTGCAGAGTGCTTTATATATCACTTCACATTTTAAACCTTGAGTTTTATTGTGATGCTATATAAAAGCTTGTTGTACAGGGGGAAAAAACCCAAAGTAAGTAAATTCATAATACAAAATTCCCAGTGGATAGTTCTCTCCCTTTTAGACATCAGAAAATCTAATAAAAACTGTCAGTGTTAGTACTGCACCTAAACAACTTTTGTACTTACTTTGAAGGCACTGAAAGCACTGCATTAGCTTTAAAAAGAAAAAATGGAGGATTCAAGTTTATTCAGTCTTGCACATCTATGTGCTGTCTACCAGTGACTTAATGCTTTTAAGCACATTTGCTAATGGACTGTTGTTTAAATTAGACATTGCTCTTTCCTTTAGATATGCTTTAAGATGCTTTATAAAAAAAATTCCTTAAATATCATCTTACATGTTAGACTATCCAAAGCCCTCACCCATGGTGCCTGGTTTCATGAAGGAGTCCGATGTATGATGGATGATATGAAAGATACAAAAGAGCAGCTTTTGTATCTGGTAAGGCTTTAATAGCGCCACATCTGCTCACCTCAAAATAAGAGCAAACCATAATCTCACACCTGCTGTTTGCCTTTGCTCAACTGCACTGGCAGATAAGTCTCATGGACTGGCGCACAAAATCCACACATCTAGGCATTCACGCATACACACAAACTGTCAGTGTGAATCCAGACAAACATCTGGAACTAACGCTGAAGGAGAGTTTCTCTGATTTGATTGAATTATTTCTGCTTCCGAGAAGAACTCGGTAGACATGTTAGAGAGGGGTGGAGAGAAGGGAGTCAACTCGGCATCTGCAATACATCACCCTGAAGCAGGAGTACATGAAGTGTAGCTGTCCTGCTTTTGAGGGCTAAAATAAATATCGTGTTTCCAAAGCAATCCTGTTAGCACTGCCGAACTCCACTCAAGATTGGCAGACGTGCAGACTGGTCTCAAAAGCAGTTTGAGGATTACCCAGCTCGAGCCTTATAGGGACCGCACTTGCCTGGCTGCTGCGTTTTGGCCAAGGCCGAGGATTTCATATTCAGAGAGGGAAAACATGTCAGTCTGTTCACAACAGCAAAACAACTGTGGCTTGTGATATTCTCAAACGAAAATCTTTGTGGCGCTTTCCACACACATTAAACGCCGATATGATGAAAGACCGAAGAATAGCAGCAACTCCATACAGCACGAGCAACATGTGCCATCCAATTGTAGTTAACACTCTGGGGGCTCGCAGTCTCACATGGCTTCTGAAGGCTGTCAGTGTTTGATATTTACCAGTATGTTTACATCTGTTCCTCTTGTCTGTGTGGGTATTAGAAGTTTGTGTGTGTGTGAGCAGCTTGAGTCCCACTTTTCATTTAACCGCCTTTGCCCACATGTTGTTCAATCTAGCTTGGTGTTGCCCAGAGAGGGGCAATAAGTGGTTCAAAAAGCAGTCAATATCGCGTCCAAGGCTTAGGTTGACTCATAATTCTCTCCCTCTCTTTTTTTTTTAAAGTTCTTCCAGCACTGCTGAACATCGCAACTTTAAGTCATTAAAGGTAAAATGCGGCTGATGAATTATTTCCGTCTCATCGGCTTGCACGGCATTCATCAGAAAGCAGAATGCATTAAAGCTAATTGAGCATTTTTGCCATTTGGGCTGTATTAATTGAAAAGCCATCACTGCCAGCCATGCACCAAATGACCACATTAACTGTCAACATTATGTTTGACATCCTCCTAGATGAAGTAGTGCTTGGGAGCTCTCAGTGGGCTCTTAGAAACACCACGCGAGGGAGAGGAGCCATGCTTAGTCTGTGTGTAGGTGTTCAGGTCCAAAGTCCAAGAACAAATTGCAGCTTCTTTGCGTCACTGGCGCTAATCGCCGGTGGATTGATTTGCCGTGTCATCCAGGATCTGTCTCTGTGCTTGCGATGAAGCAGCACAAACCTTCGTGATGGGTTGTTTGTTCAAATGGCATCAAAACAGAAAATAGAAAACAAGCCCTCTAGTCTATTTAAAGACGAGCGCTTACAAGCTGGTATTCTCTGTTTGCACCTCATTTCTGTTTGCGTTCTATCTATCGTGTCATATCTCGTGCCCGCAGGATGTTTTCACCTTTGTTGTTCCTCGGGTCTTACCCTGCTCGAGCATTTGAGCTTGTGTTTCAGATACGGTAGCCTGGGGAATAAAATGCAGATCCCTGTCTCCTCTGGAACTCTGGGCACTCAGTCATGCACAGCTTGTGCAGTGTGACACATGACGACAGGAGTACTTAATTTTAACATAAAGGTATATGCCAGATCCTTCCAGATACTCTTTGACTTGAGTATTTGTTCAAGGATTCTTTGGCATTCTGCTTTGCTGTGTGCACTGGAGGCAGAATAGCTGAAACACTCTATTTAGAATTGCTTACTTTCTTTTCTTTCTTTCTTTTTTTAATGCTTGAAAATGAAATCAAGATGAATAAGCATCCAGACAAGAATTTCTTGACAAACAGCAAAAAGCAAGTAAATCTTTAAGAATAAAATGCAATTGTTATTATAAGTCATAGCACATTAAACATCAGATTACCCCAGTGATGCAGTCAGAGCAGTACAATACTAAATAAATACAGTACAAAATAAATAAATAAATCAAATGTTCCACATAAATCTTACAGAGTTAGGGGGAGTGAGGGCTGTATAAAATTAGAATATGCCACACTCTGCTTTTTATCCTGGCAGCAATACACTATGCACAGTATACTAAAATCCAGTGTCTGAAACAGTTGAATGCATTTGAACATGATATATTTAGCGACCGAGGCTTATAGTAATTCTGTAGTGTGTGATGTCTTGTGTAGGTGTGTCTCTGGTGATCACTTAATCTCACCTCCTGGAGCTGCCAAATATCCCCAGAGAACCCTTCATCTGAATAGGCCTCAGAGACCCGAGTTCGTGCCTCTGATTAGGCTTTCTCTGCTGAACCTAATTTCAAGTTGGCTTCGCTGGTAATGGTGAACAGTAACAAGAAGAAATGGTGCTAATATTGTACATCGAGGTAGAGAACGTGAAGGAGGAAACATTGCCCTAAATTATCAGCAAGTGAAAGGCTTTAAAAATTAAACAAACAATTGCCACTCCTTGCATTCATTTTAAAAGCAGCAGTTCAATTCAGTTTTATTTATAAGACATCAAATCACAACAGTCGCCTGAAGGCACTTTATATTGTAAGATAAAGACCCTAGAGTAATACAAACAAAAACACCAACAATCAGATGACAGTCAGGCGCTCAGTGACAAGGGGAAGGAAAAACTCCCTTATTACAGGAAGAAACTTACAGCAGAACAACCTGATTTGAAGAAGACCTGACTATAAGCTTGATCAAAACGGAAAGTTTTAAGCCTAATCTTAATATTAGAGATGGTGCCTGACTCCTGACTCCTGAATCCAAACTGAAGGCTGGTTCCACAGGAGAGGGCCTGAAAGCTGAAGGCTCTGTCCCCTCATCTACTTTTAAGTAACCTACCTACCGCAGGTAAGCCAGTGGTCTGAGACTGAAGTGGTCTATTGGGGTGATATGATACTATGAGGTCTTTAAATCAAGATGGGGCATACACTTGGAACACTTGGTATTCCCAGATGGTCTCCAGTGCAAGTACTAACCAAGCCTGACCCTTCTTAGCTTCAGAGAAAGGATTAATATCTCCTTCATAACTCTGTTTTTATTTATGCTAAAGATCCAGCATGTTTTGTGCTTGCAGGCATCAGTTACACTAGAGTTCAACTGATTTAAAAAGGAAAAAATTGTGAATGTAGTTTTTACTTTCTTACACATCCAGTATTTAGTATTTGATATTGATTACGTGTCAGTTGACTGTGCAGAATGTGAATGAGGCTGTGTATAATAAGAAAAGTTTTTAAGGTCGCCACTTGGGCTTATGGTCCTGCAAATGTACTGTTTTCAGTTTTATTAGCTTCATTAGTCTAATTTCCTGACACAGCAGTCAGCTGCTTTTTTCTGACCTATGCCAACTGGCCGGCTCCAAACAGCAGGCGCTGATCAGGATCATCCCTGACCTTACACTCACCCGTGACTCATACTAATAGCTTAACTTGCATGATTTATTGTGTTCTTTAATGCCAGATAAAGCTGATGAATAAATTAAAAAAATTTTAAAAAAATTTAAAAAAACAGGAGGATGCCATCGTGGGCTAATAGACTTGCTTAAAACTTCAGAAACATAGAGGTCCACAGACAATTTTCCAACAGCCAGATTGTAATCCTATTATATCAGGCACTCTGCTCAGACAAATGAAATCATCTGCTGCAACTGGAGGGAGGCCAAGTTTACATAAATAAATTAGGAAACAGATTCACTTCCACCCCCTTCAGTGATTGCACCTGGATTCCCTAAACAGAAAACAGCATAATTTAACTGATAAGGGCCTCTAAATAAATTGCACCCAAATTATATTTGAATCAGAAGGGTCTTTATGTTTTGTCCCTTAAAACTTTGCAACGTTCTATTTATTGTATGCAGAAAGTAATTCAGAGAAAGATGTTCTTTAAAATTAATCATGCAAATTTATACATTTTGAGCTGCAATTACTCCAAGTAGCCTCGGGATTTGCTGCAACATTACTTGAACATACACAAGCGACAGACAGCTCTGAGCAGAGCACTTAACTTTGTTTGAAGCACTAATTATTGAAAAGGGGTATTTTGCTCCAGAACAAATACCCTTGAGGCCAAAATCCACAGACTGTACATGAAACATCACTCAGTGGGTTGTGAAGTCCTGTTCTAAAGCTTCGACAGTTTGTCTGTTGCCGTCTTAGTTTATTGAAACCAGATGTGATGTATAGTGTGAGGCTGGAACTGACTGAGAAACAGATGGACACTGCACACTCATACTGTAGTGGCTATATGTTGCCAGTCACAGTTTAAAAAAAAAAAAAACAACCTTCTTTTATTCTTGATTTTATTCTAAATGGAAGCAAATTTTACCAAATGAACACAACACAGTATTTGATATGTATGAAACGAGTAGACCATAAACTCTTTAGGAAACTGTTTATTCAGTCATAAATCAAATGAGCTGTGGAGTTATTTTCTTCTGCACAATCTGACTTCCTTTTGTCATCAGATTTAGAGGCTATGCATCACTTAAATCTAACCTATACTGAGCAAGTTCTTCTAATCTAACTAGAAAAATTTTAAAACTCACCAGACGGTACATAAAACATGTATGCTGCCACAGCACTATCACCCATTGGTTTGTGACTTTACCTCTTTGGCTGTTGCCATCTAGATTTTCAGTAGCCAGAAGCGACCAGATTTAAACTTAAAGGTAGCCTTCTAAACTACCAGCTGCTTACCAAGCTGCATTTGTAACCTTTCTGGCTGAAATGCACAGACGCAGAAACCTGCTACTGTCACAGTCTGGCTGAAGCAGACTGTGTGGAGTGAGGAGGTGGACCCAAGTGCAGACAAACAAAGCGTGGAAGCAAACTTCATATTAACTGAAAGCGAGCAGTTTATTAAAGGCTGGTTTTAAACATGCCAAACAAGGGGCAAAGGCAAAACTAATCTAAACTGGGTGAACTAAGGATAAACATAAGAAACTCTGAACACGAATATAAAGATCTGGCATGAAAAACATTAAACATGACAAGGTGGCACGAACACCTGTGAACATGACATGGCAGGACAGCAGATGATCGGATGAGGAACGAATGAAAACACACAGACTAAATGGACACAGGAGGTGATCAGGGCAAGTGGAAACACATGGGGAAACAGCTGACTGGAATGAACATTGGACACCAGACCTTTTCAAAATAAAACAGGACACATAATGAGACGCAGAAACACCACAAGCTTGATAACATAGGACATGCAGACTTGAAACACATGAAGGGTGAGGGAGACTTAAACACAGGGGTTGAAGACAGAAGGGAATCTAACAAACAATGAACTATAACGGCAACCTAGGCATAATAAAAATGAACTTAGATCACCTAATGAACTTCAACATAAACCATAAACATCAAAATATATTAAAATTTAAAATGCTGGGTGGGTCAAATGACCCAGGATTGTGACAACTACTTAGCACCAAGAAACTGACTAAGAAAATACAAAACTGTAACACAGACTTCTCGGACAGTCTGTGCACATTATTTGTCAGAAGCATATCAACAAAAACACCTCATACCAACTGTCAAGCACTGTGATGGAGGGGTGACGACTTGGGACCTGAGCACCTTGCAGTCACTGGGTTGACCATGAACTGCTCTGCATGCAAAAGATATTTGAGTCAAATATGAAATGTGATTTGTCTGTCAGCCAGTCATGTGACAGGCCAATGATCCCAAGCACAGCAGCAAATCTACAGCAGAATAGCTAAAAAAGAAAAGAATCGAGGTCTTTCAATTAGGCCTGCAGAGTCCATCGTGCAATGTTGTTCATAAACAAATGTCAGCAAATCTCAATCCAGTTAAGTAAAGAAGAGTGGGCCAAAATTCCTCCACAATGATGTAAGAGTCTTGTAGAAACTTTATTTTTAACATAACTGTTTGTACCAGCACATCTGTTAATCTAAGGGGCCACACAGCGCTAAACCTTACAAAATACAGACGAGTATCCCCCACCCCCAAAATAAAATGTGCTAATGTTAAATGGCCTGTATTTGTATAGCGCTTTTCTAGTCCTTAAGGACCCCAAAGCGCTTTACACTACATTCAGTCATTCACACACACACATTCACACACTGGCGATAGCAAGCTACATTGTAGCCACAGCTGCCCTGGGGCGCACTGACAGAGGCGAGGCTGCCGGACACTGGAGCCACTGGGCCCTCTGACCACCACCAGTAGGCAAACATGGGGTTAGTATCTTGCCCAAGGATATTTGGCATGCAGCCGGGAGGCAGCCTGGGATCGAACCACCGACTTCTGATTAGTGGCTGACCTGCTCTGCCACCTGAGCTACAGCCACCCTAATGTTGAAACACTAAGCTTTAAAGAACAAATATTTGGCTCTAGATGATTTAGTAAAAAAACAAAGCAAAAAAATCCCAGCAAAGATAATGGATAAATTAGTGAAATAGTCAAATTAATAGAATCCCTAGATAAATAGTTGAAACAAATATATAAAGATTTAGACAACTAAAAAAGTATTGAAAAACTGATAATGAATAAATTGCTGAATGCTCAGGATAGCTGACCTGAGCTCTATTAAAAATCTGTAATTCTATCCACTTTAAATCCAAAATGTTAGAAAACCTTACCTCACAGTAACATTACGTATGTGAATGGGGTTCCAATCTCACAAAATAGATCCACGTTGATGCACCGCATTAATCAGCACGCACACTCTTGCAAAGTGTCAAAGAGGGAGTACATAACAATGTCTGAAAGAGTTAATTAGTTTGAGCTTTAAGGTAGCTGCCTGTTTCAACGGCGAGCTGTCGCAGCTGAGGCCCTTTAAGTGAGGATGGAGGGCTCGGGTTGTTTGATCACTTGTTATCCAGGTGCACTGCTACAAGGTTGCTGCGTTATTGCATCTCGCCTAATTATGTAAAGTCAAAACCAAAGTCTTTTCACTTCTGAATTCATTAGGGTTGACAAGGACCCTTCCCTGTTGCTATTGTCGGTAAAGTGACACTATAAAAATTCCGGGACTGTATAACAACTACAATCCCTGTAGTCTTGTCTTGCTGAGCTTTGTTCAAAGACCTTGGAAGTCAGTGAATGCCCTTGATGGCAGGGTATCTGGCCAGCTTTGGAAAGAAAATAAAGTTTGCTCAGTTACTTTGCTGAGTTTCTCTTTTATTTTTCAACTTTTACAGAATAGCTACCAGTTAGCCACGTTAACACATTTACATGTCTCTAGCTGTATAAGCGTAAGTCCTTGGAGAGATGAGTAGGTGTGCAATGATAGGCTCTGCTAGCCAAAATAGCCAGTTATATATACAGAACAAGCTAAATTGATAAGTGCAAATTTGAATTAAGATAAAAAGGGAAACATTTCATTATTCTGGGGCTGAACAGATGAAATGTTGAATCAAAAAACAGGAATTAAAAAGAGGGCTTCACTGACACTGAGAATTCCCAGAAGACAAGAAAATTAAAGATCTTTCATCAAAGCCTGAGATGACAGCGCTGTATCATTCACTTCTGGGTGTGCCTTTTTTTCCCCTGCAGGAACCCCAGACTAATGCTTATCTGCAGGTCTACAGTGAAATGCTTGAGTTTTCTCCATTTATTTAATCTCATTATTTAGAGCGCCCATGGAGAACAATTTTTAACAATGAAGGAAGAAAAACGCAGCTCCTTTTATAGTCCCTCGTAGCACTGGCAGTTTTCCTAAATTCAGAAGTGGATTTCATCTGCAGCGTAAACACTGTTGTAACTGAAGCACTTGTTTTGTTCCATTGTCCTGCAACAGCCAACTATATCAAATGTGAAGTAATGATCCCAAGTGTATTACATTTTAATGGTGTTATTACAGAATAAGAGTACAATTAGTTCATCAGCAGAAGGAGGAGATAATTTCCAGCAGCTCAGCTCCATTTAATGGCAGTCTCAGGGATGCTGGCACAGCAGAAAAAGACCGTGGATGGCATTTCGAAGTATAAACAGCTGCTTTACATATATGTTGTGACTGAGTAGGCAATTTACCTAAGGAGTCGCAGAAAAAACTGATGTAGGAAAAAACTGAACCATAGTGATTATCTAAAAGGACAATGTATCTACTTCTTAATTCATAAAAAGTGTGGTAATATGTCATTTAAAAATGACTCCTAATCTTTAAATGTATTTAAGAATATCGATTACAAATACAGTAAGCATTTCTGCAGCCAGTCTTAACAACCCATTATGCACTGTAATAAAAAAGGGAAGTTGGTTGAGATCAGATGATATATGGCTTCAGTAACCCCCATCCCATGACATCAATTATTCGTTGACACTTTCACGGTTGTTGGACAATCCTTAATGAAATCCAGTGGGTCATCCTGGAGACTGGACAGGTGAGACAGTATGTTATCTTGACATAAGTCATTTCACAGATGAACACGATGATGTCGGAAGACTCAAGCTGGGAAATATTCCAAAGTTTTTATCTGTAGCACACGACACTTTTCACCGCTGGAAATAATCTGTTTGGTTTAGTGTGCCGCCTGGGTAGAGTGTGCAGGTGGCAGCGCAAATAATGCCCGTTCGCGTGCTGTGAATTCACTGAAAAATTACCTACGCTATTCATACATGGGTGCTGTTGAGCATAACAAAAACTTGCATTCGGAAGCTGGCAGTTTGAAGAGTTTGAAGATCATTTAATGTTTGATTCAGCTGCGTGGACATCTGCATTCTTACAAAATCAGACAGTGTTAGTCTAGGATGGCAGTAATGTGTGAAAATGTGTATAAAGACGAGATAAACATTGTTGATAGCTACAGTTTTTCCATCATGGTTTTTTTCACCAGCAAGGAGATCATCCTTATGAAATTTCATAGAGCATTACTCAGTGTTTTTATTTATTTATTTTTCTTCTGACAGCCTGACCTTACATAAACTACTGTCTTGCCAGTCACACATACAGACAAACACACAGATAGATAAACAGCTTTTTATGTTTTTTATTACCCTTTATATAACCCTGCCTTACCTTTTATGGTTTTCTTATTGACAGAAAAACCTTTTATCAAAGATGTGTTGTACCCAGAGGAGCCACTTGCCACCAGGCAATTGCTTGGGGGCCCAGACCAGTGGGTAGCCCCAGAGGGTTGACAGACTTCAAAAAGCAGCAGTGGAAATGGGCAAGGTTTGCAGTGACAGTAGAGGAGGCCTGATCTCCCTAAAGGGGCCCAACCTGACTCCACTTGCTCCCATTGCATGTGGTGTACACAATCCTGTTTAAGTAAACCTAATGGAAACAAGGAAAGACACTTTGAAATAATGAGGCTTTATCCTTTTGGGAGTGAAAAAGAAAGAAGAAGAATTTTTTTCCATTAAACATTTTGCAATTTTTATCATATTTTTATAACATAATGGTGATGAACTGGTTAGAGAGGCCCCCTTGTGAATTGAATTGAACCATGAATTGAATAAGATGTGGTGCTGCTCTTTTTTAGAGCATTTTATTAAAGGTATCTTGCAAATAATAAAAGTCGCTTTGCAGTTAACTGTATTAAAAGCCCACTCAAGATCATAATTTTGTATATGTTTCTTATGGTTTACTAATGTAGGCTGTTTTTTATTTGCCTGTTTCTGTTTTTAGATGCTTCAGTGGAGTACAGTGTTTATCTGGTTAAATGCTTGTTTAGGAAGAAAAGCTTCAATTTTAAATGTAAAGAAAAGTACATGAATACTATGAGTGTCATTCTGTCATTTCAAATCAAAATAAAGACTGAGCTGAAGTCCAGCTGTGAGAATCTTGACAAAGCTTGAATTGCTTGACTTTCACATTCCTGAAAGAGATTAGCATCAGTGCCTGAGCTGCTATGGTTGCATATAAAAATGCCTCGTGTTTACTTCTCCTACTGCTTTTAAAATTGCAAGACAGGGGATACTAATCTGACTCAAAGTTCTTTTATTACCACGAAGCATCTTGTAGCCCTTTGATGTTACTGCCTTGTTCCTGTCTCCTCTTAAAAATGATAAATGGTTTTGCAATGTATTATATAAATTACCTTGAGTATTGTGAGACAGGGAGAGAGCAGATCTGTGGGTGGGAGCTGGATAAAGGTGTCCTTGAGGTATTTCATGCAAGAAAGATTCACAGTGAATTAAAACAAAGTAGACTACTCCAAATAGCAGTTATGCTTCCAATGATTTTCCCGCACTTTGTCTCATGACTCATTTCCAGAAACTTCTACGAATACTTGAAATGTAGAAATAGGCTGTTTTGTAGGCTTTTATCCTTTGAAAGAGCAGATAAATATGAAAAAGGTCTTGCCTTGGTCTTTAACCATCATTAGAAGCTAAGAACAATCAAAACTCAACATCTTCGTACTTTATGAACTTTATGAACTTTATGAAAGAAAGTCCCTGGAAAATATTTGGCTTTGCGCTATGATAAAAATGTGTTATCATCGGGGGTTAAAGAGGGCCAGAATCCTCCTGGAGCAGCGATCTGGCACTTTCAGTTCATGTGTAATTAAATTTGATAAGCACGTTAAGGCATATTACTGCTGAATGAGTTAATTTTTCCTGTGCTGAGCCTGGTATTGCTTCCAGTATCTCCACACTGAGATACTTGTTCAAAAATAAGAAAATAAGACACCCCGCAGCCTGCTTATGCCATCATTACACACTTTTTATCCTCACACCTGTGATGTGTTCATGGTGCAGATGTAAATTTCAAATGCAATTTAAATAAGAATTTAACAAATGTCCGGAAATGTGTACAATTTGTCACAAAATGTGTATGTCAGCTAAATGTACAGTCGTTATATTTACCAGGAAAAGAAATTTAATGTGTGACACAGATAAATGGTGGAAAATGTAAGAAAGAGAGGACAGGAGATTAAGGAGAAAGGTTATTTTTAGAGGCAAGGAGCGCTCAGCAAGTGAAATTTTATAGACAGGAAATTTAACTTTCATGTGCAACATCCTCATTTATTTTAAAGTTTTAAAATCAGATATTGGATCTCTTCATAAGATAAGATAAGATAAGATAACCTTTATTAGTCCCACACGTGGGAAATTTGTTTTGTCACAGCAGGAAGTGGACAGTGCAAAAGTTATGACGCAAAAATTAGAATACAATAAGAATAAATACAGTACACAGCTGTACAGAATAGAATAAAATAATATACTATATACAGTAGAATAAAATAGAATAAAAATATACAATAAGATAAAAATAGAATACGAATGCTATATACAACGTTGTAAAAATACAACGATGCCAGAAAAGATTATTGCACTTAGTGTTATTTCACATGTGTGGATGTGTGTGTTTGTTCAGTTAAAGTCTTTGTTGTGGAGTCTGACAGCAGTGGGGAGGAAAGACCTGCGAAATCTCTCCGTCCCACACCGTGGGTGCCGCAGTCTCCCACTGAAGGAGCTGCTCAGTGCTGTCACAGTCTGCTGCATGGGGTGGGAGACGTTGTCCAACAGGGATGACAGCTTAGCCGCCATTCTCCTGTCACTCACCACCTCCACTGGGTCCAGAGGGCATCCTAGAACAGAGCTGGCCCTTCGGATCACCCTGTTCAGTCTCTTCCTGTCCCCAGCAGAGATGCTGCCGCCCCAGCAGACCACACCATAAAAGATAGCAGAAGCCACCACAGAGTCATAGAAGGTCTTCAGGAGTGGGCCCTCCACCCCAAACGACCTGAGTCTCCGCAGCAGGTACAGCCTGCTCTGCCCTTTCCTGTAGAGGGCGTCTGAGTTATGAGTCCAGTCCAGTCTGTTGTTCAGATGAACACCAAGGTACCTGTAGCTGTCCACAGCCTCAATGTCCATACCCTGGATGTTCAGTGGTTGCAGTGGAGAATGCTTGTGCCTGCGGAAGTCTACCACCAGCTCCTTTGTTTTACTGGCGTTGATCTGGAGGTAGTTCAGCTGGCACCAGTCCACAAAGTCTTGAGTCAGTCCTCTGTACTCCTTGTCGTCCCCATCAGTGATGAGGCCGACTATTGCAGAGTCATCAGAGAACTTCTGCAGGAAGCACTGGGTGGAATTGTGGGAGAAGTCTGCAGTGTAGATGGTGAAGAGGAACGGAGCCAGAACCGTTCCCTGTGGGGCCCCCGTACTGCAGACGACCCTGTCCGACACACAGCCCTGAGTCCTCACATACTGTGGTCGGTCGGTGAGGTAGTCCAAAATCCAGGTAGTGAGGTGATGGTCCACTCCAGAGTTCTCCAGCTTGTCCTTCAGAACCGAGGGAAGAATAGTGTTGAAGGCACTGGAGAAATCAAAGAACATGATTCTCACAGTGCTTCCAGCGGTCTCCAGGTGAGCGAGGGAACGATGTAGGAGGTGAATGACGGCATCATCCGCGCCAATGCCAGGCTGGTAGGCAAACTGAAGTGGGTCCAGTGATGAGCTTGTTAGGCGCCGAAGCTGAGCCAGGACCAACCGCTCCAGGGTCTTCATCAGGTGGGATGTCAGAGCCACCGGCCTGTAGCTGTTGAGGTCCTTGGGGCGTGAAGTCTTTGGCACTGGTACAACACAGGAGGTTTTCCAGAGCTGTGGGACTCTTCCCAACCTCAGGCTCAGGTTGAAGAGGTGCTCCATCACCCCACACAGTTGGTCCGCGCAGGACCTGACGACCCTCGAGCTGATGCCATCTGGGCCCGCTGCCTTCTTGCCATTAATCCTCCTCAGTTCCCTCCTAACCTGGGTGGTTGAGAGAGACAGGCTGGAGCCTTGTGTTGAGTGTGTATTGGATGCTGTTGTTGGGGGTGGGGGGGAGTGAGCAGGGTGAATAGAGGAGGTGTGAAGTGTCTGAGGTGTCAGAGGTGGAACAGCAGCAGTGGGGGTGGGTGAGTCTGCAGCCGATGTTGTAGACTGTCTCATGGTTGAATCAAATCTGTTGAAGAAATGATTCAGTTCATTTGCCCACCTCACATCCCTCCCAGGCAGAGAGTTCTGCTGTTTGTGGCCTGAGATGGTTCTGAGGCCTCTCCAGACTTCACCAACGTTGTTTTGCTGAAGCTGGTTCTCCATCTTCTGCCTGTAGCTGTCCTTCCCATTCCTTATCAGTCCCCTCAACTCTCTCTGCACCCTTTTCAACTCCTCTTTGTCTTTGGATTTGAAGGCCCTCCTCTTCTGCTTGAGGACAGCTTTAATTTCTGGGGTAATCCAAGGTTTGTTGTTGGAGAAACACCGTACAGTCCTGGTAGGTACGGTGTTATCCACACAGAAATTAATATAGTCAGTAATGCATGTAGTAAAGCTGTCGATGTCCTCTCCATGGTCGTCACAGATCACCTCCCACACAGTCGACTCAAAACAGTCCTTAAGAGCCTCCTCGCTCTCCTCTGACCATCTCTGCACTGTGCGGGTGGCTGGTGGCACCCTGCGCACTAAGGGCTCATACACAGGGACAAGGTGCACCAGGTTGTGGTCAGATTTGCCCAGTGGAGGGAGAGGTGATGAACTGTATGCCTCTTCAGCATTGGCATACAGTAAGTCCAGTGTTTTATTGTCTCTGGTTGAGCAGGTCACATACTGGGTGAAGGTGGGCAGTGTGGAGTCCAAAGAGGCATGATTGAAGTCCCCTGATATTATGAGAAGGGCTCTCGGAGATTGTGTTTGCAGTCTGCTGACCACTGAGTGGAGAGTGTCACAGGCTGCATCCGCGTTGGCCGAGGGGGGGGACATACGCTGTTATTGCGATAACATGCGAGAATTCCCGGGGCAGATAGTACGGACGCATGCTAACGGCTAACAGCTCAATGTCTCTGCTGCAGAGTTGTTCTTTCACAGTGATGTGCCCAGGGTTACACCATCTGTCGTTCACAAAAACTGCCAGTCCCCCTCCTTTCCTCTTACCGCTCTCTCTCGTCCTGTCCGCTCGCAGCATCTGAAATCCCGGTAGTGTCACGCTTGTGTCCGGAGTTAGCGGTGTTAGCCACGACTCCGTTAGCATCATGATGCTACATTGCCGGTACTCCCTCTGTGACCAGGTTAGCGACGTGAGCTCATCCATCTTATTGGGCAAAGATCTTACGTTTCCAATGATTACAGAAGGAAGAGATGGTCGATAACGTCTCCTTCTCGGGCGACGGCGCTCCTTCCCAGCACGACACCCCCGTCTTTTCCTCCTCAGCTCGCTGGGAATGTCGGGTCTGTCCGCCGGCAGTACCGCTGCGGGACGCAGCGCTAACAGCTGATCCTTACTGTAAACAAAGGATCCCTGCTCTGGGTCCCCAGACACGCGTGAAAAAAGTAGAAATAAACTAAGAAAAACGACCAGAACTAGCACAAAACGGTAGAACATGGTTGCAGAGTCTAATTACTGATACGTTAGTTATAAAAAATTACGAGAAGAAAAGATAAGAAAGAAAGAAACTCAGATTGAGCAGAGCTGCTGTAACAGGCTGCCGCACACGGGGGGCGCCGGAAGATGTTCATGATGTTTTGCTGGATTATATTTTAGTGACAAGTCTTGAAAACAAATTCTAGTTTTCTTTAGTTTGCAGTAGTGTGGCAAAGTTTACAGTGACACACTGTGCTTGACTGAATACATCTAGGGACTGTTACTATGTTATATCAAGGGTAGAAGACGTCGATTTATTTATAAGGTGATGCTGATTAGATTCACTCACAGATGAACGTGTTTGGCAGTAATCAGGCCTGGGCGAAATTGAACTCAGCTTTCCAAAGATGTGATAAAACACAGTTAATTTATGCTACAACTTTTTTTCCCCTTAATAATAAACACCTTTATTTAGAAACAGAATTTTTGTTTACTTGTGTTATCTTTGTCTAATATTTAAAATTTGTTTAATGATCTGAAACATTTAAGTGTGACAAACATACAAAAGAATAAAAAAAATCAGGAAGGGGCAAACACTTCTTCACACCACTGTATTTCTAACTTCCACACCCTGGATTATATAAAGCTCGTATAAAAGGTAGACTTATATGAGTGAATCTAATCAGCATGAATGAAGCCCTGAATATAAATTGATGTCTTCTACCCTTGATGTAACCTAGTAACAGTACCGTAGTACACAAACATTTTTTCACACCAATGTATATCTCGCCTAACATCTGCTCATTCTTTTTAATTATTCTTTTCCCCACACTACCAGTATGCCCAGTCTTTACCCACCTACCCAGTCCCCACTCTGGTCATTAGTCCATTTATCTAAATCCAGTTACTTGGTAACCTTCAGAAAACACACACACACACACACACACACACACACACACACACACACACACACACACACACACACACACACACACACACACACACACGTATATATATTTATATATAGTAGGCAACTGTGACAAGTCATGAATTTCAACTCAAACTGGTTTAAACTGTGGTTTTGATTATTTTTAATGGGTAGGGATAACTCTCTCGTTTCTACATACTACATATCAACCAGCTACCACACTTTTTAACTCGTCCTTGATAAACTTTTTTTTTCTTTGTAACTTCTTAAATGGTAAATGGTGAAAGAAAGTAAAACAAATGATATAGGCTGTAAATTTATAGAAAGTCGTTAAAAGGCTATTTTAAATGTCTATTTATTTACCCTACCTGATGTATTATGATTTACCATAATATGCTCATGTTTATCATTAATACCCTCTTGGTCTTGTTTACCTTTGCTGTGTCTGTTCTACCTTTGTTATAAACTAACTACGTGATTCTGCCAAGAACTAGATGTTACAATCCCTGATAATGCATTGCTTCAAATGTCTGTGAAGGTTCTCAGTCATCCAGGTCATCGTAGTCTAAGGAGCCTGGTCTTTGAGCTACTTAAAGAAGTCCAGACGCTTTTCTTTCCAAGCTCCTTAGACCATTGCTTCAAATTTAGAAAGTCTTGAGGGATGGCTGTAATGAGGAAAGGCAGCCCAGACTTTCGGTCTTTTCCCCAAGCTAATGCGCCATTTTTTTCCTTCCTTGGTCAGGTTTAGGGATTAGAGATCTGATCTAGATTATCATATTAAAATTTGGGACACATCGTCAGTAGTTGACCTTGGATTCATCGGGTGTTTCGGCCATTATCACTAGACACCCTCAACCAAGGAGGCCCTGCCAGGGTTGATCATATGGGAATTAGTCATACGAATAGAATATACAGTGTGTCTCTGGGTGAGATTTCCTTTTCATTTATTTTTGTTTTGCACTTACAGAACTTTAATTAGTATATTTTATGCTATGTGAAAAGACAGTATTTGCAGTTCATATTCCTTGTGTTATATTTTTGTCAATCAGAGTTTCTAGTATTGCGTTGAAAACAGTAAAAACCTCATCAACTGTCATTTTTCCAGTATAATCGGTGCCAAATTGCATATGCTGTGGTTTACACGTTTGCCTAACAAGTGAAACATCCCCAGTTCGATACTAGGAGGAGACACAAATCCCTTTGGGGTGTCACCCTGTGTAAAAATCTGCCAAATCAGACATGCACAGCTACCTGCTGTGGCAACCCCATGTGAATAAAGGAGGAGCCAAAAATCACTTTTTTGTTCTTTCAAGGTAACTGTGAGAAACTGATAGAATTTATAAAGATTTAGCGAACACCAGTGACAAACAAAATGACATCATGTCATCAGGCATCTGTCATAGTCCCCCGTGTCCTTTCCAGTGTGAATCCACTATCTCTGTTTCTCTCCTCTACTTGCTCAATTTTCCTCTCTCTATCATGAGTGTGGTTGACTGCGCTCCCAGAAGTGGGCGTAGCTGTCCAGCATGCCTGCTGCCGCACCTGTGTCTCATTTGTCATTCACCTGCAGTATTTAAACCTCGCTCTCCTCTCCACTCATTGCTAGACTGTTGAACCACACAGTGCAGTAGTATTGCACAAGCCTCTTAGCTCATAAATGGTTTGCAGCACGTCTGCTAACCTTACCTGCCTACTTACAGTACCTCCCCTGTCCTCATTTGATGCAAATTCCCTCTCAGTGTGTCAGCTTGCTAAAGCCTGTGGAAGTCGCATTCAAACATACAGGAAGGTGGATTTGAAGAAATCTTGACTTCACTTTATTGGAATTTTTGAATTTAACATTCCCTAAACTGAATACATGAACTAACTGCAAATACTTACCTGTTGTGTAATCATGCAGATCTTCACTGAAATCGTTTTTTGAACTTTTCTCCAGCTCATCCAACTGAGTCTTCTAAGTAAACCACAACAGAATCCCTGTAAAAATGAGAGCATCCCAGCTGTAAATAGGTTTATATATTTATGCTTCAAAAGCCAATACTCAGAACCCCGCTGTCCTGATCAAATAGGGTTTAACGATGTGTGGATGTTTAATCTTGATTCACAACTAACTGGTCAATGCAAAGCAATTAGTTTTTTTTTTCCTGCTTAAAAATGTCTGAACTTTCAGTAGATTTCAGTCAGCCATCTAAGTTTATAGCTCAGTCACGAACAGTGGCAACTGTTACAAGATATTTTCGTGGTATGAAAGCACCCACACACACACACACACACACACACACACACACACACACACACACACACACACACACACACACACACACACAGATACACAAACGAGGACAAACAAAACAGGCTCAGAAAACCAAACACATTTTCCGGAGAAGGAAATCCACAAACACACACAAACAACTGACATGTCTCTCCCTGTGGATACCTGACGTGATGAAACAGGACCAAATGCACTGCTGCAGACTTCACTCTGCCTTTCAAGCCTATATTTCAGCACTATGGACAGTACTTTAGTACCACGGACAAAGGAAGTCAAGGAAGCGCTCAAGGTCCATTCAAAGAAAGTAAATCCCTGCAAAGAGGCTGAAATAGGTGGTTATTGCATACATGGAGAGCTGGGTGTCACTTACGGTCCAGTGAGCCGAGTGCCCTCTCACTGTAGGTCAGTAAGATTCAGGTAAGTTTTGTGTCTCTTCCCAGATCCATTAAACCATCAAGTTTCTCCCATATTTTTTCTTTCATTCATATCAATTTTTTTTGTGTGGAAATGACACAATCTAAAGGAAATCTGCAAAGGTGTAAAAATGAGGAAAGAAAGTAATAGATACACCAATGGTTTTAATTTCTGAGCTTCCCATATGAAGTGATAAAACCTAATATTCACTGAGTGTTCGTGGAATATATTTTTATTCAGTCTCCTCAGTGTGTTATTAATGTACAAGTCAAACACCCTCAAGAAATCATAGAGGGCATGACCACGTCTTAGATGAGAAAAGGGAGAGGGAAAAACTTGCAATAAAATCGAAGTAAATCCCTCTGATGCCATTTGGCAGACGGTTGCTTGATATACCTCAGGCTGGATATTAAAAATCTCAGATGGGCTGTCCAACTGACAACTTAATCCATTTAGAGACACTGAGTAAGCAGCAGGAAGCTGAGTCAGGGTCAGTGTACACAGAGGTCTGTCATTTCTCACACAAGGCACAATAAGTTTAGCTTGCTAATCTATTCCACACGCTTACCAATTGCACAAAAGCAGCGGCTTGTTTTGATAGCAAAGCGATTTAAAGGTGTTATGGCATGAAAGCCTGGTAAGGCTCGAGGTTACACAGGTTCTTACAAGGAGGAAAAGCCACAGCATGCCATCAAAAAAAAAAAAAAAAAACAGACAACGAGCAACTTCATGTGAGAATATGTTATGCAAAATCGTTGAATGGTGAAGAGCAGACACGATATGACCTTTTGAAAACAGAGCAGTTCAATATGTTAATTAAGGCCATGTTCAAAGCTAGCACCAGATTGCCCGTGGGGCACGGCAGTCTTGGTGACTTTCTTTTTAGCATCCTGAGGAAAATGGAGGAAGGTGAAAATGGAATACAGTGCAGTGGCTCTGATATAGATGACATGTCATCAGAAATGACTTGCATTAATGAAGAGGGGGAAAAAATGACAGCCAAAGTAACATCCTTCTCTGTGTTGTAGTGATTTAAATGATGTTTTTCAGCCACGAGAGATAGCATAAAACTAACTTTATACTCAAAGCTTCTCAGTATACAGGGAGTGCAGAATTATTAGGCAAATGAGTATTTTGTCCACATCATCCTCTTCATGCATGTTGTCTTACTGCAAGCTGTATAGGCTCGAAAGCCTACTACCAATTAAGCATATTAGGTGATGTGTATCTCTGTAATGAGAAGGGGTGTGGTCTAATGACATCAACACCCTATATCAGGTGTGCATAATTATTAGGCAACGTCCTTTCCTTTGGCAAAATGGGTCAAAAGAAGGACTTGAAAGGCTCAGAAAAGTCAAAAATAGTGAGATATCTTGCAGAGGGATGCAGCAGTCTCAAAATTGCAAAGCTTCTGAAGCGTGATCATCGAACAATCAAGCGTTTCATTCAAAATAGTCAACAGGGCCAGAAGCGTGTGGAAAAACCAAGGCGCAAAATAACTGCCCATGAACTGAGAAAAGTCAAGCGTGCAGCTGCCAAGATGCCACTTGCCACCAGTTTGGCCATATTTCAGAGCTGCAACATCACTGGAGTGCCCAAAAGCACAAGGTGTGCAATACTCAGAGACATGGCCAAGGTAAGAAAGGCTGAAAGACGACCACCACTGAACAAGACACACAAGCTGAAACGTCAAGACTGGGCCAAGAAATATCTCAAGACTGATTTTTCTAAGGTTTTATGGACTGATGAAATGAGAGTGAGTCTTGATGAGTGTCCTTGCAAAGAAAGGTGGCTATATTGGTCGCTGATTTGTTTTTGTTTTGTTTTTGAATGTCAGAAATGTATATTTGTGAATGTGGAGATGTTATATTGGTTTCACTGGTAAAAATAAGTAATTGAAATGGGTATATATTTGTTTTTTGTTAAGTTGCCTAATAATTATGCACAGTAATAGTCACCTGCACACACAGATATCCCCCTAAAATAGCTAAAAGTAAAAACAAACTAAAAACTACTTCCAAAAACATTCAGCTTTAATATTAATGAGTTTTTTGGGTTCATTGAGAACATGGTTGTTGTTCAATAATTAAATTATTCCTCAAAAATACAACTTGCCTAATAATTCTGCACTCCCTGTAGCTTCTGTCATAGAATTTCTACATAAAGGCAACGAACGGCTCACAGCATAGCTGCATGTAACATTAAAGAGATCTTTTGTCTGATAGTATTTGCGAGCTGATATCAAGTTTTTCATCAGATTAGCTTTGCATGCTGCCGAGCTTGTCTATAATACTGACGGCGGGCTGTCGATTAATGGCTTTCTTTCATGAGGTTAAATAAAGATTTTGGTGGTATAGTTTGACATTCTGGGAAGATTGTTTACTGTGAAACCTTAATACCACTCTCACAGCAGACTGAAGAAACACAGCTGCAATCACCAGCATCCCACCCTTCTGATAAGGGTTTATACAATGAAATGAAACGAACAGTTATCTGATCATCAAGATTCTTCTATAAATTACATTTGCATACCAGTTTAGTGACATAAACCAGATTCTAATGAAAAAGTGTAATGTAATCTGTCTGAGTTCCAGGATTTTTTGTTAATAAAGCCACGCCATGTTGATTCCACCCCAATTGAATCTGTCTAGTATTGCTACATTTTAATCACTTGCTGTTATGTAAGGCTTTTAAATGTAGTCAGCATGCCATAAAGATTTGAGGAACTCTATAACAACGCTGAATGTGCTCCGGCTGAATAAATCCAGCCTAATGCAAGCATTTAAGTTCAGTACCCAACATGGAAAAGGTAAGAGCTGTTTTTAAAGCTGGGGAGAAGGAATCATTTCGTCGCAATAAAAAGGAAGCTCTGTCAGAGAAAAAAAAAAAACAAACCCTTTTAGTAAAGCTAAAAGAACTGTAGGAAATTCTTGGAATTTTATTCTTGGAAAACATCTGAAGCAACATGTGCTTAGTGTCTGCTTAATGGCCTAACAAGGAAACTACAACTCTCATGACCCATGGACTCGAAAATGGACTAACTCCACAGGTATCTTGGATTCTTTGGCTATTTTGAAAAAGAAATTGAAGGTTAGTTATCTTTGATTTTTCTAGTGAGGCATCCCAAGCATATGGACCAGTGAGCCAAACCTTGGCTCAGGAGTTATGCCTGTAATTTTCTGGATTGGTGTTGTTTACATCGTAATATCTCACAAACTAGTAAGAAACTGGCTGCGAAGACACCAGTTGCTCTGCTGTAATGTGCACTCAGCACATGTAGCTGCGTATGCCACTTGATGAGAGAACATGATGTTCTTGAAAATGAATAAAATTTCTACCTTATTAAACTTTCTCTCAAGGCTTGAGTTTTAGTCAAATGACTCGTGTGTGTTGTGTGCAGAGACAGTAGCCAGTTAGCAAAGCTTAGCTTAGCCTGTTTATGCTAACTAAGCCTATGGATACCGCTAAAACTAAATTTGTAAGCATTTACTCTTTTTTCATGTACTAAAGCAATGAGATGAGTAGGTTAATTTGTGAGTCTTGAAGACAGAATTTTATTTACTTTTCTTTGTATTTGCGCTAACTGGCTACTTAGCTTTAGATTTATCATATGAAGAAAGTTTTGCCACTTTAAAAGGTGTTTTAATTAGATCTGTTGGTTTCCTAAGGTTAGTACAACAAACTTTCTAGATAAACTTTCAAATGAACAACCATGAATTCAGATCAATAATACTCACTGACAGGAGGTGTGTTTTGCTCCAGGTAATTGTTCTGACTGTATTGCTCTTTTAATATGAGCTTTTCCAATATCTCACAGATTTTTCAGCTATTGCTCAGAAAACCCAAAAGTTAATGGCGGATTCTCCAGCCCAGAAGAGAGAAGACACGACACAAGTTTGTTTGCGCTCTTCCTGAATATCAAATCCCACAAAATGTGCAGTGATGCAGTTGGTGAGGTTTGCTTACAATGACTCATGTATTGACACAGGCATTCAGAGCCAATTTATTTAAGCTTTTCAATAATATAAACTCTGACAGGTGTTATTGTCTTTCTACTGACTTCGTCTCAACGGGATCGTGACACTGAGACATGGGAGGGGGGGGTGGAGTGTAAAAAAAGGGGGCACATTCCCTCTACTGTCTTTCTCCCCTTCTCATTGTAGTTCCTGATGAAAAGAATTTTTGAACCAGTCTGCATAAACTGGTAGACCATTAGTGCCCTCTTCTGGAAGAGGTAGCCCAATATATAGATGTCTTTTTTTTCTCTTGTATTTTCATTATTCATGTTAATCTTCTTTCCCTCCCAGTTTTCTTTTCTCACACAGCCTGTTCACAGCTCTACCAAATGTGCTTCCTTTGCCCTAAATTAAACGAATAAAACAGATTTAACAGCAGTGTTTCTGCTGCAGGTCTGGATTTGTACAGCTTCCATTCAGTCAGCGCTGCCTGTCATATTAATCTTTCATTAGCTAGACAGTGACAAAGATGCTATTTCTTTTACTGCTGATCAATGTAAATTATAAATGCCTAAATCTCTCGACTAAAATACGCAGTTAGTAAAAGAATAGGATTTTCATAGCCAGTAAGAACTCCAGAGTTTGATGCATAATGTTAAAAACAGCAAAGTTAAATGGCACTTTGGGATTTACTGACGTAAACGTAGCCCAGTAACAAAATCAGGAAAGTCATTTTTTAAACTTTCACTCACCAGTTAGCTGAAAAACTGATTATATTCGAGCTAAGGTTCACTCCAACACCAGATGACCAACATATTGCTGGAGGATGTGTGAAGAAACAGACAAAGCCCTCTTTAGCACAGCTCTGGGGCCAAGAGCCTGCTCCAGTGTTCCCAGGACTGTCATAGCCATCTGCCAAATAAGACATGTAATGTAATCATTTGAGAACAGGTTACTCTGCTGCATTTTAAATCCGCTTACATTAGGCGCTGTAATAGTTATAGTGAATTTTAGATACACATATGCTACTATCTGCAAATAATGACATTGTACCACCACCAACACCAAATGGTTAAATGTGCTGACAAGTGCCACCTGCTGCTTCTCAGCTAATCAGGTCCAAATTGTGCTGCATTTTGCGTACATATCAGGACAGCTGTGTTATCTGATTTCATCCTATTTCATAAATGCATAGAATTATAAATCTGACATATAGTACTATGTAAAAGACAGTCCTCATTGTTTTTATATTTTGGAACGAAAATGGTAAATACAATTTATTTGCAACATGTAAATACAAATACAGTATACGAGGCAAACACAAAGTTTAATTCTTACAAGATTGAAAGTCAGAATCACCTTTATTCTTCAACACAGTCTGGACTCTCTAAGGAAAGCTTTCTTACCATTTCTTTAAGTAGTCTTCAAGAATAGTTCTCCAGGCTTCTTAAAGGACATTCAAAGCTCTTCTTTGAATGTTGGCTGCCCTTCTGTTCGGTTCCCTGTCAAGACGATCTCACATAGCTTTAGTTGAGCTTTGGTCTCTGGGGAGGCCAATCCATGACTGACAGCATTTCATTCTGTGTTTTTCTATATAAACCTTTTTTACTGTGCTTGCAGTGTGTCCAGCTTTTGTAAAGCTTGGTTCTTGTGTCGGGTCTTTGCTGGATTTTTTTCCTATTTCTTAAGGACATGACTTTAAAATATTGTTCTTCGCCTGCCACTTTTTTCCTCCACTTACAAGAACACACTGCAAAGCACGCTGAGATATGCCTAGTTTTCAGCTAATAGAACATTGGAAATCACCTAGTTGGTGCAAAAATTCTCTTTTGTGCAAACTTTGGCATTTTTCATAAACTAAAGAAATGGAAACAATGATGTGTTTTTGCGACAGGCTGCGAGTAACAAAGTGCTTAAAGATACAATTTAAAATTTGTTATTTGCTAAGATGTCCGTTAAGTGTAGACTAGGGCAACCAACTGTCCTCTTTTTATGCACTTGTTGACTTATAAAAGCCTATATGACATTTTTTATTTCACCATTCATTAACCGCACAAAGAAGGCATTGTTTAAATATGTGTTATATATATTATATATGTTTAAATATAAGTATTATTAAAGTTCTTCATGACTGGGCCAAGTGTCCTCTTTTTTAGAACTCAAATATCGTCACCCCAGTGTAGACACAACACAGGTTTATCCCTTAACTTAAATGCCATTTTTATGCTTGAATGCTTTATAGTTTAGTGGCTTACCAAGCAAACAAAACAAACATAGAAAAACAAACACATATTCCTCTGAAAATGGTCACAGAACTGAACTGAAAATGAGTGAAAAACCAACCAATGTCCAGCTTTAAAGAATTATTCCTTGCTCTGGCTCCTTGCTAGCCAAATATAAACAAATGAGCATTTTTGTTCAGTACTATAGTCAGACTGGAAATCTGTGACTAAATTTAATATGTTTTTTTTAATGTACAGAGAAAGTATCTGACATACTGTATCCTCTTTAACGGTAAAGCAGTATATGTCACACACCTCCCCTATTTGAATTTGACTTCTTTGTGTTTTTGTGTGTAGTCACTCCTGTCGCCTTTGGCAGAATTCCCAAGACTTATTCAAATTTAAAATACTATAATATTCCATATTTCACTTTGAAAAGTTTTTCTTAGCCCCGGGGATCCGAATTCAACTACCAAGACCCTATAACATATGAAAAAAGATGCATATTGTTACCACAGGGGGCAGTGTAGAGTCATAATGATCCCTTCAGGTGACTGTGAAAGCGAAGATGTCCTTCAGGCTACAGTTACGAGAATAGCTGCAAAAATCAAACGGCACCACGTATGCGCGTATGTGTATTGTTGTCTGTGCTCAGAGTTGTTCCTTTAACGCCATTATTTCCCGTTTTGTCACTGCCGCCATAGCCTTCCTTGAAACATGAAAATAAAGTTTTATGTAAAAAAAAAATGCAGTTTCTATGACGTATTTTTAAGGCGACAGAAGGAGGGCGGTTTGAAAGCAGAGAGGGAAAATATTTTTAACACGTTTAAAATACGCCAAATTTACTCATAAGACAAAACATCTGCAGGCTAGCCGTGCATAGGCTCTGATGTATTTTTACTTTTCAAACGACTTAGCTAGCGTTACATTAACTCAGTACGCCCGGTTGCTGGCTAACTAGCTAGTCACCGCCGCTGTGATGTGCAGCTGCCGACTGTCGTTAAAATTCCTCTCTGTTAAATGCTGACCGAGCGCACGTCAGAATCGATGTGAACGCTTTGAAGATGGCGAGTGTGCACGAAAGTTTGTATTTTAATCCCATGATGACGAACGGGGTCGTCCATGCTAACGTGTTTGGCATTAAAGACTGGGTGACTCCGTATAAAATCTCCGTGTTAGCGTTGCTGTATGAAATGACTGCCTCCAAGATAACACTGCCAGAGAGAAGGCGACTTAACAAGCTCATCCTCCCTCTACAGCAGGTTGGTTTTTATGAATGTCGGAAACTAAAACTACCCTTGAACCTATCCACCTTGTTGTTGCATTGTTTACCTTGGCTCACTGTGATCTACCAGGGTCCAGACCTGACTCTCGGCCAGTTCCTCAAGACTGTGGAGGAGTGTTGTCCACAGACTGCATATGCTGTCAAACTGAGGTAGAAATCGATTTTATCCCATTTGATTTCATTCTACCATTTGTGAAAGAAAAAAGACGATGCTTTAAGTTCACATGGAAAAATCTACACGCCAGTGTCCAACTCAATTTGTAGTGTTGGCCATATATTAGCTAATTTTGATCTAAGTGGGCAGTGTAAAGAAGTTTAACGGAATTTTTATCCCCGATATATCTCACTATAAGGAAAGAAGAGCAATTTTAGCAGTAGCGCTCAATTTTTCAACATGATTTAGGAATGTTCTATTAAATTAAAAGAAATCTGTAAGCACAATTCTGTTGGCTTTAATTGCAAGAAATAAATGTGTAAAGTGGAAGAATAAGGCCTGGTAGCTCATTGACCAGATGGTCTTGTAAATATACAAAAGAGAGGATTTGTTAAGCCATAGAAAAAATCATTTTTATTGTGGCTCATTGTAGGAAATACAAAAGAAAGAAAGAAAATATTCAAAAGTGGATAATGAAATAAACAGGATTTTTTTCTCTTTATCTGTTATATCATTACTTTTGGTTTAATATGAAAGGCCATTGCTGAGGTTTTTTATCTGTAGGAAAAGCTATAAAAATTAGAAAAATACAGTTAAAAGTCCCAAATTTGTGCCCTCTTTCATGTGAAAGAGGGCACAAATTTGGGACTTTTAACTGTATTTTTCTAATTTTTATAGCTTTTCCTACAGATAAAAAAAATATTCCAAAGCCATCCATTGGGCTGGACTGCAGTCTTTGCCATTTAAATTCTGGTCCCTAGGCCTTAGATTTCACTTCCCTTGGTGTAATATTAAAACACAATAACGTTTAAATGTTGATGTTGTAGTCAATCACGGTGTTGTTTCTCCTTTAAAGGCTCCATGAAATGGCAGATGGAGAGCTGAAAGACATGGAGTACTTCTTTTCTACTCTTCCCACTCCATTCACAGCTTTTGATACCGAAGCTTACAAAACCAGTGTAGTAGGTGAGTAATTTGCACCTTATTGCAGTCCTGATTATAACTCAGTGGAAGTCTGATTTGAGAATTGTTAAAATTGAAAAGTATTGTATTAAACAATATTTTCACCCCTTTTCAGGTCTTTTTATGCGACACATGCTTCTGGCCTACAACAAGCTTTCTTTCAGTCAGGTTTACAAGCTGTACAAATCCCTGCAGCACTACTACCACAGTCACTATGCCAAGCCTATGGACGGCCAGGTGCCGGCCTTGGTCGCAGACGACTCGGAGATGGACCTGACCAGCATTGAGGATACTGTAGGTGACAGAGTGGACAAGGAGGAGCTGGACACTCCACTGCACGAGTCAGAGCTTCAGTGAGTGAAATATGCACCAGTGTTTCAGCTGACCTGAAATATTTTGCCATTGTTGTTTTTGATTGGCGCCACCTCCTAATTTGTGTTGCAGAAGTGACAATACTCCAAGCAGAGGTCCCCTCTCACAAAAACAAGCAGAGTACTTTCTTGCTAGACAGGTGAGTGTTGATTATAAGTGGACATGAAACACTACATGTATGAACGCTAAATTAAGCCCTACTCTAAAAACTGCATTAGATTTAGCTCTGTCTGTGAAGCCAAATTTGAGAAATAACTGTTGAAAGTTACTTTTTTTTGTTTGGCTGAAACAGGAAAATCCACCTGTTAGTCATGCTTGGATGTGTTGATTTGCTGATTTATGTTTGTAGCTAGCATAAACTAATCTAAATCTCTTAGCAGCAATCAACCAAGCCAGTGATGTCATGTTCTGCACTGGCACTAGATGGCGCTAAGCATGCTCTTAAAAACAAAGTTAAAGCTATGATAGTTTTTTAGAGCAGGGCTCCATGGTGCAAATTAGTTAAGACATGCAGTGTTTCATGTCCACTTTAAGGTGGGACTCTAAACCTTTGTACATACTGGAAGCTATTTGCACATTTCCTTGAACATGATTGCTGGTTACTTGCACACAGTCCAAGTTCCAGTTGCATAGGTGACGCTTTAATGTATTTGCTAGCAGGTCATATATCAATCAACAGTATTCTTCACTGTCATTGGTAGTCGTCTGGTAGGTGAGAATAGTTTATTGTGGGCCCCACCCACTTCACGTTACCAGCATATCAGCATATTCTCATTTTTATTTTCATGTCTATTTAAGCTTAATTTATAACAGTATGTTTGCACTGAAGCACCGCAGCAATTTCCTAATGTTGTAAACCCACTCAACATTTGGCAATAAAACCCTTTCTGATTCTGATTTTTCAACCACGATTACTTTAAGTCGTCAAGCATCGTTCACTTTCTGTGGTCTCATCATCGCTGCAATCTGCTACCAATGTGTATACAGCTTTAGAGTCTTCATATCAACAAATTTAATGAAATAAATACATTTTAAAAATTCAGTTATAGTATTTACAGACACCATGTTTAAACTTTCTGCAGGCATACCTACTCAAGAATGATGAGAATAAAGCTCTAAAGCCTGCTGCTCTGCAGGAAGAGCTCAACAACATGCTGAAGTTTAATCCTGACTTTGCTGAAGCGGTAAAGTTCATCTCCTTAACTTTTCCTTACTATATAAACAGATCAGTCAGCGGGTTGGTGTCTCCTTCATTAGCTCTCTTTTCTCTCTCTCTCGCTCCTCAGCATTATCTGAACTACTTGAACAGCATGAGAGTCCAGGACATCTTCCTGTCAGCCCACAGTCTCTTGCATTATTTTGATCGACTCATCTTGTCTGGAAATGACGGAAAGAGCAATGGGGACGAGGGCTATGGTCGAAGTCTCCGCTACGCTGCTCTTAACTTGGCAAGCTTGCACTGTCGCTTTGGCCATTAGTGAGTACTAATGGAGGAGTTGGAGGAGTCCAAGTACGTGGACAAGTTCCATAGAAAAGAATAAAAAAGAGATTTTTTCCCTTTTCTCTCCTGTTAGTCAACAGGCTGATCTGGCTCTACAGGAGGCTATCCGGATTGCCCAGGAGTCCAATGATCATGTGTGCTTGCAGCACTGTCTGGTACAACAGTTCCCACTTCATTATCTTCACTTCAGTGGTTGTGCCATGATGGATTGTTAATTACGTCTGAATCTAACACGCTCTCCTCCATCAGAGTTGGCTCTACACACTGGAACAGATGAAGGGTTCTGACAGCACTGTGCTAACCGAGGATTCAGTAAAAATGGCTGCCCATTTCTGCCTGCCAGTGAGTGCAACATGAGGTGTCACATATGAATTCCTCTATTAAAGTGATTTGGATCTTTATTATTTGTAAATTTCTTTGGCCCAATTTTCATAAGCATGTAAATTTCTCAGAGAATGCTATGCAGAAAATAATTGGATAACATACGAGCAGCAAAATATTATATTTGCTCACTGAAATTGACTTATTATTAGATTTTAAAATGTTATTAATCCTCTCCATTTACAGTATTTGGCATCTCTGGGCATTCAGTCATTGGTCCAGCAGGGGGCAACACAGGGTAAAACGGCACACAAGCTGATGGATGCCCTGAAGGACACAGACATTCTTCACTGGAAGCACAGTCTGTCGGAGCTGATCGAGATCAGCCTGGCTCAGACGACTTCCATATGGAGGATGTATGGAAAGAGGTCAGGCTCTTCACTCTGCCACCGTAACACACAGTTGCCACTTCTGCTCACTTTTGACTGCATACTAACACTGCAGCTTCTTAACCATTCATATCAAATCAAATCAGTGAAGTGGCTGAAATGCCTGATGTTGTACGCATGGATTAATAGCATTAATAGCAATAGCATGGACAGCCAGACATCTCCCACACAAGTTCGACTTTTCAAGTGCAGAAAAACGTGGGTTTTTTTGTAAGTAATTAATGTGGCCTCCTGTGTCTCCTGCAGCACGATGTCTCTGCAGCAGGCCCAGCTGCTTCTCAACATGAGCAGTCTTGAGCCAGTTAACTTCGGGGTCCAGCAGAACAACACAGAGGGCTTCGCTGTGGTCCTCTGTCACCTGGCCGAGCTACACGCTGAGCAGGTAACGTGTTTGATTTCATCTAGTCTGCCTGCTGTCTGCCCTGCTGTTGCGTATCTTAGACATTAAAGAAAAATTGACCAGGTCTGCTTTCGTGTTCTTGGCTGTAGTTCAAAACGTAACTCACGATCCCATCTACCTCTGCTTGTGTTGCAGGGCCTGTACGGTGTCGTTTCAGAGATTATTCTGCATCTGAAAGAACAGTTTCCTCCTCACACACAGCATGCCAAGGTACATTTTCTGAAACACACTGTGCTTCTCAGCGTATCAGTGCAGTAACTACAAAGAGGACAAAGTCGAAAAATAAGAGTTTTAAGTTTTCAGACCCAGAAAAACTTGTTCCAAAGCCTTGTTAGATATTTTTATATTCTTGAAAATAACTGACACGTATCACACGTTTACTCGCTACTTTGTACATAAAAGGTTGTACGTGAAAGGTGGACATGGGCAGAAAAATGCCTGTATTCTTTCAAATGAGCCCACAGGAGGTGGCGACTTCTGGGGGGGGGGGGTGATTGTATTTATATCTGTGGGGAAAATATCTCTTTGGCTCACTTGATCTGTGACTTCATTAAACACTATCATGGTTTGTTTATAGAATGCATTTGCCAGTTTCAAGTCTTTCTCAATATAATGAGATTTCCTTGCAGTTTATCCCCTTTAGTGTAAGAGAGGGTGATAAAGCTGAGTATGCTTTAGGGTGGGCTTCCTCGTGTTAGGTGCCTGCAGTGTTCTTTGATTTCTCAGTCACTTGTCACGTCTGGTTTATGATGGTGTTATGGTGACTACCTCCATTTTTTTTATGTAGTCTGTGCTTTGGAAACAAAAAAGGGAAATGATTATGTTCTTTCAGCTTCTCAGCTTTACCATTAAATATGAGATTTAAAGTTGGATGAACTTCACCAACCCGCATTAATAATTTGAGTCTAGCCTAAAGCGGAGAGGCAGATGTAGTTACTCTGATTTTTAACAGTGGTTCATGTGGAGGATTGTTTTCCCTGTGATAATTATATTTTGCTTCCTTGTGTCAAATAGCAAACTAATTACCATGTGTGTCACTTTCAGAATTGTTTCAGAATTGTACACGTTGTTTTGACTTAGATGTAATACACTACCAAAATATTAAAGTAACACCTAATAATCATCAGTAAAACACAAAATTATTTATACGTCAGGGGTTTCAGTGTGTCCAGTTAAGAAGAATAAAGCAGTGCAAACCCGCTTTACCTGCTTTGGTAAAAATGAAAGTGGCAACAGGTGCAGTGGAAAGGCAAGAATTCCCAAAAAGGGAATGGTTTAGCCGGTTGTGGCCCCAGGCCATTGCTTTCTCTTTCTCCCTCTTGTGTGATTTTTTTTTTTCTCCCCCCCCCCCCCCCCCCCCCCTATAGCTTTGCTTTGTTTTTCTTGTCACTGTTAGTAGCATGGCACAATACCCGCAGTCCATTGAGGTTGCAAAAGTAGTCTAGCTCCTCCAGGATGGTACAACCCAATTTGCAGAGTTTAGGAGTGCAGTGTAGATCAGGGCGGTAGAAAGGCATGAGCCCAGCAGCAGGACCAATGTTTCACACATGTTTCTGACCAGACACAAATGGACTTCATGAGGGTGGATTGAGGGCCTGACGTCCTTTGTGCTCACAGCCCAGAACGATGCAGCTCAGTTGGTATTCACCGGAGTAAACAGGAACTGACTTGTCTGTTACTGTTATCCTGTTATCTTCTCAGATTATGTTGTAGGCATCGAAACATTTACCACAGTGTTTCAGACTTTTCCATGTCTGACACATTACTCGGTGTGAACCTCATCTCATCTGTGAACAGAACTGGGTGCCAGTAGCAGACCTGCCAGTTCCCATTCATTGGTGTTTGCCCAGCATTCACTTTTTGGAGGTTGTCTTATTGTTTCCTCTCTAGTCCTCTTTCATTTGCACCAAAGCAGGTGAAATGAATTCACAAAGGTGTGTGCTTCCTAACTGGACAGATTGATCCCCAAAGTTTAACTATATGTTGTAGTCTAATGATCAAGTGTTTTACTTAATCTTTCTTGGGCTGTGTAGAATTAGTAAAACAAACATTACAGAGTTCATTTATTCTGTAATTCATGGTATAATTTCACTGTAATGAGCTGAGGGAGGTGAGAATAGAGCCGACGAGTTGAATCTGTTTTTCAATAGATTCGACACCACAGTGTCTGCTCCCACCCCCACAACCTCACCTGCAGTCAGCCTGGAATCCAGAGCCACACCACTGTGCCAGCCTCTCTCTTCACATGTTGCCTCCTGTGAGATTCCTGACACCCCTCCCCCACCCATCACCTTCACTCAATACCAGGTTGAGATGCAAATGAGGAGACTTCACTCAGGCAAGTCTGCTGGACCAGACGGAGTGAGTCCCCTTGTCCTCAAGACCTGTGCCCCCCAGCTGTGTGGAGTCTTTCATAAACTGTTTATGCTGAGTCTGAGTCTGCAGAGGGTCCCGGTGATGTGGAAGACATCATGCCTCGTCCCTGTACCAAAGACGCCTCGTCCCAGTGGCCCCCAGGATTACAGGCCCGTGGCACTGACCTCCCACATCATGAAGACCCTGGAAAGGCTCATCCTGGACCAGCTGCGACCCATAGTAAGACCACATCTGGATCCCCTTCAGTTCGCTTATCAGCCTCGTCTCGGAACAGAGGACGCCATCATCTACCTGCTCAATCGTGTCTACACCCATCTGGACCAGCCGGCGAGCACTGTGAGGGTCATGTTTTTTGACTTTTCCAGTGCTTTCAACACCATCAGGCCGACCCTCCTGGGTGATAAGTTAGCAGCGATGCAGGTGGATGCTTCTCTGGTGTCCTGGATTGTTGATTACCTGACAGGAAGACCACAATATGTACGTCTCCCACAGTGTGTGTCTGACAAGGTGATTAGCAACACAGGGGACTGTCCTCTCCCCCTTCCTCTTCACCCTCTACACCACAGACTTCAGCCACTGCACAGAGACCTGCCATCTTCAGAAGTTTTCTGATGACTCTGCGGTGGTTGGATGCATCAGCAGGGATGATGAGACAGAGTACCGGGCTGTGGTCGACTCCTTTGTCACGTGGTGTGAGCAGAATCATCTGCAGCTCAACGTGGCAAAGACCAAGGAACTGATCGTGGACTTCAGGAAGACCAGGAAACACTTGACCCCTGTTTCAATCCAGGGGGTCAGTGTTGACATTGTGGAGGACTATAAATACCTTGGAGTACACATTGACAATAAACTGGACTGGGCTAAAAACACCACAGCACTTTACAGGAAGGGCCAGAGTCGTCTCTATTTTTTGAGGCGACTGAGGTCCTTCAACATCTGCCAGAAAATGCTGAGGATTTTCTATGAGTCTGTTGTGGCCAGTGCGATCCTCTATGCTGTTGCATGCTGGGGGAGCAGGCTGAGGGTCGCAGATGCCAACAGACTTAATAAACTGATCCGTAAGGCCAGCAATGTTGTGGGGATGGAGCTGGACTCCCTCAAGGTGGTGTCGGAGAGGCGGATGCTGTCCAAGATAAAGACAATGTTGGATAACACCTCCCACCCACTCCATGACATGTTGGTCAGTCACAGGAGCTCGTTCAGTGAGAGACTGAGATTACCGAAAAGCACCACTGAACGACACAGGAAATCATTCCTGCCTGTGGCCATCTCCCTGTACAACGCATCCACTTAACACACTGTTTGCTGCTACAGCTACACATGTTTCTTTTCCAACTATTTATTTATAAGTGACTTATGTATGTATGTATGTATGTATGTATGTATATATATGTATATATTGTACTATTCTTAGTTAGCGTATTGTCTGTCTTGTCTTAATGTTGGTTTAAAATGGAGCACTGTAACAAAAAATAATTTCCCCCAGGGATCAATAAAGTATTCTGATTCTGATTAATGAAATTACTTTTCTGTGTCCCAAATGCAGCTCTGGATGCTGTGTGATCTGAAAATCCAGTTTGAGAGACATATGAATGAAGGGAAATATCACTTGGCAGAGCCTCTAGTCACAGCTATCGCTGCATTAAATCAGACAGAGGGTCTTTACAGGTAACTCAAATAAGTGAATCTGCAGGCCTTCTTATAACATATGCTGCCCTATACACTTTTTATTTGAGCTGCACAATAACTGTGTGCTCTGTGACAGGAAAGCTCAAGTTCTGAAGGCTCTCAACCGCAACACTGAAGCATACCACATCTTACAGCAGCTGCAGGCTCGCTGTGAGAAGGCTAAGTGTACAGAGATGGTTATCAGGTAGGACCCGGTTTTCTCATACCGTTACGGCTCCATTCAATTTGAGTAAATGCACTTATTCTACTATCATTTATTTTTATTGTCCAATCAAACTTGTTTAAAAGGAATTAAGTTCAAACTAGACATCACCGTTGCAAGTCTTAACTGTTCTCCTGTAAGATATAAAGATCCCAACATAAATGTATTTTGACCTTTATGCTTCAGAGATCACACAAAGTCATTTTATGTCTCTTTCAGAGTGATGCTGTCCACTGCTGAGCTCCACTGGGAGTCGTCTGGCTTCTCCACAGCTCTTCCTGTCCTCCTGCAGGCCTTGGCTCTGGCTAGACAGCACCACCTCCAGTCACTGGCCTCGGAAACCATCCTTCACCTGGCCTTCACTCAGGTCAGCTGCAGCATTAAAAGAGACTTCACTTAGCTGTGCAAATACCAGCTTGCGTTTATGCAAAAATCCCCCACATGGTTTATTTATTGCATTTGTTGTCTCTCGTTTCTGCAGCTGATGTTGGGGGTTCCTGAGCAAGCTCTGAATGTGCTGCATGAAGCCATCGAGCCTATTCTGGCCCACAGAGCAGTCATGGACAAAGGTCGTGCCATGCTGCTGGCAGCCCGCTGTCAGATGACAGTGGCTGGGTTCAAGCCAAACAGACAAGGGCAAGCAGGTAACAGTTTGCTCCCCTGACACACCACCTCACCACATATATTGGTCCTCTGCTCAAAATGCTGCATGGTTTTCATCTACATTTGCATACTGCTGTTTATGTCCCAGCAGATTTGTGTTTAGCAGCTTCGGCTCTCGACACGCTAAACGAGGCCGCCGCCTATTTCTCCCAGCTGAACTGTAAGGAGCGGCTGCGGGACGTGCACTATCTGCAGGCTCAACTCCACCGCTCTCTGGGACAAATCTTGGAGAGCAACAAAAGTGCCATGCTCTTCCGGCTATTGGACCAGGAGCTGCAATCGCCAGCACCGCCGGTCTCCATGCGGCTCTAAACTGCTCCCACTGCCCCATCAACAAAAACTGAACTGAATCACTGCAACTCACCACTAGATGGTGCCGAGGCTCTGTCCTGTTTTCTAGACTAAAACATTTCATTTGTGGCTGTGTTGAAAGAGAGGTGTTTGTGAAACATTTTGCACGGAGTAACAGGATGATAACTAAAAATGTAACATGACAGCAGCCATGAATTAAAATGAGTTTCCAGTACAAGAAGAACGTGTCCATTGTGTGTTTACTTACAGATATATGCGAATTTGAATGATGGTCCTAAATATAACATGTGCTTTAATGCCTTCCACCATAGCAAGTTAGTCTGACAGAAGTACATGTCACGCACCTGTGTAGGTTTAAAAAAAAAAAGAAAAGAAAGAAAAGTCAAAAGTTTAGATCAAAAGCCGACACGTGGCGTCCCGATGCACCCGCTGCGTTTTGATGAATGAGGGTAATATCAGAGTTGGCGACAAGATTAATGCATTCACTAGTGTGGATGATCCTGATTTTGCAGGAGGAATACTGATGAAGCCAAAGGCCATATTAGGAAATCATATCAACACTGTGTATATAAATGGCACATTTTTCTGAATTGTTTGCAGCAGTTATGTTGATTTATCAGAAACAGAATACTTTATTGATCCCTGGGGGAAATTATTTAATGTGTTCTGCCTGATGCGTAATACATTCATTGTGTCATGTGCTTCCTTAAGGAAAATAATTGGCTTCATCTTGGTTAATTTACATTTGGTCTGGCAAAAGTAGTCACGGGAAACACCTGCAGGAGGAATATGCTCACGCTAAGGTTCTCAGTCGTTGTGCTCGAACCCCAAAAATTCCGGTTGAATGAGTTTAAGTGGCGTGTTTGTCTTCCTGTACTTCTGTTGATAAACAGATTTCTAGTAAAGGCAGCCTTGTTGTCTATGCAAATACCACAGTGCTGTGGTAATTGGCACAGAGCCATAAAATACATGTATTTACATGTTTAGCATAATTGCAAGTGTCACCGAGTAGACTTCATGTAGCAGTTCCTCAATTTAAAAAGTGACAGTTTGTGTTATCATAGAGATTTGTAGCATGTGGATTTCAGTGCATGCTTTTTTACCCAGTCAGAGCGGAGCTGTCTCCAAGAATAAAGGTAAATTTCACAAAAGTAACGCTAATAGACCTTAAAAAAAACTTGTTTATAAGAAAATGATGCCATTTCTCCTTTTGAGTTATTTTCAGTCCTTTGCCTTAAAAGCCACACAGGGAAAAAATAAGTGTCTAACCGATCCACTAAGCCTTTAATCTTTGTTCATTGTGTGTGTTCTACTGATTAAAGTAAACAAGTTAATAGTGTATTGTATAAAATGTATCTATTCATAGTTTGTGTAGCTGTTATATATAAAACGGCAATAGAAGCAGTCCCTGCACCCCTCCCCCCACTCTGTACAAGGCTAATAAGTTCGCAGGTTTTGCTTCTTACTGATCTAGTGGAAATAATCTAACTGAATGTTGCTTTTGAGCCCTGTCAAGTCCCCTGAGTGCTTTCCATCTTGTGAATGCCTGTCTAAGGTTCATACTTGTCTTACTTGCAGTTTCCGTGACTCTCTTGCTTTGACTTCTTTGCCTCCCCCAGAAGGGCATTAAAGAAGGCAGATGCAGGGTGGCTGATACAGGTTGCAAGATTACTCCAGGTCCAGCATCCATTATGGAAAGCTATCTCGAAAACAAAAATGCTTCTTTTTTTTCTGTTTTCAAGATTGCACCATTACCTTGGGAGATGTTATTCCCAGTGGGAGACAAAATTTCATTGCTAAAGTCAGGACAAAAGGGAGTCAATCTGAAGGCTGATGTTGTCATTAGTCTACAGCCATAATGCAATTGACATTTAATGTCTTAGCACAACTGTCCCATCTGTTTTTAGTTGGTTTCTAGCAAGTCAAAGAAGGTGTGCAAATAAAACAAAAATAGAAAAAATAACAACTCAAGTAAAGTACAAATCCCTGAAGATTGTACTTAAGTACAGTAACAATGTATTTTCACTTCATTGCTTCCCGCTTCTATATAAAGACCAATACAAGAAGTTTGTGAAGGATATTCCAAATTTTACCAGTGCTGTTAATCACACCAGATGCAAAGTGAAATTTCCCATTGTCTACTAGTATTTCATCATGTTGGAAACCCTCAAACATTCACCCCTCACAGGACACAGGGTGAGGCAGAGTACAGCTGATAATTGGAATCAAGCTTCTGAAACCTCTTTTCACAAATTGTTATCCTTACTGTTACCATCCTGTGATTTCACTCACTTCTCTCCAAGTCCTTTTCTTTCACTCCTCAGCCATATAAGGCTGGGGTATTGTTGTCTGCTTACCAGGCAGGTGTGTGGCCTGAATATGCAATAACTGGACAATGAGACCACATAGGCTTTTCAAATTATACCATAGGAGTATAATTGCTAGGAGCCTGAGCAAATACTCCTAGCTATTTGTTTTTTGTTTCGTTTTTTTGTCCATCTGAAAGAGAAATTGAACCTTATAGTTCTACCTGCTTTTCTTATTATCAATAACATCAGAAGACTCTTCATGACTCTGATGGATCCCAACTGATGGATTGTTGCAACACAGTGTTAAGCAAACTTTTTGCTGTAGCTGAAATATTTTCACTTGCACACAATCTCACATCAAAAAATCTTGTTACACAGAGTTTGCATTTTGAAATAATGTTGCTTCACATTTGGTGTGAATGCACCAATAGAATCTGTGGAAGCAGCTTGCTAGCCAAGTTTGCTAGCGCTAGCTAATAACATACACCCATTTGTGCTCAAATGGTAAATTCTGCCCCACCAAATTGCGCTAACAACACCAACACTGAGGCTCTCTCCAAAACCAATGGGTGACAACACAGTGTCAGTCTTTTATATTGAGTCTATGGTTTATTAGGCTGCTGTAATCGAATGACTTTAAAAACGGCTGTTCAGTTAGTCCAGAATTTCAGACTGAAAAGTCTGAGCAGCTGGAAGAAGCTGGCAGATATTTGTTGCCATCACAGTCATTCTTGTTTCACTGTGAGCTTCATAGTAAAATTTGTCAACAACTACTGATAATTTTCCCAACATTTGGCATTAAAACATATTTTCCATTACGATGGTTCAGTAACTCTTAACTTAGGCAAAGTACTTGAATTTGTTTGTAACCTCTGTAACTACTGACATTTCCATGAGGTTCAGCTGTAATTGTTGTTTGTTTTTGGCAGATGTTATTATATTAGTATAATGCACCAAGAGAAGCGTAAACATTCTATCTCGCTCACATTATGTATGATTGGTATTTAGCTAAAAAACAACATTATAGCTCTGTGTGCTTATAGTAGTTTTCTTCAGGTCTGGATATTAATGGTTGTTGTTTGTTTTGTTTTTTTAAATTGATTTATTAACCTCCTAGGACCTGGCATCCACATATGTGGACATCACATTTTGGGTGATGTCCACAAAATACTTAAATTTTCTCTGCAAGGGCCTGATATCCACTTACGAGGACATTATACTGAGTTCAGGTCTTAGGAGGTTAAAAATGAAAAAGAATTGATGATAGCGCTGGTATACAGACAGACAGAATCTGAGTAACATTGAATTTTGGGTCATTCTGACATTGAATCCATGCTCTGGAAAACAAACTCTCACTAACCTCAGATTTCTTGCCAAATATCCCGGTTCAGAAATAGCACAGCTTCTGTGGTAAAATATAACATCTTTGTTCAAAATGTTTAATAACAAGCATGGCAACAAACATGGCATATGAACAATGCATGTTTAGAAAAATATATCTGCAAATGTATTTTTCAGAATACACTATACATCGACTTAACCTCTACTCGATATTAAACATTTACAATTCAGAAGTGATAGTGTCACGGTAGAAAACAACACGGGCAGTTTCCTTTTGAATAGTGTCCATTTCAGGATCAGCTTACGTCAGGAGAAAAATGTGGGCAGACATTCGAGTAAAACAGGCAAACAACCTGAGATGTCTTCATGGTATACCTGCTTGCAGCTGTTTTTTTTTTTTTTTTAACTCATGCTTCTTTATTTTCCCTTACCAGTTTCACATAAACAAACCCTCCTTTTCCAAACAAACTGTCCAGGTATTAACAAGAGTTTTTCCTTACAAAAGAAATGATATTACCTCGCGGACAACCTCCAACTTGTTGTTGAAACCTATGAACATTTCTTAATATGACATTCCCAGCGTTGGTTTATATTTGGATGTTTATAATAATGATGTGTCATACATGAACTGAAATGAATGTTCAAATGGTTTCTGCTTCAGTTCTCAAATACAACCCTGACCAGTATCCAGTAGTGATGATACAAGAGTCAAACTAGATACAACCTCTCATTTTACTTCAGAACACAAAATTAATGCCAAAAAAAAGAAATGAAGTGATGTTAAATAATTGAGTAAAAGAGGTATTGAAGTGGAGTTAATTTCCATGTTTGATTAAATTAATCTCAGAGAAGGCGCAGTGGCTGTGTCTCCGTAGCTTAAATAATGCTTAAGTCTTCAGTGCAGACACCGTCTCATTGTGATTCTGTCCAAGTGTCTTTGAGGAGACTGTCCCGCTGAGGGGAGCTGAGAAGAAATTGCAGCAATGCTCAGTATCCCGCAGGATAGCCTCCTTTCCTGGGGTCAGACTCTGCACAGAGACGCTCTCCCTGCCGCACCACAGCCTGGACCACCGAGTCTGGAGTCCTTAGCAGCTGCGTTACATGGTTCTTCTGGACCAGACCCTCCAGGACACTCTGGCATAGTTCCACCACACATACAAAAACATAGAGAAATAGTCTTGTGCAGGAGTTTTGGCTTTGTAATGCATAGAACACATGTGGAATTATTTTTTACCTTCCTGACTGCTGGCACATGTTTAAAAGTCAATGTGCATAAATCTAAAACTTGGTTGAGATAAGTAATATATAAAGAAACACTTGATTCCCTTTCCTTATTATCAAATCTCATTGCTATGTGTTTTTAACCCTGCTAAAGGGATGTCTAAAAATGTGTAGACCTTCAATGTGTCCAGAGGATGAATCCTTGTAATCCTTGATGTTATGGCTTTTCTTTCAGTACAAGGTCTGGATCAAGGTCTGATGACCAATTGCCAATTTAGGGAAACTGAAGGCCTCACAGAAAGAAGGAAATAAAAAATCAAACACTTTCATGCCTGAGTCATCTTAACGGTCAGAATCCTCGGAGGTGGGAACAGAGGAGTAGCAACAATCTTTCACTCTAGCTTCTTAATCAACCAAAGATGGAGACAGAGTTTTAATTCATTTGAAAACCTGACTCCTAACCTACACTCTAATAAAATAAAATAAAAAAAAAAAACATTTTTATTTTTTGTTAAATTTCATCCATCTCCCCATCCATTCTATCCAATTTGCCAGTGTTTTTATCTGTTTTGGTTCAACTGTTTGGTTTTGTCAGTTCAATTGTAGTGGGTGATTTTAACATCCATGTAAACTGTAAAAATGACTGCCTCAACACAGCATTTAATCTATTCTCTCAAAATGTTAATGAGACCACTCACTCTTTAACCATACTTTTGATCTTACTCTGACATGTGGCACAGAAACTGGACATTTGACTGTATCGACATTAACTGCCGTAACTAAGTTTAATATCTTCAACACCGTGTGCCAACACAGTACAGAGCAGCTACCCAAACTTTGCTCCCACAGTGGTTGATTATTTTCTTATAAGTGTAACATCCTCACAGCATACAACCCTAGATAGTGTGGTTCCTCTTAAAAAAAAAAAAGAAAGCATCAAATCACAAGCGCTTGACTCCCTGGTGTAACTCACAAATGCACAATTTAAAGTACGTAACTGGCAGAGAAATGGCATCTGATTAACAACGAGTTTGTTGCTCTATTTGTTTTTGTTTTTTAAAAAGGACTCTGATTGATCTTTCTGAGTTAATTTCAATAATTGCTTCCTAAAAATCATCGACCTGTCTATTAGGACCCATTAAGACTGCTCAAAGAAGTCTTACCGTTAATTAATGCTTCAATCTCAGATATGATCAGTCTGTGCTGGCAAGTGTCATCTGCTCGTCACAGTACACAAAGAGTGCTAGCTTCTGTACAAAGGATCCTTTTATTGCCTGTGACAGTGGACTCTTGTCCTGCTTGACTTCAATGCAGCATTTCATACTGATGACCATAATATTTTATTACAGAGATTATAGTGTGCTGTAGGTAGGGAGGGATTCCTCCTTAGACACCAATGTTAATTTTGGTGTCCCACAAGGTTCTGTGCTGGGATCAAGTCTGTTTACATCATATAGGCTTCCATTTTGTAACATTATGAGAAGGCATAGCATACATTTTCCTTGCTATGCACATGATACCCAGCTTTATCTATCCATGAAGGCAAATGCGAGACACCACATTGAAGGAATATCATAGAGACCTAAAGGTCTGAATGACCTCTGGTGCTAAATTCAGATAAAATTGTTGTTATTTGGCCCTAAAAATCTTAGAAACGTGGTCTCTAACCAGATACAATGAGTGGTATTATTTATAGAGAACATATATATAGAGAACACTTCTTCACTGCTCTAGAGTCCAGTGTTGGCATGCTTTATATCACTGCATTCAACATTCTGCCTTGCATTTGGTGATGTAAGGCTTGCATGCAGCTGCTCGGCCATGTTAACCCATTTCATGAAGCTCTCTACACACTGTTCTTGAGCTAATCTAAAGGTCACATGAAGTCTATAGGTCTGTAGCAACTGACTCTGCAGAAAGTTCGCAACCTCTATGCACTTTCTTCATCCGGTGATCCTGCTCTGTGGTTTTATGTGACATACTCCTTTGTGACTGAGCTGCTGTTGCTCCCAGTCACTTCACTGTGTTATAATACCACTAACAATTAACTGTGGAATATTTAGTAGCAAGGAAATTTTACAACTGGATTTGTTGCACAGGAAACATCTTATAATGGTACCACACTGAAATTCAGTGACTTCCTGAGAGCCACCCATTCTTTCACAAATGCTTGTTGAAGAAGTCTACATGCCTAGGAGCTCAGTTTTATATACCTGTGACCATGAAAATGATTGGAACTGGAATTTAATTATTTGGATGGGTGAGTAAATACTATGGGCAGTATAGCGTATTGCATTTCAGTAACATTTGTGATATCATAACATCTTGTCTCAGGGTGAGCTTCAGTGGAACCAGCTCTGCCCATATGGAAAAGAAATAGTAAAAACATATATGATTTACTCATGAAAGTGGCCACTTTCTCATTACTTTCATATATTTTTTAGTAAGTATACAAAACATAGTTTCATTATATGATTTTTCAAGGGATCTTATATGTGTTTTCACTCTTGTATGCTTTTCATACAAGTTTCATACAAGACAGATAAAAACTTTAAAATATTTATATATATCTTTTCCATATGGGTGAGTTTGGATTCATGAAACAGAAAACTTCTGTACCTCTAAGATTAGGCTTAAAACTTTCCATTTTGATAAAGCTTATAGTTATGCTGTAATAGGCCTAGGCTGCTGAGGGCTTCCCACAATGAATGGAGGGTTTCTTGTTCACTCACTTCTAATCATTAGTTGTTATTAATCTACTGGCTCTCTTTCATAGTGTGTCTTTTGCCCAGCCTTGCTCCCCTCACCCCAAACCGGTCATAGCAGATGGTTGTCCCTCCCTGAGTCTGGCTCTCCTGCATGTTTCTTCCTGTTAAAAGGCAGATTTTTCATCTAGCTGTCACCAAGTGCTTGGTCATAGAGGGTTGTCAGATTATTGAGAGTTTTTCTGTATCATTGTGGGATCTTTACCTTACAATATAAAGCACCTTGAGGAGGCTGTTTTTGTTTTTTGGTTCTTTATTTAAAAAGGATTCGATAAATGTAATTGAAATGAATTGTTTTCACTCTTTTAAGGCTAAAAAAAACCTTTTTAAAGAAGTGTCGTGAAAATCAGTACACACGTTCTAGCATGAGGAGGATTTGTTATAGCTCTAGTGACCCTTTTGTTTTGAACTTTGTTTTTCAAGTCAAAGATTCATTCTTTTATATTATACTTATACTACATACTATATACTTATACTATACTACATTCTTTTATACTTCCCACTACACTCAGCTAAGTAGCAAAATGCTGCACTCTAAAACAATAAACAACTATTGTAAACAATATACAATCTAAGTATGAGCACAGCAAATTCATTCTACAAAATATGCATAAACATTGCGGTGGGGTGTGGTTTGTGGCTCAGCTGCAGGAGTGGAGCAGTGGGTTCAGGGTGTATTGTCAGGGGAGGCTGACTCACACACCTGACCTCATCACCTAATCATGCGTCCCCTGTTAAAGATGTTGTTCAGGAGGCTGTGTGTGCCACAGAAGCAGGACAGCTGGAAAGCTGCACCTTGGAAAAGTGGTCAATAAAAGAGGTTTAAAAACTGCAACTCTGCTGTCGTTGGATCCTCGTTGTCACACATATTTTTGTACTTTTGTACTTGATCCTGTTTTCACAGCAATTTTTATAGTCATAGTACACTAATGGTCACATGCATGGTACATTCATACATGCACATTCTTTGCTTATGATACAACTGTAATACTGCTAAGCTATGTTGCTGTCTGTGTGACCCACCTTTTCAAAGCCCTGCTCCACTACTGTCATATTTGGATTAAGCTGATTGTGAAGTCGTGGCTCTGTCACGGCTTTCTTTAGGTCATAGTTGAAAAACAAGGAGTTGAGGATTACCTGTTTTTAGGTAAGAAAAATGACAACATGTATGGGAGGTTTCACATTCCCAAGTCAACATGAGGGTGATGCATTTGAATGAATTAGACTTACTAATGCTGTGGCTGTGGTGATTTTTGTGCCCCCGGATGCTCCTACAACCATCTTCACTTGGTTTTCTTGGTCAAATATGATAGTAGGACACATGGAAGACAGCGGCCTTTTGCCTAGAAACAGATTGTAAAAAGAAGGTGGATTTGACTGCCTGATAGTTTTAGCAAAGTCATGCTGAATGTCAACAACTCAGCTCAATCACATCATAGTCTATTTGAGACACTACAACAAGCCGGTGACCCACAGAGTGAGAGAGGCGATTAGCTTATTGTATGGCAGCAAAACTGAGGATGAGTAAAAGGCCCTCCTCTGAATCATCCTAACCAGAGGAAGAATCTAGTAACACCATCTATCTTTGAAAAACATGAGGCTTAATTTAGCAAACACTGATATCCATCAACACTGACTAAAGGTCACTGCCCCACAGGGGATTAGAGAAGTACTAGTGTGATAACTCATTTCAGTCACACCTGGTTGAATGAAGTTGTTGGGTGAAGGGGGGATTCCAAACCCATTGGTCATGTATGGAGAGCTGAAGTCATCCATTTCATCATTAAAAATGATCCCAGTAGATCGAGACATGACTTTTGAACCAAAGCTGGGGAAATAAAGCCATTTTTTAAACCTTCACTCAGTGCGCTACATTGTAGTGAAGACAGTTCATTTACATGCATGGCTTTTGAGAGGCACATTTACTGACTTGATGTCAGCCTTGTCAGAGAAACTCACTATAGATTGATGGTGCTGGTTGCTGCCACAGCACTGCCATCCTCAGCAATGACTGACAGATGAGCTGTCCCGTGGTTGTCTGGAACAAAATACTCGGGCTCATAGTAGCTGTCTGGGTGGGTCGTGTCATCTGTAATTTTGCTCCTTATGCCATCAGCAAAGTAGTCTGAGGTCATGTTTTGGATTAGCTGAAAGGAGCAAAACAAATCAATTAAAGAGGAGAAAACAGGCATTTCAGACTGTTTAAGAGTTAAAGAGTTTCCAGGAGACAATTTTATGGCCACAGTGAGAAAAATTATGCCGTAAATGCTCAAAAAACGAATGAAGAGGATTATAGCTGGAGCCCTTACATCAGTAATGTTGAGATACCGAGGGTCCCCCAATCTGCTCCTCTTGGCGTAAGCAAAACGAAAAGCCTCTACAATGCGATGGTACGTCAGAGTTTTCTTCTCTGCTGTAGAGACGCTCGTGTCTGAGAAGTTGTACCCTGCAATATATCCACAGGAAAAATACATCTGGAGCGAATGACAGTTAGATGACAATTTACTGGCCTGATCTGATCTTCTCTGTTATTGTGCTAAAAGTCAATGGCATGTTATTAAAAACTGCAATACAAATAGAATAAATGTGCAGGCACGCACCCCTCCAACTTCTTATATGAACACATTCAGTGCTCAATTTAAATGAATGATGCCACTTTTATTATGAAGCATGGCTTAATGATTCTCTGCCTGAACAGATGGAGTGTTGATGGTAAATTAAATTTGGCAGGCAGAACTAAGCAGCAGCTCAGTTTTCTGCTTCCAAAGAAGGGAAAGAAACATTCTAGAGATGACCTGGGGAAACCTGACATCCTCTCTTCTGCATGGCTGCACAAACACTCAGCCAGGCTGCTCACCATCCACTATGTTGAGTATGAGTGCCAGCACAGGGCCACTGGAGGGGGCATCTGGGACATGTATGGTGTATTCCCCGACGTTCAGCTTCAGAGGGTTCTCATTCAGCACGGGCTGGTACTCCAACAAATCTTCCAGAGTGATGATACCACCTGGAACCAGTACAGAAGTGTCGTTGTGAATTCAATAGGAGGAGTAACAACTGAAGCATCTGAAGACAACAGCGGATGAGGATACAGCAGAGCACCTGCCGCCTGGATGTCCTCAACAATGTTCTGTGCCATCGCCCCGTTATAAAACACATCAGGCCCCTCTTCTGCTATTCTTTGGTATGTTTCAGCCAGCTTTGGGAATCTAACAATATCATTCTCCTTCAGGATGTTTCTCTGAGAATCACAAAAGACCTCGCTGAGAGAGGGAAGAAAAGAAAACATGTATTAAAGAATATTAAAGCCATTGTAAGTAGAAATTGAGACCTTTAAAAAGAACCGCTGTGGTAAACAGCAATGCACCCAATTATCAGAGCAAGATAAGGGTGTAGAAAAGAAACACAGAGCCACTGAGTAATATCTGAATAATTTTCACAATGTGTTTTTAAAAGATATATATATATATATATATATATATATATATATATATATATATATATATATATATATATATATATATATATATATATATATATGAAGGCACAGTTTGACATGAAGCACAGTTATTATAGATATTTTATTTCCATCTAACATTTTGATTCATTTAGGTTTTGGTACCTCTGTCATTTCTGCTAAAGCACACCTGCTATGCTCATTTCCATCTTCTTATTCTTGTATTCTCTAAAGTAGAGAATAGTATATAGTATATAAATGGTAGACTCTAGGAAGACTGTTTTTATTTCAGTGAAATAAACAGGGTCAGCCATTTATTTGGCTCAGATTCTGAGGTAATGATGAGGCATTTATCATTAGATGTGCTGCTGGGTGGGTTGCTTTACCTCCAGCAGCAGCAGATTCAGACAACTGTTTTCCCCTGTTTCTGGTTTGATGCTGAACTAAGCTAAGAATAGTCTAATAAGCCAAGAATATCTACTGCAACATGTATTAGGCTACTGGCTGTAGCTTAATACATGCTGGCATAAGCATAGTATTTTCTCCTCTAACTTGTAGTTAAAGTGAACACATTTCCCCAAATATCTATTTCTTTCGGTTTACAGTGTATTATTAAGTATTCAGATATGAGAATATCACCCTCACCACATGTTGGCGTCTCCTTGAATGGAATCCTTGCTTTTTAAGATTGCATGAGCCAGGGCTTTTCCAATCGGAAATCCGTCACGAGCCAAGGCAATGCTGGGCTCAAACAGCTCCTTCCATGGCAGCCGGCCATGCCTTTTGTGTGCCATCTCATAACCGCGGATCTCTCCCGGAATGGCTATGGACAGTCCACCTGTCACGCAGAAACAGCAGTACCACTGATTTTAATTTCACAAGCTCTCTTTCTACCCCTTCTCTGAGTGAGGGACCACCATGCTAAGAGACATCAAGATAGTGTGAGATATCTATCGCTAAAGTGTTCTCGTCCCAGAGCTTTTAAATGGGGGCAAAGGAAGGTATAATAAGGTTGTTAAGAATGTGAGAACATCTGACGAGAGCTCGATGGACTCTAAATCCCTATTTGATCTTGGGTAGCATCAACAACCTTTGAGAATTAAATGAAATCTGGTCTACATTTGGCCAATCAGCACCCGGGAAATACTCCAGCAGAGCACAGCAAGGTGCTACCTGTGCGAGAAAGCTTAGTGTTGTTGCCAAACATGTCTTCAGTGGCGTTCATGGGTGCAGTCTCCCTCGCATCAATGGTTTCCACCTTTCCTGTTGAGCAGAAAACGAGGACTGATTGATCAGTGTCTCCTCGGTTGTCTGTGCTGGCAATTTCTAACTAATGAGGCACGCTCACCTGTGGAAGCGTTATAGATGACAAAGAAGAGCCCTCCTCCGATGCCCATGCTGTGAGCGTTCAAAAGGCCAACACACAGCAAGGCAGCGATTGAAGCATCCACAGCAGAGCCGTTTTTCCTCAGAATGTCCCTGGAAACAAGAGAATACACTTAACAGCTAAGACGCGCACAGAAGAGCACGGCATCTGCTATATGTCGTCTTACCTCCCCACTTCCGAGCACTTTCCAGCATCAGCAGCCACGGCGGCCTTTGAGTAGAAGTGGTCTGAAGTGGGAGGTGTGTTTTTCTTCCCCAAACCCATGAACACCCCCAGGAACAGGCTCACTGCAGCCACCAGAAGGACCACCAGACCAGCAATCAGGGACTTCCCAACCATTTCTCTGCCGGGAGGGGAGAAATCAGCACACCTCGGAAAGACACCGGATTCTTCAGCTCAGAAGCAACAGTCTTCTCCTCCAGACATCGCCTATCATTATTTTTTAATTGGGAGCCAAACATTTACATATGTTTAACAATCTGAAGCAAAAAGAACACCACATTTTTATTTCACTCACCTTTGGTTTGTTTGTTTCACAGACTCATTGGAAATGCTGGACAGAACAGAAGGAATGACCTGACTCTTACTGAGCCTTAGCAATAATGACAGTGTTTTATATAACTAACTAAAGTCTCCGCTGATGTGTGCTGTGTCATCTTGGTTTGAAGGTGTGACTTCGCTCGGGTGTCACACTGTGATTCTGATGAGCAGTCCTTTCATATGAGCAATGCTGTTTTTTTTTTGTTTGTTTTTTTATTAAGAAGAAGAAAAAGAAATGTGTATATATATGGAGAGAGAGAAAAAAAAGCATAGAGGAAGATGAGAGGTGGAAAGCAATCACCATCAAAGCTTTCTGGAGTGCCTACTGTGTGTGTGTTAGCTCTTGGGGATGTTGGAAGAAAAACAATAAGGTTCAAAATTCTGACAGAAAAAAAAACACATTTCCAGACATCCACATTCAATTCTTTAAAAAAAAATCTGAATTTAGGTGCTGCAATCTATTATTTCCATCATATTTCTCTCTCCAAACAACAACTGCTCTTCGCATCACTGATCACTTTGGAGTGAAGCTCTCAAGTTTGTCTTTCTGGTGCTCTATAACTTTCCATTTCACTCGGATATCAATATGCCAGGTTTGACAAAGTGAAGGTGAGAGTGATCTGTTTACAGATGCAAGCAGCATTCAGCTCTGACTCGGGGCTCTGTGTGATTGGCTCGGCCAGCAGCGTTGCCATGCTCAGTAACCGTGTCACATTCTATTTGGCTTTTTCTGCAGGCGTCCTCAGACTGATTAAGATGCCTTCGCCTTCGCCCGGGAGCACAAGTCCAAGCTGGCAGCGTCGGTGACGGTAGCTGCAGAACAGCAAATACCCTTCTGTGGTACCTCAGCTAATCCAGCGTGCACTCCTGTTGCTGGGCCACACTGATAAAGTGCTGTCAAAGGAGCCTGTGGTCTGCTGCTGCTGCTGCTGCTATGATTGTCTCTAAATCTAATTACTATATCCTGTTCTGGATCTCCCATGTTCAGAGCCACCCCAAGAGAGGGGAGTTTGTTCAGCAGGCAGAGCTGATTTATAGCAGAAGAGAGCAATTATATTTCTGTTTAGTTACAGATCACAGTGCTTCCTTCAGTTTTAATGCGAACAGCACTGTCACTGCACCGGAGTTGTTGTGTGAAATATCAGCTGGAGCTCTTTTCATATTTTTATCCGTCAGCTTAGAGGCTTATAGGTTTCGTTTTGACTTTGATGGGAGCGATGCACTCACACTACCCACCATGTTTCCCTCCAGTTGTTTTTCGTACAATAAAGAGGGAGGCTTGTTTATTCCTGTATACGCAGCAGCAGATCTGATCACACGCTGCTGTTGTTCCTCGGCGACAGGTGAAACGCAGCCTGCAGAAACATGGAGAGCAGAAAGGTGATGTAATGTGTTTTTATGGCCGGCTGCGCTCCTTTTAATGATAGGGACGCCACAGACAGGCTCTGGGATGTGTGCTGCAATTAGGAGTTGGTAGCTAAGCTGCTTCTGTCATAGCAGCACTGTACAAATGAGGGAGAACAGAGGCCACCCAGTCTTTTTTTGTTTGCAACCTCTTACAGTGTACATGAACGGGTCAAATTTAACACAGTGTGCAGTGTTGGGGGGATTTTTGACTGATTTTGTGAGTTATAGGCCAAGGGGTGCAATTTGAAGTGACGGTATCGCTGCTAGGTGGAGTGGGAAAACTGAAGGCCACAGCCACTACTTTAATAGGCCCACACAACAACAGTGAAACCTGATCGGTGGTATGTGCACAAATTAAGAGAACTGGAGTTACATTTTTTCTACAGCAGCTGTTTTTGGATATATGTATGAGGACAGGGATCGTAGGGTGAGGTGTGCAATAAGACTGAAAGGTGGGAGTGAGATTTTATCAAGAATTGACTCTAAGACCCTTCTTGTTTGGAGTGCTGATGGGCAGGCTGACAGATGAGGTCAGGCAGGAGTCTAAATGGACTGTGATGCTTGCAGACAGCTTTGTGATCTGTAGTGAGAGCAGGGAACAGGTGCAAGAGAGCCTGGAGATGTGGAGGTATACTCTGGAGAGAAGAGGAACGAAGCAAGAAACAATACATTTGTGTGAATGTGAGGGAGACAAGTGTAACAGTGAAGCTGCAAGGAGTAAGGGTTATGAAGGTGGATGAGTTTAAATACCTGGGTTCAACCATCCAAAGCACAAGAGAGGGGAAGATGAGAGTAGAGGTAGGGTGGAGATTAGTGACAGGGGTGATATGTGACAGAGGAACAGCAGCAAGCATGAAAGGGAAACTATACGGTAGTGAGACGTGCTATGATGTTTGGTTTGGAGACAGTGGCACTGACAAAAAGAGAGAAGGCAAAGCTGAAGATGCTGAAGATTTCTTGGGGTGTGACGAAAATGGATGGGATTAGAATATCAGAGAGAGCTCAGGCTGAGCAGCTTGGAGATAAAATCAGAGCGGCAAGGCTGAGATGGCTTGGACTTGTGCAAAGGAGGGATAGTGAATATATTGGACAAAGTGTGTCCGAGATGGAGCTGTCGGGCAAGAGGAAAAGAGAGAGACCACTAAGAAATGAAGGACATGCAGAGGGTTGGTGTGACAGAGGACGATGCTGGGGATAGGGCGTGATGGAGGCTAATGTTCACTGTGGTGATCTATAGGAGAAGAGGCCAGAAGAAGAAGAAATTGCTTATTATATATGAGTCATCATAATATAATTAGATGTGACAGTAGTAAACGGCCACAATAGAACATTACTATTGAGTCTACACGGATTCAACAGCAGAACAAAAGCTCAGTTTTGCCAACCCCAGAAAAATGGTTGCTACTCAGAGTCAGCATCCTAACCACTAAGCTGCTTGGGGGCAAGCAAATGACATCACTGTTTCACTGTTATCCTCTTGGGCTGCGTGATTTCTTTGCTATTTTGACCATGACCTGTTTTTTGTTTTTTTGGGTTTTTTTTACTATTTCATTTGTCGTGCTACATCATGTTGATATCAATTAACCTGCAGTTCATAAACATCTTCAGGTAGAACAGTTATAGATTAACGTGCTTTGGCTTGTCAAGACAGAAAAGGACAACAAATACTGAATATTACAATAAGAGAATTCCCCATATTGTAGATAATGGGCTGATGCAAAGCTTAGAAGAGCTTTAAAATAGTAATAAAAATGTATGTATGTGTACTCATTAATTTGTCCCATTAGACCCTCTCTGCCTGTTAAATGTGAGTCTCTTTCAAACAGCGATAACCCTGCTGCCACTGTGAAGCTGCAATCACACAGGATATAATAAAGCTGACAGAGTAGTGCTCCCTGCGATATGTAAATCAAACAGAATCTGTGCACCTTAATCATCACCAGACCCCACCAAAAGTTGGCCACTGGGTTGAGAATCTTTTTTTAATGTCCATTAACTGTTTCTAGGTGCAGATTTAATTCTCTTGTCACAAAAACTTTGCAAACCTGAAACAGGAAAGCAGCATTTAGAGCAAGCTGTTCAATTGGGTCGCTTTACCGGCATTGCTCCGAGAGTCAAGGATCTGACAAAACAAGTCAGTGCCGTGAGGATGCTGCATTAAATTAAGGGCACTGGTCAATCATAATTACAACCTCTAAAAAAAATATGCAGCTGGGCCGGTCCAGAGCCAGGGAAAATAATTATTAGACAACAGATCACAGCGCTGTGCTCTCCACTAAACAAGAGTGAGCCTGAATCATGAGAGCAAATAAGGTCAAGTCAGGCTCAAAGTCCTTAAAGCCACAATGATGGGAGCTGGGCTACAAATAGAATAGGTGTGGATGGGGGCTGAAATAACTGAGAGCTGTCTATTATGTCGCTGGCTGCACCTCAGGGGCCCCCCATTCACCGACCTCCGTGGAAATAAATAAAGAGAGATGGCAATGTGACAAAAAGACGAGATGTGGACATTTTTCAGTGAATTCTGTGACTTAGTGAAGCTGTGATTGATGCAAACAGGAGCTGACAGCTCATGCAAAGGCTGAACAACAACAAGACTGCCAAAAGAGAAATTTCAGATTTATACCGGGGCCCATGGCGAAGCACGTACTTGAGAATCTGGAGCTAAAAGACAAACTTTCAGGTCTTCTGGAAGATAAACCGAAGACCCCCCTAAGAGAAAAAAAAATCAAACTGAAAGTGGCACATTCAGAGCATTTTTAAAAAATCCCTTTCTTTCAACGATTCTTTTGCTTACATTGGTATCACGTGCTGAATATTCTTGTGAGTTGATTCCCCTTTTTGCAGCTGCACGGGGAGGAGAGGGAGAGGGCTGAGGGGGGTTTATGGCTGGGAGGAGAGACGCGCAGCAGGCACCAGATGCTGCGATTGGTCGGACTCTCCACGTTGCACAAATCTAAACAGCAGCGTAAAAGCAGACACGACCGGAGGATGAAGCAGCCGGAGCATCATCATCATCATCTGAGCCTGGCGCACGTAGCGCACAGTGGCGGCGACGGAGGAGAAAAACAAAGCGAGATATACTAACGCGTGACGGGTGCACGAGGCAACGATGATCGTTTAGAGCGTTCTAGGATATTATGTGGCTCTGTACCGGATCCCCAGCCATCTGACAGCCAGTCGCAGAGCCAGACAACACGACGCTGTTGTTTTTTGTTTTTTTTTTCTCTACCATCCACTTAGGAGCATCTGCTGGAAACGGGCAACTGGAGCTCGTCATGGGATTGTCCTTTTGGTAGTGGTGCTGTCTGACTGTGTCAAAAAAAAAGAGAAAGAAACAAGCCAACAAACAACAACAACACCATGGGCTCCAGACTGAGCAGGCAGAGCAGCTTGGACAACGAGAATTTCTCCAAAAGGCGACGCAAGCTCCTGAACAGCGCCGGAGAGAGCGAGAGGGGAGGTCGGGGCGGCGGGGACTTTCTGTTTGCGCTGATGCTCAAATCAGACAAACTGCCTGGAATGCTGCGAAGGACTAACCACAGCCCGTACATGAGGAGAGTGGCGTGGATCAAAGAGATCCAGAAGCTGCTCCGTGACCGCAGGATAGACCAGGCGACCGACGTGCTCAAATTACTGAGGAAGGTAAGGAAGAAACCTGCACAGGGCATGGTGAAGTCGGACGTTGTTTGCCAACAGCAGCGCTGCCCTAAAGCCTGCTGTGGTGTTGATGCGGGCATGCATTGTTTTCCCATCTCACAGAGAGCGGCGAGGGACTGTACGTGCGTGAATGAGTCTTTTGCATGCATATCCAAAATGTAGCGGTGGCACAGGTGCACTGTAGTGTTCTCCAGCATTTTCTGTAACGGCCTCTGACCTCTGACCTAAGCCCACATTATTCGTTCATTTCCCTTTGCGGTTACTACACGCGTGTGTGGGCTCACTCCTTTGGCCACTTCCTCCTGAAGCATTTGTTTTTTATGGAAAGTAGGCCACTGGCAGAGCACTGTACCTGTGACACAGTGTTTCATTGGCAGACACAGCACGTGACTCACCACTCTCTCTCACTGTGGCTAAACGTGCTCAGTGTTGACATTAGATTTGATAGGATTACCTACCCACCAAATGAGGAAATGTTCAAACTCCACACTGTGTCATCGCATTACCTCAAATTTGATTTTCTCCTGATGGTTCTGGATATTTCCTGAAATGCAGAGCACAAATAAATCTCCATCCCTGTCTGCATTTGTCCTTGTTTCCCTTCTCTTCTAAAGCCAGAGTTTCACCTTTTCCTTAGGCTGTTCTAATGTGCCCATTAGAGCGACCTAGCACCTCCATCACTCCCCACTCTTAATGTCTCTCTCTCTCACTGTAATGGCCTGTGCTCCAGCAGCAACAATGAGAGCCCTGAAGTCTTGTGTTCACCAATACAAAATATTATTCCACTTCAAAAGGTTTTATTAACTCTTACCTAAAGAAATGAAAATCTAGGCCACTGTCATTGCTTTCCTTATTTATTTATTTTTGTAAATATTCTAGTGTGTGTGTGCCTATAGTCATGTGAAGATTTGGTATTTTTGTCATTTTAAAATGAATTGAGGAAACTAAATCAATTACCTCTAAAATGCATCATCATAAAGCTAAGAACACACTCAGTGCGATGATTTGATGTAGTTTTTGCAAAATTAAGTAGGACGAGTTTTCTACACATGACCTCAAATGTCCTACACTCCACCATACAGGATCTTAATCAAAGGGCTTCTTTAAAGCCTCTTCTCGCCTGCTTTGGCAAATGTGTAAAACACGCATGAAAGGATATGTGGACACATCAAAGATACAGCAATATCCTAAGTGATCTCATTTGTTTGCTTGCCCTTAGGGCTTTCCTCTGTCTTTTAGCTGTCCGGTGTTAATTACTCTGAAGCCTTGACACAGGAGAGAGTGGAACCTCCTTAATCAAGCCAAGGAGATAAACTGGCCTGGCCAGGCTCCATGACAGCCACATCACAGGGGACGGGAGGCTCACTTTCCCCTAAATGAGCTCTACTTTTATTAAATGATCCTCACTTTATCTTTTTTTTTTTCTTGCAGAGTTTGCAGCAGATATTGACGAGATTCTGTTCTCAGAATTAGCTGCAGATTTAATTGGTGTGTAACAGCGAGCTCTGCCGCAGATAAGAAAGAGATCTGAGCTTCGTTGCAGATATGAGGACGGATCCAGGCTTGGTTTCACACTCGCACGTGACAGTTGATCAGGCATGAACACTGAAGGGAGATATTTTTACACCTTCTCTTTCTTAGAAGTCTTTCTTAGAAGAGCAAAAGCAGCTTCTCCCATGCTTTGGGTTCAGTCTGTGTTTACTGCCACCCTTGTTAAAAGGACTGCCAGGAATGTGGAGCTGCAAGCCTCCCACTCCAACTGTCTTTTACAATCAATGCAGATTGTGTTTAAGGAAGGAAAAAAAGCGGATGTGTCTGAATGTGTGTGCATGCGCGCAGGTGTGTGCGTACCGTATGTAGTGTCTCAATGGCTTTCTTTTCTCATTAAACTTGCATGGGCTGCACAAGTGCTCGCCATCATAGATTGGCTCATTAGGACCTTGAGGATGGACATGTGGATGAAGGCGAGTTGGTATGGTTCAGCGCGCACAGCAGCACCGCTGACTGCTGCTTGTCTCATCACTCTCGAAAGGTCATCTGACATCTCCTCTTTTTAGTTGGTTTGATTTCTTTTTTTCACCGCAGATCCTCTCGGATTCATCATAACTGCGTGCAAGCTGCCGTGACAGCTGTCAGTTCTGACCTCTTTGCAGATGTATTTACGTGCAGCACAAATGAAATGTATTCAAACTCTAACATATTGAAGTGCCACGGCAAGAAGAGAATTATAAATGAGGAAAAATAGATGCATGTGCACTGAGATATTAAATGCATTTGAAAGTTATTGGGTTGAGTTGTTTTTTCCCCAAGTTTTAAACAACCAATGAAAGTAGAGCATGTAGAAATCAGAGGTTTGATCTGAGGTATTAACATGAGGTCAGAGAGAGTCAGGCATGGGTTGCTTTCTGCAAACAGTAAGCACTATGGTATGTCAAGATATGCCCTGTGGATAAGTGCCACCGAGGGGTGATATGTCCAAACACAGCCTCTCCCCAGTGACTCCCCCCCACTTACATTTCACTTTGCTACTGTAGATGAAAACGCAGCCTGTCTTCTTTAATGAATATTTAAAACAAAACGCTTCTTTTATCTTTCCATTAGGAGTCACGATGCCCTTGACACAGTAGGGACCTGTTTGTCGGACTAAATCAACATTCTTAGACCCCTAATTGTGTATTTCTGCAACTGCATCTTGCTGGGTTTGTGATTCTTTTTTGTTATCTTGTCTTCTCTGGTAGGATCTGGGTTTAGAAGGCACATCGCTCAACGACATCTTGTACAAAAACGCTGCCTTCCTCAATCTAGTGGATCCCATCTCACACGAGCTGCTGCTCAGTCTGGCTCGAGAGATGCAGTGTCCTAAGAAGGTCAGGTTTCTTTCCTTTTTTCTGTGTGTTTTTGTGTTTCCCTGACAAGCTTGGTGTTAGCACTCTGCAAAGGAAAGCTTTCTCCTAAGAACATTTCCCTTATGAATTCCGTTTGTGAATCGCTGTCTTCTTAAGAAAATCTCATCCGAGGATGTTATTGACATTCCTACAGACAGATGCTCGAAAGAAATTCCGCCGACACATGTTACTCTCGAGGAGCTAGAAATAGCTGCTCAGTAAGAATCCTGGAAAACCGCTTAATGCAGTTTGTTAAATTTTTCATACCTGAAACTCATAAAGCTGGAGTGACCTGACAGTGCCAGCAAGATTGAATAAATCAAAATAGCACCTTGAAACAGAATAAGGTTGAATTTTATGTACAGATGGGAATGTGTAATTCAGCCTGTCTGAAAAATCAAAGATGAAAACTGAATCATTATTATTATTTTTATTTTTATTATTATGATGATGATGATGATGATGATGATGATGATGATGATGATTATTATTATTATTATTATTATTATTATGTAGGCAGTGGTCACCAGGAGCCACAGCATGATTAATACATTGAAATTATCTGGGTTTATCAGTAGCTGCTGTATCTCACCTCTGCTTACTACTTCCTGTGTTTTGCTTCCCAGTGCATGCTGCATGTGATTAGATTTTCTTGCTCCAGCAAGTCAGTTAAATTGTGTTTTGTTCAGGAGTAGCTCAAGGCTTCAAGAATAATAATAAACCATTAATATTTCTGTTCAGGTGAAATATGGTGGAGCTACAGGTTGATGAGTGTAAAAAAAAAAAAAAAGAATCGAGGAAACTTGGCAGGATTTAAAACCTTGAGAGGTATAAAGAGCTGCAAAGAACTGTTTTTCTCTTTTACTTCCACGGGCAGAAAAAGCTGCTGCCTTAGTACTATTACTCTCATGCTCTGTGTTCCTTTATCAGCACTCTTTCTGTCCTCGTCTACAGGATGCAGACACCATAAAGTCTTCTGATAAGATTTGCAGACAGCTGATCTATCACCTGACCCCACACTCAAAGTGGTTGAGGCAGAGCATGTCCAGACGGAAATCCCAGGCCTGGTAAGCCCTTCTGTCCAGACATTCAGTCTGTAATAAGTCAGCCGCCGCACACACAACAGAGAACAGGGCTCGGCTCCATGTCGAGCAGTAGAGATTTTCATCTTTGTACCCGACACTGAAATACGACGGAGCTGGCCATGGGCTGACCTGATAGAAACGTTAAGAATAACCACAGCTGTCAATCATATCTGAGAGGACCGTGCGGTGGATTTGCATCGCTACTGGCGTTTCGCTCTTCAAAAGTGGCAGCAAACGTGTCATCTGTATGCCAAAAAAAGCTGGGAGGGTTGTGCTAAAATGTAATTGTAGCTATTTTCATGAAAAAGTGCATTGCTTTTGATGTGCAAATGATGAATAGAGAATTAGGTTGCACACAAATAACACAAACAAAATTTTTTGTGTCTAGGTGTTACTTGGTAATCCTATTCATGAACAGAAAAAGCCTATCATAATTGTTTCTCGTGTAATTGCTTATTCTACATCTGACTACACACTGCAAATAATGGATTAATTTTAAAGAGATGAAAACAATCTGAGGGCTGAAAACGAGACGATGTGAGCTCAGCGAGATCAGACGGGTTTATTGCGAGTCATTCAGAGGTGACACGCAAAAACTGGAAGAAAAGCTTATGTAGATCAGACATTTCACTGTTTAGCTGCACAGGCAGGGCTTTGTTGTCCTCACGGACATTTATTTCAGCTCGGAAGAGGAAAAAAACACGACTTTACTGAAACTGACAGCTTCTCTGAAAATGTGTGGAATCATACAGTCGCTAAATTCCGATAGCTCTTTTTCACTTAGTCTTGTTGTTGGCTTCATAAACCTGCAGTGAGACGGTGTGACACTGGCTGAGACAGCAGGAACAACATGAATCATTAAAACAAGAAATCCACCCTAAAACAGAATATTAATACAGCAGGTGTTGTGAGCTCTGACAGCTTCGCCTGCTGTTGTGTTCATGAACAAATACCTGTCAAGGCTAGACAGAGATGAGACAGGTCCAGTCTGCTGCTGACTGTGAAAAGGAAGTTCACCTCCCAAACTTAAGTTTTTGGAGATAGCCTACTTTTTCCAGTTAAGAGCTTAACTCGTCATTTTATTTCTGATTCAAATATTTATAAGGTCATTTAGAGTAACTTGCATTGCCTCTTGGGAACTCTGCTAGCAGTTTAGCTTAGCAATTAGCTTAGCCTGGAATAACTACTAAAATTAGGCACAAAGATTGACTTTGTTAGATATATTTAGGACATCTGCTAGCATCTGTGAAGCTCACAAAAATCAAACCATATAATTCATTTTTTCCTCTGAGATGTAAAGTAAAAAGTGACTTAGTCTCCATAGCCACTCTTTTTCATTTTTGACACTTTTGCATAAACAAAGCCTAGTACATTAAAAAAAATTATGTGCACTTTGAACAAGAGCTGTCCAACACTGAGCTGTAATACAACCATTGACCAATAGGAAAACATGTGTATTCCCCAAGTAAATTGCAACTGGTTGCTGGCTGTCGCTGGATAAGATCGGTTGTAAAGATGGTCATGTACCAAAACCCTTCATGTATCCAATCAATTTCCCATCAACTGTCAGGCACCACTCACCAGCAGGTCAGGGAATAAATATTTTTCCCCTCATTACTAGTGGTTGCTAAATTGTCACAATCCAGTCTCTAGGCCTTTGTGACCGGAAACAGTCACATATCTACAAAACGTTAGTAGCTATTTTGCTTTTGTTGAAAACTAAAAGGTGAAGATTTCTTATATAACTTAAAGCTTGTGAATATTTTTTTTACAGTAACTAAAGTATGTATTATACTGTGTGGCATAATTTTGTGCTTGTGTTGTAATTACTTGTCTTGTAGGTACAGAAAATATATATTATTACATTATTGTTGTGGCCAGAAGAAGAAAGTAGTGCTTTTAGGGAATGGCAGCTTTGAGTGACAACTGGGTGCTGTATCGTCGAGTTTCAGTCACACAAGAGAGTCGAATTTGGTTTGTCCAGTTCATTGAGTACAGATACAGTCAATTATATGTGCCATGCTATCCAAGCCGACTAGTCATCGTTGGCTATAAACTGTAAAAAGAACCAACCCCACCACCCCCTCAAAAACGAATTTAGCCAAGGTTTAGCCAATACAAAAACATTGGCTAAACCTGCATTCTTTCTAAAGGTCAGCAGGAGGCGACTCCTCTTGTTACTAAAAGAAGTCCACACTCAAAAAAAAAGAAATTGGATGGTTGTTACATGTACTAAATAATTTCATGTTTCTATGGTGAACGTAATTAAATCATGTAGCATCTGCATGAAATTCAGCAACTTAATTTGTTCTTTTTTTGTTTTTGTTTTTTTTTATTAATTTCACCTGTTGAGAATGAAAAAAGAAAACAAGCAGAAGAAAACGAGAGCAAAAGAATAAACAACATCACGATGACATATGGGAATATAACAGTAAATACTAAATATTAAACATTATTGTGCAGCACGTAAGATTGACAGCGCACAGTGTGCTTTGAGGTAGGACTTAATTTGTTCTTGTTGAGATGACATGATAATCTAGTAAGAGTGGTTAGTTGTTAGTTGATCACAAGATCACATTAGATCTCAAACTGCAGGAAAATCGCTGGAGTTTTAAGAGCCAGACAACTATACCCACACCATGTATGTGCTATCGCTATTTATTGTGGTTTAACCTGTCAAGGACAAAAACGTACGGAGAATTCTGTATCAAGCCTTGTAATCATAGCTTTCCTAGTTTTGTTAAGCCTGGCTTGACAGTTTTGTGGCGTGATGGTTAGTGCTGTTGCCTCACAGCAAGAAGGGCCTGGGTTCAAATCCACATCTGGCTGGTTTGCAGTGTGTTATTAGAGTTAGGTTAATTGGTGATTCTAAGTTACCCATGAATGTAAGAGCAAATGGTTGTTTGTCTCTATGAAATCATCAACCCCCATATTGGTTCATTAAGCAAGACTAGCAGTAATTGCCTTGATTAACAAAGTAGTTGTTCAAACAACAAGATTTCATTGTGTTTTCCTAAAGTTTTTAACTTGTGTAGAATAAATTAAAACAAATTTCACTCTACATACTTATTTAAATCACTTCAAGTAATTCCAAGTATACTACGTTGATCCAACGTAATCTGATTACATTAAACCACCAAATGCCAAATGTGTTGGTTTGACATGGTCAAAAATGGGTTATTGTACTTGGTTAAGTCACGTGGAAAAAGGTGCCATGATTAAATTGTGTTCATTCAACAACTGATTTTTTTTAGTGCAGCTGTAGAGATGTCTAAGGAAAAATTACCTTTTGACTCCCTGGTTCTTACTAGTTATAAGTCTTCTTGATTATAATTATAATCTAATGTTCATCATGTAAATCATGTTCCACATTAGAGTCAAAAAGAAGGTTAAAGCAGGATATGTGTGATTATTAAGTTGCTAGCCTATACTGTAACTATCCAGTGTCTCTTGGCTTCTCATTCAAATCTGCCGCTTGCTTACATCTGATTTTAAACACACAGATGACGTAGGCGAAAACCCTCGGCTTTTTCACAGTAGCTATGTCCATCTTTCATATACAGTCTGTGGCTTAAGCTGGCAGCTCTAAATGGCCTGCATTTGTATAGCGCTTTTCTAGTCCCTAAGGACCCCAAAGCGCTTCACACTACATTCAGTCATTCACCCATTCACACACACATTCACACTACAATATCACTCTCTTGTCCGAAGTCGAGTGCTAAACCTAAGGCAACAGAAACCAGTAGGAGACAAACTTATTACTATGTCCATCTTTTATAAACAGTCTATCAACTTTGAGTGTAATAAAACATTAGAACCGTGTTTTTTGTCAATAATTAAACAAAAACATCATATTTTGTTTTTAAAAAAGTGAACTTCAGAGGTGCAGCTAGGCCGCTGCTTGTGTTCTTGGCTGTAACTTTATAACTATCACACAACCATAAGAGCATTTTTGTAGAAATTCCAAGTCTATCCTTTGTCAAATAAGGTTTTATTGGTCTACATTTACAGAGCAAATAAACCAAAGAAAGTGTGTCACAAATACAAATTTAGAGTGGATTTATATTCCCTTTCTCTTCCATCTTTGTTCAGCTGCAGACAGCCTGGCTCCTCTGTGCAAGAAATAAAATTTTTAAAAAAAGCAACAAATCCATTTCTGTGGGGTTTCTCTCCACTCAGAGGAAACAGAAACAGCTCAGTCCTTTTTAATGCCACGGGACTGTTCATCCCTTCATTATCTAGCATTAGTGCGGCACACGCAGTCCTCTAAGTACTGTACACACTTGTGTGACTGAAATGCCACACTGAATTAATATCTGAAACTCAGTAATCCCATTAATCTCAATCTAATCTAATTAGTTTATTTAGGATTGGCTAGAAAACTTTCCTTGGTTTTGTTTTTCCAAGTGCAATGAAAAAAAATGGGCTTGATGGATGCAGTGACCCAGATACGCTACTGAAGTGCTCTCACCTTAAGGCTAAATTCATGTCAGTATAAAATTTGCAGACACTTTTTGTGACCTTTTCTCTTTTTTGACTTTTACAGAAGTGTTTTTCTTTCCCATAAGCTTTACGTGACTTAATAATTTGCTTTTGTTTTCTCACCTAACACTCAGAAACAGAATAACCTGAACTATCATATAGTTTTTAGGCTTAATCTGTGTTGTATGGTCATTAAAGGATCCTCAAAAGCACCACAAGTTCCCTCAAGTACTTGCTTGGGGCTTGTATGGACGGGTGTCAGCCAAGTCTATAGGGATGTTAGGTAGGCAGTATATGTCAAAATAATGTCCACATAAACGCCAGGATCCAGCATTTTACAGCAGTCCATTACACTGCAACAAGCTATTCAGAGTTATCCACTTTCCCTGTCAGTGGCTTTAATGTTGCGGCTGATTGGTGCATGGGAGGGAACTGCCTTTAGCGATACGGATTGTGAAGTGTGAGGTTGAATACCCTGCAGCATGAAGGACAATGCAGTGCTGAGAGGGATTATGTGCGTGTGATTTCTATCTGTAGTGCACGCCGACCTCATCTGTACGTCTTTATGATGAGCGTGCAGTGGAAAATATACGTGACATCAGGGAGCAGGTGTGACGAGACTGCTCATCTCGTGCAGATGGGCTTTACCCACCAGAGGACTGAGATGAATAATAGAGAAAAGTTTGAACGTAAATGACTCGACAAAAAAGACAAAATGGCGTGAGTAATGCAATAACAGCCCAGAGGGGAGATGAGGAGGAAACTGAACTGCATGTTTAGAAAAAACTGTTTCTTAATTTAAAAAAATATATATATACAATCTCACTTCTACTCAGCAAGCTTTAGAATGAATATTTACTTTATTAAATCCCAACAGCGATTTGATTTGTGCTTACTGAATTAGAACGCGGCCTCGTTGGATTAAATCGCTGACACTTGGAGACTGATGAGCCACACGTAGAGACAAGCGGTGCACTCTTGGTGGGAATACTTAATATATGGCACCACAATGTAAAATTAATTGATTTCTTAACTATGTAAAGGGTGTTTATTAGGTTGCTTGTTTGTAAATATGCATTGTTATTAAAGGCTGATGTCATTACTGTAAGTCCTTACTGGATTCAGTGTATAATTATTATTTCTTTGGGCATCTACTTAGCCACAGATATCCAGCATCATACCTCTGCACTGTTTCTTAATTTAAACTGAGCCCTGATATTCATGTTCTTGGATGTAAAATTCACAAGAAAAACCATCTACTCAAAGTTATCAGTAGCGCTCATGTTTTGTGGTATCAGATCTTGACGCAGGATGTAAGAAGCTTCCAGTGTGTATGCCTCAGACATACTTTTTTTGTGCAGACTGGGCTCAAAAGCCTGTCTGAAAAGGAAGGAGCTGCGTGATCAAAACCTATTCACACCTGGAGCGAAGCCTCTGCCACGGCCATTAGGACCTTTGTGCCTCTGGTTAAAATGAGGTTTCTGTCATGTAAAAAAGGATGCGAGAGACAGAAGAGAGAGAAAGAACTCTGGCTCACAAGAGTCTGATAGAAGTGCAGCATGCTTGGCATATTTCTTGTCCTCTGCACCTGATTAAAACTTCTTTTTAAATCCTGGTGATATCTGCAGATTTTGGGGGGGTTTTCACGAGTTATTTGATCATCAGCCCATCACCTGCTTTTAAAAAAAAGGAGCTGTGCATGCTGCTGAGGGCACATCCATTTTCAGCACCACAAAAAAAAACCACTTGGGTGCATAACAAGTGACAGGTGCATGTCACAGTAAGTCGCAAGGGCGCTGGGAATGCTTTAATTCACTCTGACACCAAATCAGCTTGGAGGCCACTTCAGTAACAGCTCAAGTTAAACACACTGCCTCCTCTAGGGCTGGGGTGAGGAGGTGAGTGAGGAGTCGGGCGCTTGTAAATGTAAGGGACTGCAAACAAAGGGGCAAAGGAGCGTGCAAGTAATTCAGAAATGTTTTCGGCACGAATGCTAGCTGCAGAAAGGGATCATAATATCGCCTATATTTAGATTCAGCTTCAAATCGTGCTTTCATTATGCAATGTCCTGAAAGGATTTCGAAGATATTCCAGGGGTTATACCGAGTATGCACTGAAACAGATAGAAATCCTGGGCAGAAAAGTAATCATTTAAAGCTTCCCTGATTGAATTTCAACTCAGAAATCCCCTTTAAAGACAGAAAAATCAGGCAGAGGGACTGAACTTTTCAAACATGCTATAATCCTGTTAAAGCATCTGCTGAGCTTAAACAATGTTTGTCTGCCTTGTTTATAGCAGGTGTTGTAAAGTCACTGTAGTCAGATCAGTGTATGTTCATGTGAGCAAATTAAACCAATCTGCCAACAATTAATGTCTGTCAGTATCAGAGTTAATGCACTCATTTCTATGCCACCAAACTCACTGCAGTTTTCCACTGCGCTCAGTCGACCTTTATGAAAGTCCTCATACATAAGGTGCTTTGAGAAACCTGGCTGGCAGGTGTACATCTACATGTTGCTGCATGAACCACTGATCCACAGATACAGTACTGAGTAATGCTGACAAGCCACAGTCAGAAGCCAAAAACAAGATTGATATCAAGTTTTCCTTTATGAGCTCATGATCGTTTATCTGTGACATTATTCATCACCTGCTAAATGTTTTTGGCTACTTCAAACTCACATTGCATGTTCTTCCCTCTCAAAGAGGCTTGTCAAAAGCTGCTGTCTACAACAAACAAACAAAAAAGCACTTTTCTGTAATAGAATCACAGTTATTATGATACAGGTTACTTAATGGGTGAGATCATATTTAGCTTGTAATTTATTAAGTGTTAGCTATTTGCATGAATAGTCATTCTGACGTGATAATTTATTAATGGCGAGCAGTGTGAATTAATGACGCATTATTCATTGCTGCATTCCTGCGGCATATGTTTTGTGGCCTAATCATGATGTGTTACAGACATTCATACACAACATGTCAGCCACGGCTCATGAGAAGATTCTGTTATGTGTAGCAAACTGGGGACGTTTTGTGTGATTCCATACTCCTTTGCTCAATTGCACCAAAATCTGTTATCAGGTGGCACGTCGCTGACCAACAAAAGAAAAGAGGCAAAGTCATGTCTTTCTTTAGCCTCCCCATAACTGAAATGGCCAGATTTATTCAGATTAGTTCCTCCAAAGCACTTCATAATTTATCTCTGCAGGGGGAAACGGTTGTGACCTTGCACTATAAGGAGCCCCGTGCTTCTGGCCCACATAGCTTTAAGCTCAAGCTGCTGGTTCGCTCGGATGTTTTGACTCTTCTGTTTACACTAGCAAATCCCCATGCTGGAGTCTCTGTACCAGCCTTCCGCTCAAGCTGGACCAGTTACCCCCCTCCTTTATACAGCTCAGGAAACACAGCATAAAACTACTGCTTTGTTTTTTTCATCAATCGGGGAATCATTCAAAGATCATTTCATCCTCCAGCCAAAAGCAATTTCTGTCTGTGTATGTGCAAGAGACATCTAAGTAATACCACTCTCTTCTCTTCATATTCCCAACAGTCTCAAGACAACCCTACAGAAAAAAATGTCCAGCGACTCCGTCGACTTGTCTGGTATTCCCCTCTCGACCCGGGACGTCCGTCAAGTCGCCTTCTACCTCCAAAACAACAGAGACAGTGTGGTGGCTGTAGACATCAGCTTCACCGAACTTGTTGACGAAAATTTGAGGTTTCTCTTGCCTTTCCTCGCCTCGCTGCCCAAACTCAGCACCTTAGCCCTCAATGGCAACCGCCTCACCCTGGCTATACTCAAAGACCTCACCGAAATGCTCAAAGACCCCAAGAAATTCGCCAGCCTGGCCTGGATCGACCTAGGGAACAACATGGACATTTTCACCATGCCTCAGCCTCTGCTAGTCGCATTGCGCCGGCGCTGCAGCCTAAAGAGCAGCCTGCCGACGATCTACGAGTACACCGAGGGTCAGCCCTACTCCTACCACCTGGAGACATCCATTGAAGAGCCCAGCCACTATGAGGAGGACGAGGAGGAAGATGAAGATGATGAGGTTGATGTGGGGGACAAATTTGAGCTGGAGCCCTGGGGGTTAGGGGAGAAGCAGCTCTCCAAAGACTTTACCCTTCACTACTGTGAGAGGTGATGGGGTCATTTTGTCTCCGAGGTTCTTTCAACTGTGGTTGAAACGTCGTCCCACAGCACTCCGCTACTTCCTTCGCCTTCTTGCCCTCACACCACGAGCCCAGTTACCCCTCAAGACATGAGGGAGACCAGTGCCCACATTGTGAACTTCTTGTCCCAACACAGCTACCAAGCTATTCCTAACCATCTCTGAGTTAACCCACACAAGATAGTGACAATGAAGCGACAGCCGCAGCGGCCATGACTTACCGTGTTGGTGGATGGTGCTCTTGGGAACGAGGTGCGGTTTCATTGGAGGGGGGGCCGGAAGGATTAACAAACCAGTGCTCTCTCTCTTTCTCGCTTGCTGTCTCTCTTTCTCTCTGTCTCTCTTTCTCTCTGTGACAGTGGCAGCTGAGAAGCCAATCTTGAGGAGGTTTGAGATCAGTTGCTCAGATGGAGGAGCAGCATCCCGGCGGTAGCTGAAGAGGAACTCGAGCCAGTTTGGAAACAGTGGGTCCCTCCGGGTTTCTCTACCAGGACTGAGTCTATCTCTGGCAGGCAGGGCCTAGCTCCACATTGTGTGTTCTCTGTTAATCTCTCAACAAAAGCTATGACACAAGTTCAACAGACTATACAGCCGACGACCCATCACGTGACGCCCAGCAAAACTGCTAGGTCGACTTTTTGCGTTTTCCCCCCCTTTCCAAATGTCCACTTGTGAATACCCACGCACACCCTTGTGTAGTTGTAAATGAGGACACAAAACATGGCTCTGTTGTGTTTCCACAGGCTATTTTTGTGCACTTTTCGGTGAACAAAGCAATCTTAGAAGACAACAGGTAGGACCAAACAATGGATAGCGGTCACTGATTGCTTTTGTACTCGCCCGAATGCTCTTATTCCCTTCTCTGTGTGATTATTGAGATGTTGTGCTCATCCCCACTGTGTGTTTCAGTGCATTTGTGACACCACAGCCAGCTGTTCATGCGGGCCACTAAGTCAGAGCAGTGTCCAAGCTGCCCTTTCCTACTGCTGTGTGTCTCTACAGATATGTTGTCGTTCCCATTTATTGATGCTGTACTTTAGTGGTCCTGTGTTTTCTAATCAGACGCAGCCATGACTGTTATCTATTGGTTCTAGTCTGCTTGTAGTAGCACATGATGTTTAAGTTAGACTGACCGAAACACTGCGATGCACTTTAAGGCAGTTTGATTTTTTTTTTATATATTTCAGTTTCACCATAGCATAGCCTCTGTGTACATCGATTATAAGCAGTGAAGCAGAGAGCTGAAAGTATACCTGCAGACGGGGAAATGACGGCTCCTGATTGTTGAAGCAATCATTAAAAAAATCATCACTAGATATATAATAAATGTTTGCTGTGTGTTATATGTGTGTATCCGTAATTTGTCCGATTGTTGCTGTAATGATTTGTGTTATTGTTTCGGTGTTTTGTCACTTGTCCAACTCAGTAGTTACAATAACGACTATGAAACTGAGCCCTGCGACCCGCTGTTAGCTTGAACAATAGAGCAAAAAGGGAAGCGGCCGATGGGACGACGCAATAAAACAGAAAATAGATCAGTGAATGTAGTTCACAGTCAGAGCGGACACCTCTTTCCATGTCGAATGTTTACTGGGAGTGATGGAGAAGGCTGTCCACCTGGTTTGTAGTTTGTTTTCATGTGTCAATGTCAAACTCTTCCTTGTTGTAGCCTTTGTGTATCTGTCTCATGCCCAACACTGACTGCCAATAAATGAACCAATTCAAACTAAGAGCAGATGTCGGGTTTTATTTTAACAGTCAAAGTACACACCGAACAGCTGGAACATCTGGGTCACCAGAAGAGCCTGCACCTGACCCCCAAAAGGAAGATTTATTTATTTATGCAGATTAGTCTGCAAATAGGGCAATCAAAGAAATCAGCTCAGCCCGTGCTGTTTGGGATTTGTTATTGGAATGTCGTGCTTGTTTCCCAGCCAGCAGATCATCTGCGCTGCGGTGAGCTGTCAGTGAAATGCCTGAACTGCCACTGTTTGCCAGGGAAAAGCAGGGTGGTCATCGCATGAGGCCCTATCCATGATCCTCTCCTGGCAACCTTTTGTTCCTGCTGCCAGACATGGTAATGTGACATTTGCAGCAGGTGGCTCCTATAAGGTCAGGGCACAGTGTGACTGTCACACCCCCCGAGGTCCAAATACCATGTGACGGGGCAAAGCAGCCCACCCTAAAAAACACCAGGATCTTATCATCTGACCTTTTCCCTTCAGGATTGATTTATTTTCCTGTATTACGAGTAAAATAACATTTTATCTGTGTTGCTGTGAGAATTGATTGCGTGCTGTAGGTGTTCACTGGAAAGTGCGTCAAACTTTCGCTCAGCAAACGTCTCTGCTGAATGTATGAGTCAACGTTTGATCGGATTATCTTGTTCCAACTGCTACAATGTCCCCCACAAAAAATTTCAAACTGATCTATGAGAAACAACATAGACAGGCTGCACAGACTACATTACGGGGCACACATCAATAACAGTGACCTCAGGTTGGAGGGAGAGACCAACAGCAGAAGGGCACATTGGTACATCCACAAAAAAGCCATTACTGCCCGGCTGTCAAACATCGACTGCGACCAGAATTTATTTTTTCCTTTTGTTTACTTTATTTTCAACTGTATATTCATTTTTTAATCATTTTGGTTTTACAAAAAAAAAAAATAGAAACCAGATTTTCAATGCATCTATAACATTTTAAGGTGAAATTTAAAGTACTGACCATTCAACCATTTATTATAAAAATGAGCAACTTTGAAGATGTATCCATTACTATTATACACACAGGGAATATGTTTTGCACAAATGCAAAATTTTCATTTGATATATGTACATAAAATAACAGTGACAAAGCAGCTCATGTGCAAAGGGTAAAAATGCTATGCATGAACAGCTATTTATATGTCAGACATAAGAACCTCTGATCCAAAAGAAAAAAAAAAACTAAAGTTAAGAAGCAAAAAATATTTAGTATTTCATTTTTTTAAAGAATTTTAACCTCCTAAGACCTAAACTCTTTCATGGCATGCATTTTTCATTTCTCTTTGTTATTTGGGCTTTTGGGACCTGATGAATGTAAAAAAATTACCTGATTTTTTTTTTTCCTGATTTTTGTTTCTGAGAAAAATGAGATCCACATAAGATGACATTCTATCTAAATTTCGATAGAACAGTGGCAGTATAATGTCCTCGTAAGTGGATATCAGGCCCTTGTAGAGCAAAATTTAGTATGTTGGTCTAGACAAACCAAAATGTGATGTCCACTGATGTGGATGCCATGTCCTAGGAGGTTAAACTGATGCCACACACCCTGCGACCAAATGGACGAATATCTCAATTTAAGACAACATTATGAATTAATCTCTATAGTCTGTTGCCTCTAGATTTTGTGAAGCTGACAATGACAATCGCACCAGTGTTATTTGGTTTAGCCTATTAAGTTTTAATTGTGAGTTTTACAAAGCTTGAATATACAAGTGGGACACGGGCACTGTGAAGTTACCCACTACTTTGTAGTGTTCTATTTCTAATGTCTTATGCCTGTCACCATTTTTTTTGTTTCATCCATCTGAACAATCATGTGAAGCATAGTTTACAAAACATGTAATCTATAAGACTTAAAGCAAGAACTGAGCCTATAAATCCACCACAATCGAGCCGTTTTCCCACAGATTTCTATACAACTGTCTCTAGCTGGCACGACGCTTAGAAAAAACGCAGGTTTAAGTAATTTTAAACTATGTGCTTCTTTCACTTCTTTTATCTGCAGTCTATGTGAATGATTGTTTTTTTTTTATTCAGTCTATTCATGTCCAAATTTTGGCATCAAACAAAGAATATTTTTTGAATATTTGCATGATTGTGAAATCAACATTTAAGAGAAAGATTTGGCTGTTAAATATCAGACCAACTATTATCCTAAATTGGCTGATAAAAATTTAGATAATGAAATTCAATATCAATATATCCCCAATAATTTATAAAATATAATAACATTTTTTTCAGTTTTTATGATGTATTTGTTTTCTTTGTACTCTTTTGGCTTTATGATTTGAACATTGAATTATTTTATCATTAAACTCAGTTTTATTATGCACATGCCTGAAACACGAGTGTAGTATCATGTACCTTACATATGTATCTGTTGCTTTTACTACAGAAAACCTGAAAGAAATGCCAGAGAAGAGAGAAATGGCAGAAGTACCAGATGGTAAAATGTGTACAAATAAGCAGAAGAGTGAAAGGGGGGGGGTCAGGCACAGTCACAGATAAGGCTGTTGCTTCTTCTTGTGCAGCAAAATCCATCATGTTACTGTTAGAGTCAGTTGTGTCTAGAGGCCACGAGTTCAACTGCTACATGCTTCTGTAGGTACTCAGCTGAAGAAGACAGATAATCAGCATCTTGTTCAATGATTTTCCAGCAGGACAGACACCATCTGCTACAGATTTTGTGGTTTTGTGGCTGCAAGAATTTGTATAACCTTAAAGCTATGCTATTAAACTAACATCCCTGGCTTTTGGCCTCAGTAACCAGCTGCTTTGCCTTTTTTCCTTTCATCAGACCATGCAGAGATACAGCTGTCTTCCTTTTCCACAGCGTTAACTACATTGTAGAAACGTGTTGCTGGTTGATGATTGTGTCCCTTTTTCTTAAGAGCCTCAATTACATCCTGAAGTACAAAGAGGAGAAGAGATTCAGATAGAACAAAAGCAGAATTTCTTATTGTGCTATCATTTAAATACACTGAATATTTACACGTACCTTTTCAAAGTTGGGTTCAAACTTTACTGCATTTTCAGAGTCGACATAAACAACTGGAGTATTAATTGCGTCCTTAAGGCTCTTTCCAAACCAAAGGTGGTTTATGAGCGCCTTGAAGAGAAATAGTAGAATACATTGCAGTCTTTCAGATGGGAAAGTGATGATTAAAGAATGGATTAGGGTGAAAATGCCTCTGACTACAATGTTTACTCTAACACCAAAGAGGGTTTGCATCATTTTATCTCCTGGACACGTACCGAGGCCATTCCAGTAGTGATCATATTCCCACCAGTCGATCCAATCACCAGTGTCTTCGACTGAGACTTCAGCACAACTGGAGCCATAGAGGAGGGAGGCTGCTCTCCTGAGAAATACAACAAAAGCCTTGAGTGACAGCACAAAACTACAATCCACACTCATCACTGTTAGGAGAAAAATGATCACAAAATGATTGCTTCTGAATGATGTGAAGCAGAGGGTGAAGGGCATTTATTCAACCCTGACATGTGCCGTTTACTTTTGTTCAGCATCTGACATCAGACATCAATGTTCACATTGGCATCCTCGTCTTCAAGCAACTTAAAGAAGTCCAGACGCTTTTCTTTGCAAGCTCCTTTCACCAAAATAAAAGCTTTCCGAAAACCTCCGGTGCAAAAGTGTGCCGGTAGTGGTCAGACACGTTCTCACTCCCAAAGCGTAATAATTTTCGCTAGGTGACAAATTGTCAACATTTTATGCTTTCGGGTACCCAACACGTTCCTAAATTACGGCATCGGAAAAAGGAGAGCACATGAGAACCGTTTGGACTCAATCTACACATGTTGTTCATTTTCTAAAAATCGATTTGGAAAACACTATTTTACGTCATTTAACTGCTAGTAAAGGTTAGGAATAAGGTTATAGTTAGAGATAAGGTTAGGTTTAGGGCTGGAACACATGGCTGGAACGTCTATTATGGCGGGACCGTCATTCCACTGGAATTCAGCCATAACCCGACCATGAGAAAGCACGTCCGGCGATTTAGCTGAAAACATCGGAAGATCCGTTTTGTCGGCCATCCAAAGGTTTAGCAGTAGTGCACTCTTAGCAGCTGCAGTCTCCACTTCACAATCGCTGCAGCACATGTCCAGCAAAATCGCTGGACATGCTCGTAGGCAAGAAGTGAAGCGGGGAGAAGTGTGGAGGAGAACAGACAATTTTGCACCGGAGGTTTTCGGGAAGCTTTTATTTTGGTATTTCCATTGATCCGTACAATTAATTTGCATATTAGCCTAAACATTTAGGTTTAACATTTAACATTTAGCATTTAGATTTAACATTTAGATTTAGATTTAACATTTAACATTTAGATTTAAATATAATATTTAGATTCAACATTTAACATTTAGATTTAACATTTAACATTTAGATTTAAATATAATATTTAGATTTAACATTTAACATTTAGATTTAACATTTAACATTTAGATTTAACATTTAACATTTAGATTTAATATTTAACATTTGATGAAAAGTTACAAATATTTTACTAAATGTTGTAAAAAATTACTCGAAAAAATACGTTTTTGTAAGGTTTTGAGCTAAATGTGGAAAAATGTTGCCGTTAATTTCAGCATGTTTCACTTTACAAACGGCGCCCCATAGATATCCACAGCTCCTAAAGGTGTAAAAGGTGCTAAAGCTTCATATTAACTAGCTCTAGAATACAGCCGTAGCCATGAATCCCTGCTTTGGTACAGAAGAGCTTTTAGCATTTAGCTAACAATAGCATGCTAATTTTAGCTAAATGCTAAAATGCCAACATGCTCACAACTTAACATGCTAATATTAAATATGCATTTTTATCAGGTATATAAATACCTCAGTTACATCAACATATGATACATCGACAGAAAAGTGCCAGTGTAGCTAAGTACTCACACGTGTTTGTACAGAAATATAGAAAGAAATTTCGAATATGTCTGGACCAATAATAATATCCAAATAGAAAATGATTTATTCAAATGCCCAACCACAAACGCATAAAATGTGCCGCTAAGTAAACAGATTATTTCTAACCTTGGACAGCTTGGTATGTAGACTATTTGAAGTTGGCTAAATCTCTATTACAATTACTAGCAAAAACACCATTCTGTATTTAGTGGTGACTTAAACAATACACAGATGCAAATGTTGGTCACCTTTAAGTTAGGTATAGGTGGGGTACACTGAACGTGACATGTGAAACAAAAAAAATGGAGAACATAACGTCGCATTCGCAGAGGAATGATGGAAAAAAAACATAAAAATTGCTGTATTAATAATATTAATAATCGCTGTATGTGTGACGATGTTTGTGCAAAGTTTTGTTCAGATTAGTCCACCGGTTAAGGAGGTGATAGGGTACATACAGACAGGGTCAGTGCTCTGCGCAGCTGCAGCCCTCCTTATGTGTGCCGGAGGCCCACGTGCCTACTGGTTTTGTTTCATACGTGCCAGAGGCCCACGTGCCTACTGGTTTTGTTTCATATGTGCCAGAGGCCCACGTGCCTACTGGTTTTGTTTCATATGTGCCAGAGGCCCACGTGCCTACTGGTTTTGTCTCATATGTGCCAGAGGCCCACGTGCCTACTGGTTTTGTTTCATGTGTGCCGGGGGCCCCGGTGCCCACTGGTTCTGCGGCTGTTTTCGCTGGGGGGCCCGAGGAGCCCGTCCAGCCTCCTGCTTCGCCTGCTGGGGGGCCCGAGGAGCCCGTCCAGCCTCCTGCTTCGCTAGCTGGGGGGCCCGAGGAGCCCGTCCAGCCTCATGCCACACTGACTGCCACGTCGGCTGGGGGGCCCGAGGATCCCGTCCGGCCACCTGTGGCTGCTTCTCCACCTGTGGCTGCTTCTCCACCTGTGGCTGCTTCTCCACCTGTGGCTGCAGCGCCGCCTCCTGCAGTACCATCACCTGCAGCGCTACCACCTGCTACTGCCACGCCTCAGCCTGAAGCTTCAGCCTCGCCTGGTTCTGGTCCAGCTTCATCCTCACCTGGCCCAGCTTCAGCTTCAGCGTCAGCTTCGCCTGACCCAGCTTCGGCTACAGCTTCATCATCGCCTGGTCCGGCTTCATCCTCGCCTGGCCCGGTTTCATCCACGCCTGGCCCGGTTTCATCCACGCCTGGTCCGGCTTCATCCTCGGCTTCAGCCTCGCCTGATTCTGGTCCAGCTTCATCCTCACCTGGCCCAGCTTCAGCTACAGCTTCGTCCTCGCCCGGCCCGGCTTCAGCTACAGCTTCTTCATCGCCTGGCCCGGTTTCATCCACGCCTGGCCCAGTTTCATCCACGCCTGGCCCGGTTTCATCCACGCCTGGCCCGGTTTCATCTCCAGCTTCATCCACGCCTGGTCCGGCTTCGGCTTCTGCTTCAGCATCGCCTGGTCCAGCTTCGGCTTCTGCTTCAGCATCGCCTGGTCCAGCCTTTGTGTCTGCATCCTCGTCTGGTCCAGCCTTCGTGCCCGCATCCTCAGCCACAGCATCCTCATCTTCACCCACTGCGCCTGGTCCAGCCTCCGCTTCAGCATCCTCATCAGCCTCGCCTGGTCCAGCCTTCGTGTCTGCATCCTCGTCTGGTCCAGCCTTCGTGTCTGCATCTTCGTCTGGTCCAGCCTTCGTGTCTGCATCTTCGCCTGCAGCAGCGTCTTCAGCATCCGCACCATCGCCTGCAGCAGCGTCTTCAGCATCTTCGCCCGCTGCGGCCCCGGCTTCCGTGCCTTCAGCCTCGCCTGGCCCAGCCTCGTTTGGGTCTGGAGCTAAACGGCCGTTTTCTAGACCGCTGGCTAGGCTACTGGCCGGGCGCCATCGCCTGAGCGGCCGCCGTTGCCTTCCGCACAGCCGGCCCCCGGACTGCCATCGCCTGAGCGGCCGCCGTTGCCTTCCGCACGGCCGGCCCCTGGACCGCCATCGCCTGAGCGGCCGCCGTTGCCTTCCGCACGGTCGGCCCCCTGAACTTTTTGCGCGCCGTCACGGCCTTCTTCGTGGACGGCCTCCCGAACTCTTTACGCACCGCCACGGCCTTCTTCGTGGCCGGCCGCCTGAACTGTGCTTCGGACTCGGCTCCCCTGTGGGTTTTGTGAACGTTTGTTTGGGACTCTGGGGCCTTCGTTTTGGTCATGGCCCGGTCCCTCCGTCCTGGGCCCCCTGCCACCCGCCCGGGTCTGGTGGTGTGTTTCTGTGGCTGTCAGGGGCCAGCCCTTGAGGGGGGGGTACTGTCATGGTCCTGCGACCATGACTCGGTGACTTTGTGTTTGTGTTCTTTATTGTTATTACTTTCATTATTATTCATGGCTGTTTTGGGATGGTTTGTGTTTGGGATTTTAGATACTGGGTTTTGGGTTTGTGCTCCCTCTATTGGTCCCTGGTGTCAGTGTTCCCCTGTCTCGTCAGGTTAACCAGGTCCAGCTGTGTCTCCCACCTGTGTGTGATTTCCCAGTATCTCTCTGTGTACTTATAGTGTGTGTTTTCCTCTGCTCCTCGTCGCGTCGTCTGTATTCATCCCTTGTGAAATCCCCTGCGTGCTCTCCCTGCTGTTCTCCCTTCATGTTCAGGTTTGCCACTCCTCTGTGTAGTTTATCCCAGTTTAGTTCGTCCTTAGTTCTGTTTGCCATCTCCACTTTATGTCTGGTATTGTTAATAAATCACCCTTCACATCTGAATAAGTGCTGCATTTGAGTCCTCCTTCCACTCTTCACACGGCCGCTGCCCCGGACCGTGACAAGTAAGTTGCAACCTTACTAATTGTTTTGGAACTGTGGAAATTTCTCTGTATTTATGTAACTACATCATAAGTGTGAAGTCTCTCCTTTGGGTCCCAAACTGTCCCAGTGACCTAGATGAGCAGCTGGCTGGCACTGACATTACCTGATTTTGAGGAATATGTGTCTTAATGTTACGGCAGCCTCTTCTGAATCTTTGACATAATTACATAAAAGAAAAATATGTTGTGTCAGGAAAATGATTTCAGAACTGTGAGATAATAATAGGTCACAACAAGATGTGTTTACTTAGTTTATCTTGTTTATCTTGACGTAAGGTATGATAACGTTTTGGAGGGTTTTTTGTATCAAGCTCCTGAGTCTCCCGTTGCTCCAGTTTAAAACTGGTCTCACAAGATTTGTCTAACAATGAGGCAGTGTTTCATTAATCCCACTGCTGAAAGGGAAAATAACAGTTACCACTAAAAAAATAAACTCTTTGTGCCATTAGTAAAAAGCCATTGAAAGAATCCTCACTGTGCCACCTCTTCTGCCTAATGCTCTCCCGTGATTGCTTGAGTTTCATAAATATTAAATGTAAAATGGATCGTGCTGATCCTTTACCTGTAGAGATACTTTCAGCTCTTCTACAGAAGTCATACAACTGGTTGTTGAGGATGATTCCAGTACTTGGAGAGAAGACTTTGGAGCCAAATCTGTAAAGAAAACAACATTAAATCAACTAGATCTACACCCTGTGACGCAGACAACACAAACTCATTCTGCAGTACAGCCATTGTACAAAGCAGCTTCTAAAAATAATCTCTTAAACCTTTTTAATCTTTCAGTTTCAAAGGAAGACACATTTTTGATAGCTGCTTCTGTGCGATTTTTTCAGTCGCGCGATTAAAAGTTCATAGGTCACGATGCAGGGTCTCACACTATACGGCCCGATGCTCTGATGCGACCTGAGTGCTCACACTGTGCGTACATAAAATGAAGGTTATAACAGAAATTCTGTCGCTCGCTCTCCCTCTCTGTCTTTCACTCACACAGACACGCACACCACCACCATCAACTTTGCTAAATTGCTAATGAAAAACATTGATCAGGCAGCTGTGATTGAGCAGCAGTGTAGATCCAACTATTTTCACGGTTGTTGTGGTCGTGATAATTTTGTGAGGCCACATCGAAAAGGCTCGGATGAGCTTTCCAAAGTTCTACAAGTTGTGCCTCCATCGCTTGTGTCCAAATCACACGCTGCACTGCCGTGCTGCGCCGTCTTTTTCGCTGACATTTGTGTTTGCGCGTGCGCAGTGTGACAAACTGCAGTGACACCCTCGCGACCAAGCGATTGATGATCTGGAGCTGGTCGTGAGGTGTTAATCGCGTCTCGTTACCCCACGTATACTATACGATGCACGACGCACGATGAAGGCCAAAATCGGGCCGATCGTCAAAACGGTCGCACGACTCAAAAATCGGCTCAAAATGGGCCAAAAATCGCACAGTGTAAGCCCAGCATAAGTCCAGCATAACAGTGAAACAGATTCATCCAGACACTGACATGTGGTTGATGCTGCTGGTGACAGACACAGCGGATCCATCTTCAGTCAGCACAGACACATGTGTGGTACCCATGCTCTCCAGATACGGAGTGATGCCGTAATACTGGAGATCGTGAGTCTTGTCGCTGCTGATCAAGATCCGTATGTTGTCTGCAAAGCTACCCTCTGTGAAATTCTTTGCCATCTGTTAGAAGTACAGATGGCAAAAAAACAAACGCATTAGAGAAAATACAGGAATATCAAGACAAACAACAAATTAGAGCCAAATCTAAAAGGGATTTGAGTTCATCTGCTTTTAAAACTCTTATTTGTTACTTATTTATTTCAAACATTACACTGCCTGTCAGAATTATCATGTTGAAATGAAAGATTTATGGGAGAAAGCACTCTATGCAGTAATGTGAAAAACTAAGTACACCCTTACTGCTTCCATAAGAATTAAGAGGGTAAGTAGCAGCCTGATGCTGTTAATCAAATGCACTTGATCAGATGTAAGAGTGAGCACACATACATGTATAAAAGAAGACGTTTGCTAGTCTAGAGTGTTCCATTGCTTTAACACAATGCTACAATCTTCCCACGACTGGAAATTGCTGTAAATTTACCCTAAAGTCAAAGTGTGCATTGCTCAAAGAAATTGATATAAACTAGAGAAAACCTCTAAACTCACAGTACAGCGAGGAAAGACTAACACTAATGGCTTGTTTAGAAGGGTTGACAGAAGAAGGCCTCTTCTCCAAACCACCTCAACTTGAGGAGTAGTGGCTGTACTCTGAGCCCCTCCTGAGCTCCTCATCCTAACTCAGAGGCTAAGCACAGTCACCCTTCAGAGGAAGCTCATTTTCACTGCCTGTATCTCTTCCTTTCTCACTACCCACACAGCATATCATCACAAACACCTCATAACGAACTGTCAAGCACAGTAGTGGAGGAGGGACGGTTTGGGCTTTGGTACCTTGTGAAGCATGTAAAAGGCAGACATTTATTTGCAAACGTTCAGTTTTGCAAATGTTCAGTCATGATCCAGACCCTAGAGAGGGCCAGATTCCTCCACAGTAATGTGAGAGACTGATAAAGCCGTATAGAAAATGATTGTTTTAAGATAGTGTTGCTAAAAGTGGTTCAACACACCACTGAATCATGGGATGTACTTAGTTTTCTACAAGACTGTACAGCAAAGGTCCTGCAAGTTCTTTTTCACATTACTGTACAGTGAAGGGGAAATAATTACTTGATCCCCTGATTAATTTGTAAGTTTACAAAGAAATGTCTCTAATTTATGGTACTTTTGTTTTAACGGAGACAGAATATCAACCAAACATCCAGAAAAAAAACCAAAAAACAAAACACACATTACATAAAAGTTATAAACTGATTTGCCTGTTACTGAGTGAAATTAGTTTTGGTAAAACATGACTTTGTACTTGTTGGAGAAACCTAATGCCTGAATCTTCTTGTTGGTATTTTCAGATACTTACTTTATTTGAGTGGAACTTTGGATCTCGGATATGTTTCTTTAATCCATTGGAAAATTTGAAAGCTTCAATATAACGATGATAATATAATATTTTTTCATCAGTCGTCTTAAGTTCTGAGTTCATTTTATATCCTGAAAATATAAACAATTGTTATTTCTTTTATTTAAAAATATATTCTCACTGTATCACACTTGTAAAGATTTGATAGGACCTGTTTCTTCCATGCAAAAAACACCATATGCAACAACCAATAAATGCAATAATTTGAACAGCTCAGCTCAAAAAATAAAATGATCCAAAAGCATCACATAGTGATTTCGAAGTATAGATGATCAGAATCTCTGCAGTCAGTGTCTAACAGGAACCTTTCATGATGTTGAGGATGAAGCTGAGGATGATTCCTCCGGCAGGGGGCGGAGGGAAGTACATCTGGTACTCTCCCAAAGGAACAGCCCACGCATCAGTCACTGTAACTTTATATGAGGCCAAGTCCTGCAGTGTGAGTGTTCCTCCTGAGCAAAAACATTGAAATAAATGGTTCTGCTAAGCACAACTGAACACAGTGCATCTCATAATCAAAACTTTTAATGGATCCAGACAGCCCACAGTGTAGCCTATGAGGGATCATGGCAGAGATTCACAGAGCCAATTGATTTGTTCGTTTGTAATTAGATCATTGTGCCTGGCAGACATAGAAAATGGTCAGAAAAGAGAGCAGGATAAAACCTGTCTGACAATACCTTCTTTCTGTATGTCACTGATTAAATCCTTCGCTATTGTTCCGCTGTAAAACACATCTGGTCCCTCATTTGCGATCATCTCCAAAGTGTCAGCCAGTTTCTCAAATTTCACAGTATCACCGGCTTTAAGAAGGTTTCCGTTCTCGTCTGAATATAGTTTCCTAAAAGACAAAGACAGGGAGATAAAACATTAATTGCTTGCTCCTCATATTTTTGAACTCACATTGTCGACATATTTCATACCGCAGTGACTGGGTGCTGCTTGTATTGATGGTTGGGAGGTATAGACTTTGGACGTAAGGAAGAGGGAATCCTTCCCTGGCCAGTTTGATGGTCGGCTGAAAGAGGTCGGCCCACGGCAACTTCCCATAAAGCTGATGTGCCTCTGCATAACCTCGAATTTCCCCAGGAACCCCAATCCATCTGCTATCTGATCACAGTAACACATACATTTACTCATGTTTTGAGTTTACTGTAACTCCTTTATCATCCATATGTAGCGCTTCTCTACTCTATCTGAGCACTCAAAGTATTTTATACAACTTGTTCATTCACCCAATCACTTTGCTAGGTTTTTAGTTCTATCTAACTAACATGCATCCGTCGAGCTTCTCGATGGATGCATCAGAGAGCAACCTGGGGTTAGCATCTTGCCCAAGGATATTTGGCATGCAGACTGGAGCAGACTGGGATCGAAACAACCTTCCGGTTAGTAGGTGACCCGCTCTACTACCTGAGCTACAGCCACCCCATGTTTCTATTTGACTATTTGTTTTTACATGTCTACAGTTTTCCTGGTTTAATAATGTTTACACAATATAATTTACATACTTTACTTTCCATTTATGTCCGCCTACATTAACACTAAACTGAATAGAAGATTAATCACTTTGCTGTTCTAGCACGTGTGATCTTGCAGTGCCTTGGGTATGTAACCGCAGCTACTTGAAGTCATCCCTGTCAAAGAAAATATATCTGCAGAATGGTCTGACAGGATCTGCTGCTTATGTCATGACAAACCACCAAACAGAAGTCTTTAAACTTTGAGCCCTGAGCTTGTAAATTCATTACTCAATGTGGAGCTTCTCAAGCCGGTAATTGGGCATGACACATGGAAGATTAAAACAAGAAAGACAGCCTACAAAAGACGCAGGGGAATAAAAAACTGATGCAGAAGTCTTATAAAAGAAAAGCAGCCTACCTTTTTTTACTTGAATAGTGCTGTTACATGACTTAAGCAGGTCAGGGTTCAAGTTTGCAGGGGCGGTCTCTCTGGAATTGATGATTTTCACTTTACCTTTGAAAAGATGAGACATTATAACTTGATTCTTTCCGGCAGGCCTGAAGCGCTGCATTAGAATAAGGGGAGTGAGGGTGTCTTGTTACCAGAGACGTCCATAATTGTGAATATGGACCCCCCTCCGATACCAGCACTCTGTGGATTCATGATTGAGGTGCACAGCAGCGCAGCAATGGCGCCATCTACTGGCGAGCCGCCTTTCTGAAGAATGTCCCTAAATGAACAGAAGAATGTCCTTCATCACTTTGCGTTCCTATTTTCGTTGTCGAGTGCGCCTTAAAAGTAGGGAAATGTTTATGTTTTGCATAGACCGCTGTTTTGCAAATCACCTCCAATTTCCACTCTTATGAAATGTTACATGGTTATGCAATCGCATACTGAAGCGTGCTCATTGAACTCATGAACTCATTACTTGGGTGAGGAGCTGCCTCGTAAATAGAGAAACACCATAATCCTCCACTTCCGTGATGATGATTATCCGGGTTAAGATCCCCAAAATGTTTTAGTGTTTGCCAAACTTTGGTTAAGAAACCAGCATATTTTGCCTTAGTTGGAACATAGTAAAGAGAGCAGTTTGGTTGAAAAGTTTCAAATGTCACTCACCGTCCGATCTCTGAACATCTCCCTGAGTCTGCGGCCACTGCAGCTTTCGAGAAAGTGCCAGTTGGGCATTTGCGTTTCGCAAGTACAGCAATACACACAATTATAGCAACCAAGCAGAGTAGTATCAGTGCGCAACAAGTGTACACTCTCGCCTTAGACCTCGCCATGGCTGTTGTTTCTCTGTGTCACCACTTCATCTGACCGACTACTTCTCTAAAATTTTACAACCTGATGAATAAATTGGGACGTGCTTGGCTCCACCCACCGCGATAAGCGCGCGGAGAGGAGGACAGCTGCTGATCCAGTCTCAGAACTTTGCGCAGAGAAATCATAGAGTTGATAGAGTCGAGTAGCTCGATAAAACATGCTTATTAAAAAAATAGTGCAGCATTCTGGGATTTGCTGGAGATGCACAAAAACATTACAGCTTAAATCGTCAAGAATATGAGGTTTCATGGGAGGGGGGGGGGGTCTTCTTTTAGTCTGGAAGCTGCTTTTTGTGTGATATCTTCACAAGTGTTTAAGCAAATGTCTGCCTTTTACATAAACCAGCCAGGGCCTGTCACAATGATATTCAGGAAGAAGTCGCAGGTAACAGTGTCATATCATGTTACTATTATGTTGTTGTGCTTGTTCTACAAGTGAGGCTCGTTTAGAAAGGAGAGTGCACAGCTGTAGATTTCTCTGTGGTGGAGCCCAGAATGATTGTACGGTGTCCAGCTTTCGTTTTAACGACAGGAACATATATTATAGACATACTCCAGATCTCCAAAATAACCTTCTTTTGGACCTTATTGCAAGCTTCAAAAATATGATAAAGCTGACAGATGTGCTCTGGAAAGTAAAAATGATTTCATCATCACTAAAATGTGTTTGCAAAAGAATTTGCAAAGTCATGCCAATTCATCACGAAACACTGAATCAAACTCCTTTATAAGTTAAAAGTATCCCTATTAGTATTGGTATTGGCAATAGTGGCCCTGTATTTACTTGGTTTCAGATCAATACCAAAATGTATTGTATTGCACAGCACTACCAAACTCTCAAACCACAGGCGATGGGTGAGCCACGAGAAGGACTTCCCAGCTCAGTGAAGAGATTATGAGACAAAAAATGGATATAAGTCCATTGGGCTATTACTTTACCTTCAAGGTAAAGTAATAGCCCATGGCAAATTTGGAAACTGTTGGCAGTTGACTATCTTCAACACATCTGCATTTGTTTTGCAATTTTCAAGTAGGCTCATGTGTTAAAACTACCTGTGCAAGCTCAAAGTACTTCCCAAAGTCTGCATAGGCCCATCTGCTCAGTGTCCTCCTCAGTCACGCTGGTTACCATGATTTCTGGTACGATTCAGTTTAACTTACACCCACAGTGTATCAGTGGAATTCAGCTGTGTGTGTGTGTGTGTGTGTGTATCAGTGGACATAATTTTATACATAGAGGTTAGAGTGTGGCTATGAAGAAAGCTTTTCTTAAAAAAAAAGTTTAGGGACAGTTTAGGACATAATTACAAAACTTGTCCCATCCTGACGACCTCTTCCACTGTGATCTGGACCAATCTGTATTTTGTCTCTTCTACACCCTCCAACTTGAACTTAAGTATGTGAAATATACTTTTATCAAGATTAAAGAGAGTACTGCTTGCTACTGACTTTAATGTAAATTAACTTTACTGTTAACATTCCTCGTCTTTTACTTTGAAAGGTACAAATAGAAATAGTATTGGACATTCCTTTCTTTGCTACAGGCCGGGTGGGCTCCTAGTAAAGTTTGCAGTATTTACATCAGTGTTGTCTGAAGCCTGTCCATCACAGACAGTGAATCCACCCGTTGGATCTTTTAATGAATTTATTCGATGGTTCTTGGTTCCAGTCAGCTCTGTACATTTATTCGCCCCAGTCTTGGTTCCTGTATGACTGTAGCACACACAGAGTGTGTCTAGTAGAAACTGAAGCATAAGTTACATGACTCTTCTATAATTAACACATCAACTGTGAGCATTCCCTATTTCCCTTACCTCTCTCTCATGTTGGCCACACACCTGAGACTATTCAGACAGATCTGTTGATCACAGATAATTATGTTGTTTTCTAAAGCAGACTTGCATTTGACAACTGAAGAGCATTTTAGGCCAGTAAGTTTCTTTCTGGAATCAGTGGGCCATTCAGAGTTCATTGATGCACGCTCATTAAATGAGACCACCTCTTCCTTAAAAATAAAGTCTGCCAACTTTGACAAGAAATGAGTCGAAACACAAGCATTTTAAAAAAAAAGTAATAAGAAAAATGTATGGATTTATTTGAACTGATGAAAGATGAAAAGCATTCAGTTATGTTACACGCAATAACTCCATTTGATGTTACATCTTTATGATATATGTGATCAGTGGGAGCAGATGACTCCTCAATCCCTCATTGAAAGACCTTGTGGTTCATTAAACATGCATCTCCCTCCCACCATCACCACCAAAGAATATTGTAAATACAATGCAGCAAACAAAGTGGTGGCCTTCCTGTACCGTGTCACATTTCTGCAGTTTCAGAACCTCAATAGAAGCCCCACATGGACCAGAAGAGTGGTTTTCTTTGTCATCACTTACCTTCCTTAGGTTTTTGTTTCTCCTATGCCAAACAAGAATCTATTAAAGATCCTTTTTTGTCTACATCTGAGTAGGTGGGGCGATCGTGGCTCAAGAGTTGGAAGTTCGCCTTGTAATCGGAAGGTTGCCGGTTTGAGCCTTGGACAGTTTCGTTCGTTGTGTTCTTGGGCAAGACACTTCACCCGTTGCCTACTGGTGGTGGTCAGAGGGCCCAGTGGCGCCAGTGTTTGGCAACCTCGCCTCTGTCAGTGCGCCCCAGGGTGGCTGTGGCTACAATGTAGCTTGCCATCACCAGTGTGTGAATGTGTACACTCTAAAAACTATTGTTTAAGCTCAACAAAAAAAATTAACGCAACAGTTTCCATTAATCTTTTTGCGTTAAGATAACTTGTGTAGAAATTACGTTGAACCAACAAACTACATTGAGTTAGAGGAATGAACTTTTCCTCTATAAGTAAAGGTAATTTTAATTACCATATACTTAATAATTGGTAACTTAAAAACATGTTTTTAAGTTGTTTACTCAAATAATTTATGTTCCTCCAACTTCTTTTTCCATATTATTCAAAACTGTTTTTTAAGTGTTATGTAATTAATGATAGTAGTTACGAAAACATTTTTTTAAGTTAATCATTTAAAATATTAAGTAGCTGATTTTCTTCATTATCATCATAATTTTAGCTTTTTCTTGTTTTTATTATTGCACTAGCTTTTAAGAATTGAATGAATTCCACATTTTTAAGCAATTAACTTTTTTTATTGTTTGTACAGTTTGTACAATTTATATTTTACTTTAGGCAATTCAACACCTTATAGTTAAACAGTGAAAATAAACCAGAAATCCACTTAGAAAACATTTGTACTAAGTGTTCAGTAAATGTTAACTTTCAGTGTTCAAACTTTCATGCAGTAAACACATTTAAGATTAATTTTACACATACAGGACTCAAAATGGTTAACAATTTTTGAAACAGAGTCAACATGTTTAACATAATGCTGGTTCATTCATCAGCACATCTCTTTGAGGATTAAATGCAGGATAAGTTTTAAGGACAGGGTAGTACAACAACTGTCAAGACACATTTCTTGAATATAATATCAAAAATAACTAGATAGAAAAAAATTAGTGTCTTCTATTTTTTATCAACACTATCATTTTTTTCCCAGTGGACTTCCAAATACAAAGTAACACAATCTGAATAAAATTTCTTAGTGCTCAAAACAAGTGACATCTTTAGAACATACTGTTCTTGAGACTTACTTTTGCACTGGCTCTCAGACCATCAAGATCAAGCAACAGCTTCTGAAAGACTTCGAAAGTATATTTCAGTTCCTTGCAATAGCTCAGATTGAGAGCATATATTATGCCCATGAGTAACGCACAGCAACTTGGGATATCCGGGCCCTCCAGGATTTTTGTTCCTTCTACCACAATGGTTGCAGTCTTGTGGTCAGATCCAGGGGTATACCGGTCACCGATGATGGCAATTTTCATCACCTGCCTTTCTAGGTTGGCCTCAAATTCTTCTGTGTCCTTGTAAAGCACATTTTAAAAATAGGTTAGTTGATTATAGTGTTGCAGGAATTGCTGTCTTGTGTGTGACTGGGTGCAGTAAGGAGTGTATGTGATGTGTGTGTGAGCATGCGCGTGAAGGAAACGCAGGGCGCGAAAGAGGGAAAAGAGAGAGAGAGAGCGTGTCATGGGTAGAGAGGGCGACCGGGAGCAGCGTTCTAATGGGCTACAGGCTATGCAGTGTGTTTTCAAAGTGTGCAGTACTGTTATTAAAGCCTCATCTCTTCAGTACTCTCCGGTGCCTCGGCTGATTTCTGTCTGCCTCACTACTCCACAAAAGTGAAGGGAGTTAACCCCGGAGGAGGACAAACTTCGGCCCTGGAGGAAGCATCTCCCCTCGCGTCTCCCGACCACGGTCAGAGGACTGACGGCGAGGAATGGTTAACAATAGATTAGACTTTTATCCTTGCTGAATCTTAATAATTCAGAAGATCAGTGCACACACACACACACACACACACACACTGACCCAAATAGGATGCATCAATAAGCATGAGACAAAATTATGGTATCATAAGATAAATCAATAAAAACAAAGCCCGTTTTTTGTTTTGATTTTTTTTAACCACACAACATGAACAACATTTTCTATGACCAGTTTGACCTGCTCTACCTAAATCGATTTCTAACATGGGATTTACTTGCTTAATGTGAGGTTCACTTGTGTAGGCCTAAAGACAACATTCTAGTTTGTTTTTAAGAAAACTAAACAACAGTATGCCAGGTTTGGTCATCAATTTAGAATGTAAAACTAAGGAAAACAATAAACTCAAATCGAACATATACATAATTATTAGCTTTGACATATTGGATTAGCTGAAATGATTAAGTGAAACGCTACAATCATTAGTTGAATTGTTCAAGGAGCCTTTTGCCATGCCCAACACCTAAGCTGAATAGGCCATTGCTATGATATTATTGGTCAGGGTGTGACCTTAAGTGAAAAATATTTACAAATTTACACTGTGATTGTGTGGATTTATTTGTGTTTAAGATGCTGAATTACTTACACCAAACTCCATGAAAAGGTCTTCTTCCTTCTCTCCAAGGTATGTGATAAGGCAGGGGATGGCTACTTCTCTGCGCATTTCAATTGTATTGTGCTATTCAAGAAAAAAAAAGATAAAGTATGAGTATAAACTACATGGGTGACTGCCAACAAAGTGCATTTCAAAGATAACTCAAAGTGCAACACAAAGTCTAAATAGTTATCATACCTCAAGAAGCATGTCCTTGATCTGCCTGATTCTCACTCCTTTAGCTCCTCCCCTTGATGAAACGACATCCATCAGTTTTGGGATGCAATGGTCAAGTTTAGCCATTAACGTGGATTCCAGGCTTACAGTGGTTATTCTCTTGAACTCTTCCTTTATCTGTAGATGACACAAACAGAAGAATTAATCCTTGCAGACAATTAGCTATATTGCATTAATGAATGTTCTAATACATTAGTTAAAGAGGAACAACTAAATCTGTATGAACCACAGCAGTAAAATGGACAACATCAAAATGGCCCACTATTACTGATTGTTTTTTCCCCATACTCTTTAAATGAGTCACTTGTGAAAACCTGGACCAGTTAAATACTCTGTTATAGGAAACTGCAGACTTCACCAAAATTATCTTTAAAAGAAACCTGTTGTTTTTAAAGCATTTAGGATAAACTTGCTTTAAACTGATAATCCACCACATTCATCTTTTTTTTTTCTGTAATGTTGGAGTCATGTTTCTGCTTATTTACTGTTGCATTCAAAAATATTTGTGTATGAGAATGTTTATTTATTTATTTTTTTACTTTGTGCATTAGGATTAAGATTGTAATCAGAAAATCAAATATAGAACATATGGGGAGTGATATGAGTGTATTATGTATGAAATGTAAGAGAAAATTTTTGTTACCTGTGTCGCATCAAATAATGCAGGCCAACGCTCCATGAAGTTCCTGATAGCGGGTGCCTCATATACGATTTCTTGCCTGCGAAGAGAGAATGTCTTACCCATTTTCCCTGCAATCACCTGGCAATTATCCCTCTTCATCACTTCACACAAGAGGTCCACTCTTTCCTTCTCCAAACTTCCACTTGTTTCCCCTTGAGGATGTGGAGGTAGGTAATTTACTTCAGCCTTTTTAGGCTTTTTAACATTTTTAGCAGGAGCCTGCTCATGTGCTGGTTTCCTCTTGAGTGAGTTCACCACAATTTCGGGGCAGCCAGTACCTCGAAGATTGGATCTGAAGTTGTTCATTTTATATTTGAGGCGCTGAATCCATCCATAACATCCATGAAAAGAACCTGGTTCTTTGAGGCAGGGATGTTTTTTAGTCAAGGTCTCTGCTACTTGATTTAGTTGTGCACTTGATGGATAAGCAGTGTACTCAAAAATAGCCTCAGCTAAACTTCCAAGGATGTCTGGAAGTAGTGTGATGAGATCTTTAGTACCAAAAACAGTCCCAGAACAAATGAAGTTTTGATTGCCGGACTGCAGCAGAATCTCCGTACTGGTAGAGAAACGAGGGATTGGAAATTCTATGGGCCATCCATTTGATCGCTGGACTGGTATTTCTGTCTCTAATTCTGAAGAGACAGGCAATGTGTCATGTGACAATGCAGATGAGCAGGCATCATCAGAAAATTGAAGAGGATCATCAGCAAGGCTTGTAAAGGATCTGTCTACATCTGTTAAGGTCAGAGTTAGTGTAGGAGGTTCCTGGATATAGATCACCTTGATAGTGTCCTTATCCTTAATGTCAGTTGTTGAAAGCAAGGAGAAAAACTCATTACCAAAATCAGCATCCTTGTAATGAAAACAGAAATCCCCAGAAATCCTAAATGTATCTTGAACAACTGAATGAAGTTCCTCAACTGTTCCAGGGATTCCAGATGGTAATGCCAGTTTCTCGACATCATGTTCTGAAAGAATCACTCGTAGATGGGCTGGTTGTGACATCTGTAATAATAAAAAAAAAGGTTTAAAATGTTTCAGTGAGCACCATAACAATGAAGGTAAGTAAAAAATGCACAATAGCGTTTCCCACAGAGTTGGCTTCACAAAATACCAGGCCAACACCAAACTCTATTCCTTCTAATTTTTCTCAATCTGTTTTAAATGAAAACATGAAGACTACATTATAACAACGTCAACAACAATATCATACTATGTTCTTGCACTTTATTTGCATCTTGTACCCACATCTTAATGTAATGTCAAGGCTGATCATCATATAAAAGTTACAAATGAGAAAACCCTGTTACTGTCTTTTTGTTCTGGACTTTTGTTGACTTCCAAATTTGACAAGTCAAGGCTATGTTGGCATTCTATGGGACATAAATGTAACGTTTCAGGGTTACAATGCTTTTTCCACCAAGCATGTAAGGTGTTAAGGGGAAGATATCAGACAGCTCTGATGGCTCTAGCACTTTCACAGTGTGTGTTTTCTCAAGAACATAGCTCCTGAGATGCTCAATTGACCAAGCACTTAAGCATTTAACAATGAATACAAGCATGCCCTTCAAAACAACTATTTGGATCAACTCTCCAAAATCTGTCACACCACCTGTCGAGCCATTAGCCAAAATCATGCCAACTGCATACTTTGTGCCGCTATAACATACATTGTTGGCTATCTGAATGCGTGTTTCACCAGCAAATTTAGCATGCAGTGCTTCCTTGATGTCTTCTCTTAGCACAGTAACATCTACAGTAGACTAGAAAAGCGCTATACAAATGCAGGCCATTTACCATTTTACCTCCTCCTCCAAGCTCACAAGGTCTTTCAGCAGTGGCTCCAGTACAGTACTGTAACCAAATCTTTTCACATCATCAGCCTTGCAGAGAATTGCTAAGAAGATGGAGGTCAGTGAAGATCTGAGCTGTGCAGGAATATCAGCTATCACCCAGTACACAGCAGTGACTTTGTGTTTTTTCCTTGACGTACCCAAGGGATTGCATATTTCAAAGTCATCAATATACAGAATAATAGCAATGGTAGGATCTTCTCCAGAAAACAACTCATTTGTTTTATAATAAATGCCATCACAAAATTGCCCTGTACTGTGTTCCATCTTTACCTTGAGGTTTTTCATCATGCAAGATCAAATCCTGGATCTCTTTCCGTGTCATAGCCTGAAGCAATGACTTCAGAATAGGAACATACTGGAAGCTTCTGTCTGCCTCCCTACTAAGTGCATACTCCACTGGTTCCACTACAGCAAACTGCTCCCTAAAATATGCCCTTCTCTTGTAGGCAGAAGAAAGTGAACCACCACTACACAAGGTGGAGGTAAAGGGGTTGGCCTCACAAAGCTCTGTCACCATATCTGACACAACAGATTCATCTATCTCACAATTGTTCTTCCTCAGACAGGACTGTAAAATCTCTTTTATGAGGGGGCCTGATGCTGTTTCGGTGATAAAGTGTAATTCCTCAATAATCTCATCAATACACTTGTTAGATACGTTAAATTTGCTCTCCAGTTTTAGAAACAACAATGCCATGTTTTTTTCAATGATATTTGGTAGATCTCTCACATCATCATCGTTACCTTGACCATCATTGGTAATCGATAATTCCTCATCCTGAACATCCATATTACTACAATCTTCTGTGTTTGAAGAACACACATACCTTTTTAACAGGTTTTCCTTGAAGTCTTGCAGTGAATGAGGAGTATACCTTCGGCTTCTGTGGGAGGCAAATGTTCCATAAACATTAGTGCTGAAATTGCAGTTTTTAAATACACAAATGACCGTTTCGTGTTTTTTCAAATGTCGACCAAGGTGCTCGAAAAACATTTTTTCTGTGGAGATTGCACTGGTGCTACAACACTGGCAAGTGAAAGACAGAGTTTCTGCAGATGTGACTCGTTCCTGAGTTTCCTGAGAGTGATTTCTTGATAGATGTGATCTAAGGCTACCCCAAGTTTTGAAGGAACAAAAACAATCTTGGTGAGGACATGGGAGACATCCCCCTCCATAACTATGGCGTAATCTATAATGTTTTAGCAGCCCTGTTTTTGTAGTGTTTTTGTAGTTAGAAATGTACACATTTTGCACACCCAGCCCATTTTGTAAAAATGTGTACTAACTTAACAAACTACTAATGACCCTAGATAATCATACTATGTACAAACTGCTTACGTAAAGTCTTAATGTCAAGTAGGTTTACATAGCCTATGCCAGAATGATGCTGTCGGAATCACATTAACAATATTTCACACAACCTGTGTTAGAAAAAGTAATAAAGCTAGATACAACTTTAAAGATCAAGAACAATACATACTTTAAGCTGTATCACAATAGTAACCACAATAAAATGTAATATTATTTATGGCGTCTCGTTATGCAAGTTTTATAAAGACATAAAATAAGTGAGCCAGACAGAAAAAAAAAGGTTTCTATGGTTATCCCACTGACAAAGCTATTCACAGCTTAAAGGCTTCTAATGTTGGTTTTTAAAAAAAGTCAGCCTAAAAAAAGTCACAATTTCTGATCAAAATTAGATTGCATTGTGTAGCAAAACTTCAACCATGCTTTTCCTAGCCACAGCAACACTATCTAGCTAAAGACTTTTGTCAAATGAAACTTTATAAGTCTTAACCACACCTGTGCTAAAGTTTAGAATGGCTAGCATTAGCTACATGTGGTAGTGTAAAATATTTCCTCAAGTGTATCAGCATAACATCATACACAAATCCACCAATGTGACTAGCACAAATCCTTTGCTTTAGTAGAACTGTTATTTGTAAATTAAATGTTACTTACCTTGAAATTTCTTTTACATAAGCTTGCAAGTCCGCCATGCAAGCACAGTCTTAATATGTGAATTTGCCCGGGTACGTTAAGTGGGTAGGGGAGGGAACTTGAAATCAGAAGTTAAAATGGAGAAAAAATAAGTTATCTATTCAATTTCTTTGAGTAATTGCAACTTGAATTTTGTTTTGGACACATTAATATTGGGATTTAATTTCATATTACATACAAAATTAATTTGATGTAATTACCAAAATTATTAATTCATCACAACCCCAAAAATAAAGTTTGCAACTTAGAAGATCTATCTTAATCAGTAAATTGAATTTTTATCTTGCAACCATGGATTTAATCAAGTGGTGGTAAACGGCCTGATGAATTAGCGCTTTGGGGTCCTAGGAACTAGTAAAGCGCTATATAAATACAGACCATTTACATCTGAGTAAAGTGCTCAGGCATTGAAATTAAGTTTTAATTCATATGGAAAATACCTGATTCATTCACTATCTGTGTATAAAAGGCTCTGGGAATTTATGTTCTGCAATATTGTGTGGGGTGGAGCCATAGGAAATGACGTAGGCGGAAGTTTAGGGTACCGCGCAGTGTTGCCAACTTAGCGACTTTGTCGCTATATTTAGCGAGTTTTCAGACCCCTTAGTGACTTTGTTTTTTTTAAACCAAAAAAAGTCGCTAAAAAAGACGTGAAAGCGCGTATCGCTTTTACTCTGAACAAGCAGCGGGTGCTGTAACGCAGTCAGTTCTTTTACTCTTTTACTCTTATGCTGTTACTCTTATGCTGTTTTGTGTGTGTGTTTACTTATAAACACACACACAAAGTAACTCCACCAGAGTGCCTATTTCGGGTCACTTTTGCCGGTCCAAGCCCGGGTAAAGGAGCAGGGTTGGAATTGTGACATTAAAAAAAACAATAATTGCTAAAATAAATTTAATTTGTAGTTCTAAATAAACTCTAAATGCATTTAGGACGTTTTTTTACTCACTTTATGTCTCTTCCACGATGTTATTTCTCTCTCCAACAACATAGGTTACAATTAGATTAGCATGACCAATTTTGCAAATTAGGCGATGACGTCATTTAGCGACTTCTAGCGACTTTTAGGACAACCAATAGCGATTTTCCTTACTGAGGAGTTGGCAACACTGGTAACGCGCTGCTAATCCAGAAGGGGAGATTGTTTTCCGTGTTAGTTCTGTTTACCTTGTAAGCTATGTTCCAGGGGCCCGTTCTTCGTACCTCGCTAAGTAAGTTAGCTGGATTAGATTGTTGACGATTTCGCGTGATCTTGGATCGTTCGGTTCCCCGAAGCTCATCCGGGACTTGCTGTCATAGCAACAGAGCCGTAAGCGTAAACCTGCTCGGGAGCAGGTTTACTTTATGTAAACAGGATTAGATCGCGGCCACGCAGGCATGTCCGCTTCAGTTATACGAAAGCAACAGCGATATTCCACCACTGTTTCCACCATAAATAAATAACATCAATGTAACTAAAGATAATGCAGCACTTGATCCTGTTATTGATGTCACACAGATACATACAGGTCATTTCCTAAAAAAGGGAAATGTACTATTAACATTCTATTACATGTATGTGATTATTACAGATGTAATTCATATTTCAGAGTAGTAATAGTAAATTACTTCATGTAAGCAAGATGAGAGACCACGGCTATAAAAGCGAAGGTGGATTTGGGAAGCCTGTCGCAGCCATGTCCTGTCCGTATACGCGAGCCACCCATTGCGGAAGGTGCAAGATTGATAAGGAGAGTCCTCAGAATTCAGCGTATATTGCGGGATAGACAGGATCCTTTAGCTCAGCGCGACAGTGTGCTCATTGAGAGATATCGATATTCCCGTGAGGGTATTATTTACTTAACCAACTTGTTGACGAGGGGGTGCAGGACCACCACCTGTCTTTTTTTTTGCTCTGCCCTTTTCTTGGTTGCTGTTATGAACAAACTAACAGATTATTCCAGGGTCTCTTTCCAAGAGACTAAAAGCAATATAAGTGATAAATATTACCATTCTGTAGAATATTCTTATATTTCACTTTTACTTGTTCCCATGTTCTAGTGGGTCCTGTTGTGGCTCCAATGTGAAAGGGGATATAATATAACATAATTTAACATAATATAATATAATGTAATATATTATTGGATAATATAGTGTAATATATTAAATCTACCCTACCGCCTACTGGTGTTGGCCAGAGGGGCCGATGGCGCGATATGGCAGCCTGGCTTCTGTCAGTCTGCCCCAGGGCAGCTGTGGCTACACCTGTAGCTGCCTCCACCAGTGTGTGAATGTGAGAGTGACTGAATAGTGGCATTGTCATGCGCTTTGGGTGCCTTGAAAAGCGCTATATCAATCCACTCCATTATTATTGTTATTATTAAATTACTTACGAGTTTAATTTGTCAGCAACTTTCTGCCAGCCCTCTCTCCTTGCTTTTGCAGCCTTTGCAGTGTTCCCTTGCGTTCTGATTAAACTCTGAAACTCCTGAAATCCCTCACTCAAGAGTTCTTGCTCTGCTGCCGAAAAATACCGAGCGCGCTCCTTCGACATTTTCGCCGACCAATCAGAGGGTTGCCGATCAATGTTTCTACTATCGATGCGTAGCCCCTTTTACGACACCCAGTGATCTCACATTACTTCATCCAGCTGTACTAATCGTCAACAGCAGGTGTGTTCGGAGAACCGGGATAGCGAGCTCACGGTTAGCGCAATGATTTGGTCTTGGATGTGTCATTTGATCTTGGATGTAGTAAGCCACGTACAAAGAACGGGCCCCTGGGCCCTGTTTCAGAAAGCCGGTTTAGTGCAAACTCTGAGTAAGTATACCCTGAGTTAACGAAAACTCTGGGTTTTCGGTTTCACAAAGCGAGTTTAGATTAATTCTGAGTGAGTTACTATGACGACACACTCCGTGAAGCTAACCTGCCCCCTAGCAGGTTTACTTCAACTAACCCTGACGTTCTCCGCCTCTTTGTCAGAAACCTGACTGTAGGAAGTGTCAGACATGGCGTGTCCCTTCCTTGAAGAGCCAGTAGATGTTGAAGCCCAAATTCTCCGCAGAGCTCTCCGCCGGGAGAGAGTGATTAGAGCGCGTTTGGACATTTTATCATTTCCTGATGATTTTCTGTGTGAACGTTACCGTTTTTCAGCACAATCTATAATTTATTTGAATAACATCCTCAGGCCTAATATTGCTCATGTGACACATCGCGGACATTCTCTCAGTTCTGTACATATTATTGTGTGGATGCTTTAAGCATCCACACAATAATATGTAAAATGTTCTCAAATTATTGGGCTATTCAGGTATGATTCAGCTTTTTCAAATCTTTTACCGTTTTACTTTTATGCCTCTTAAAGTTTTCAGTTGCAAAATTTTGATTTTTCACAAAATACATGCGTTGTTATGGTTGCTATGCACTTGGCTTCCAGTGTGCCACTGAAGGTTTTGCAGTCTTCTCTTCATGTCCGAACAACTTCTTGCTACTTGCTCAATTTTCACTCAACTTCCACAAATTATACATCAAAACTTAGGTATTTTTGCTGGGTTTCCGAAAATGTCACTATCATTGTTGTGGGATTTATAAAATTTTGGCAAATCTCGTCAGACCAACACAAAGTCGCAAAACTCTCCATAGAAAGTCAATGGAGAGCTTGTTCAAAATCACTGCTTGATTTCTGTAATGAGAGGCATATTCGAATCGTCATATCTCCTTAACGAAGCAAAGTTAAGACATAAGGCTTGTCCCAGTATATCTTCAGACACTCCTGACGCTCACAATTCAAGAATTATTTTCTCACCTATTACCGTTCTGAAATGAGTTAGACTTGTTTGAGGGTAGGAAATTCGTCCTTCGCTCAGATTTCTTCAGATTTCAAACTCTGGAAATGAACCACTTTTTTCTCTCGTCATATCTTTTTAATGGATTTCCACAGAGACCTGAAAATTTCCATGATTGTTCACCAAAGCCTGCTGTCTCTTACGGTGAAAGAATGATATTGATACTCCAAATAGATTTAGAGTTAGAAAGCGTTGTTTGAGGGCAAGTCAAGGCAGTTTTTGCTTTGCTCTACTCAGTTATGGTGCATTAGAAGTAAATTATCTTTAATAATTCATATTTTAATGATAAATTGTCAACACTTTAAGATTCCCCCATCTCTTCTGAACAAAACGGTGTAAGAATGACCGTTCTAGCCCCTACGGTTAGGAAATTATGGTCATTTGTTTGAGGGGAGTCGTCATTATGAGAAATAGACTGCAAAAATCCTGTGCCTCTCTGTGCTGCGTGCACCTGTTTTGGCGGGAAAAAGTGCACAGGCTCTCTGATTGGTGGATTCAAATTCAGCAGCTCCAAAGCTGCTTGACTGAGCTAGAAACTTACCTCTCTCCCTGTGTGTGTGTGTGTGTGTGTGTGTGTGTGTGTGTGTGTGTGTGTGTGTGTGTGTGTGTGTGTGTGTGTGTGTGACAGAGAGAGAGAGAGAGAGAGAGAGAGAGAGAGAGAGGAAGCCTTTTTATGGGATGATCTCATTGTAAGATTCAAATTCAATATATTTAGACTGGTTGACTGAATTGGATCTTGTGTGTGTCTCTCTCTGTGCATGTGTGTTTCCATATGTGTCCATATTTGTGATTGTGTGGCTGTTATTTTTTTTTTGCCAATTTTTTTCATTTAACAAGTATATTTGAGGGACCCTTAGCATGTTCAGCATTTTTTCAGCTGTCCATTTTGCTTTTCCAATTTTTCTGTTTAAGTTATTACTATTGTGCTAAATCATACTATTTCTGCTATTTTATAAGATTTGTGCTAAATATAGTATTTCTGTCAAATTATAGTATTTGTGCTAAAACATAGTATTGATTTAAAATTACAATATTCATAGTTCATCACAGTGTCACTGGTAAATCACAGTATTTCTGCTCTGTTGTACTATTTTTCTAAATCATAGTGTTTCTGTAATGCTTAAGTATTTTTGGCTAAATATATTCTTTCTGTTATCTTATACTATTTCTCCTAAATTCTTGTATTTTTGAGAAGTTATCATGTTTCTGGTAAGTTACAATATTTCTGCTAAGTTCTGCTATGCTATTGTATTTCTGCCAAGTATTATGTTTCCTCTAAGATATTGCAGTTCTGCTAAGTTATTCCATTTTAGCAAAGTTCCTTTGCTTCTGCAAAGTTTTTACAATTTCTGCAACTTTTCAGCTTTTTCAGCTAGTTTTTGCATACAGCTTCAGCTTTAAAGCATCCACACTGCATTTTCGCAGGAAATGCAAATTTTTCTAGTTTGTATTGCACTTCGGTTTTTTGCAAACGGGAGCTTTCTGTATAATATTGGTGACGCTGAGCACGTTTCCAAGGCTACCGTTTGTCGGGCAGTCAGGAATGTTACAGTTGCACTGAAACGTCTCCTGTACTCGTTTGTGGTGTTCCCCGGTCATAGACCCACAAGATTTATCAAAGAGGGATTCCACAAAATTGCAGGTATCAGGATGAACAAAACTTAATTCATGATATGGTGATATTTGAACTACTACTTAAATTTTACATTTATTCTCACGGTTCCCAGGCGTGATTGGCTGTATAGATGGCACTCACATTCCAGTCATTGCTCCTTCAGTAAATGAAGGAGACTATGTGAACAGGAAGTCTTTCCACAGCATTAATGTACAGGTACATAGCTCCCTGTAGCATTTCAAACTAACAAATTATTTCATTATAGTAATGGATGCTAATTTGTGTTCTCTGCACTGTGAAGATCATATGTGATGCTGCCAACATTATCACAAATGTGGAAGCCAACTGCTCAGCCTCTGTGAGTGGTGGTGGTGGAGGACCCCCACCTGTTTTTCGGGCCTCCGCTTTTTTTCTAGTGGCTATAACGGGTCGCATATGAGCATACAGAGTAAGCAAATATGTACTTGTAATGTGCTCAGATAATTTCAATAAGTGCTTACAGAAACAAAATTAATGTAGCCTCTAACTGCAATTGATTTACATCGGACAAACAGACCAAGCACTATGGCTCATAATACAATTACACCTTACCTGTTTGGACTATATTTTTATATTTCATTTTTACTTGCTGCCAGGAACGTTTGGGGCCTGTTGGGTTGCACCTGCGCTCACATCACATCACAAAATAAAATGTATGAAATAAAAAATTAAATATAATATAATATAATAAAATAACATGTTAAATGGGTGGAAATCCCTAGATCAATGTTTAAATTAACACTCACGCATTGACTCTGTCGGCTATGTTTTGCCATGCATGCTCCCTTTCTTTTGCAGCTGAGGCTGTGTTACTTTTTTTCCGCAAAATTTGCATGTTATCGGCATATGCTGCCATCAGAATTTCGGCCTCAAGCGCTGTAAAATACATTGACTGCACCTTCTTTCCCTCCGTCTCCATGGTGACTCGCTTAATCTGTGTTCCACTAATCAGGGCTTTATGTATCCTCGTGCGCGCGCTTAATTTGGGGTTAAAGCAACTCCGCGTTGATTGAACTAATTGTTATCAGCCTTTCTGAAACCGAATATTCTGAGTTGGACAGTTCGGGGTTACTCAACCCTGAGTATCATTTTTCACTCTGAGTTTTCTAAACCGGCTTCCTGAAATAGGGCCCTGGTAATGAACTAATCATGCGGAACGGTCCCTCCTACACTGGCCACGATCATGAATGTTATGAACAACTAGTCATGAATCCAAAACTGTGCAGGAATCATGTAAAATATCGAGTATAAAGAAAGAAACCTGAAAAATTGGACTGCAGAGAATGTTGCTCCTTAAAAGCTCCTTTGAGGATGTTTTCATTATATAAAGCATCTGAACAAAAGGGACATTTTTTGTACGAATATTCATATTTAATTGAATATATGTATATACAATAAACTTTAACAAAAGGTTAATTTATAAAAAAGTATAAGGACATTAAAATCCCCTTTGAACGCACGAGGGCAACATATCAGATGCTGAAACGTGTTTTATTATTTTTTAATATATGCAAAATATAAATTTTAAATTTGCTTACTTCACGGATGATGTCCTACAACTTGATGATCATATGGACAATAGATTCCTCCATTTAACACAGATGTACTTTTTGCTGCTTCTTCATGCTCGAAGTCGAAATCACAATGGATGGATGTTTGATTTGGCACAGATTTTATATAATATGTTCTGTCTGACACAACCCTCCAATTTATCCTGCCTGGGACCCACAATAAGAGTAAACTCGCTTGTGATTCCCTAGAGGTGGGTTTGATATTTAATATAATATTATAAATAAATCTCCATAAGATGTAGCTTTGCTAAAACTGACATGCCCGTGACAATAACTGCACCAGCGTTTTTGGACTCTATTAGCTGTGATTGTGTGTTACAGATATACTGTATATTAGAAGTTGGGTGTGGTTAATGAGGCAATCACTTTTTCACACAGGGCCATGTAGGTTTGGATGTTTTCCCTTGATAATAAACGCCTTCATTTAGAAACTGGATTTTCTGAAAAGTAAACAGGCTATACAGAAATACAGTTTCTATATAGGACGGTAGGACCTGAAAGATGGTGAACTATGCCTGAGCAGAGCGAAACTCTGGTGGAGGCCCTGACGAGCAAGTTGAATTGAACTTGTGTTATATTTGTGTAATATTTACATTTGTTTGATAAACTAAAACATGTAAGTGTGACAAACACAAAAAATAGGAAATCAGGAAGGGACACTTTTTCACACCACTGTGCATGGACAATGATCTGTGCTGAGCTTTACAATAATAACCTTTGCTCATGTTTCAGGGATGCTTTAAGAGATCGATATTCAATGCCCTGAGATGACATTGAATTTTAATGATACAGCACCAACTAACAACAACTAAATTTTAATCAACTACATTTCAGAGGAAAATAGTGGGGGTGGGGGTCTATTTATAACTAGTTATGTTCGAGTTAACAGTTTGCATGTTTTATCTACCTTTGCACTTTATATTATGTTAAATTATGTTTACTCTTTTTCAGGACCAACAGTGTTTTCAGGATATCAGATAATTAACTTCATTTCTATTTAGGCAGGCCAAAAAGGGGTGTACCATGGATTTCTTGGCATTATACATAGACAGTTTCTGAGGGCACTTCCTTCCTTAATCCAAAGCTTTCACGCTGACTGTTCCTTCATTTCCCATGGTGCAGAACAGAACACCAGGCCTTTTGCCCTGTAACCTTGAAATATCTCATCGGTGCATTTGTACAGAAGGTTCCAGTGCTTCCTGGATCTAGGAACACGTACAACTCAACTTTTTTTTGCTCCCTAAACAACAGACCTTCAACTGCATGATTACAAGTAAAGTGGAATGGAAATCTCAGTGTCAATGAAACTGAGGTTGCTTAAAGTGATGAAGACAGTCATGAACCCAGTCTAGAAAGTTCATCATAGGCTATTTGTGAAAAGTGTGTGATACAACAAGCTTTGAGAAGAAACATACACACACTCACATCTTCAAAGGCCGTTTCTTATTGATTATATTGGTTAAACTTACACCTGATTATACCCTGATCTGCATTAAGCAATTAAGTATAATTAACTATCATTAATAATGGATTGGATTTATATAGCGCTTTTCAAGGCACCCAAAGCACTTTACAATACCACTATTCATTCACTCTCACATTCACACACTGGTGGAGGCAGCTACAGTTGTAGCCACAGCTGCCCTGGGGCAGACTGGCAGAAGCGAGGCTGCCATATTAAAATCACATATGAATTATGGTTCTGTGTTCAACAGTTAATACCTCTTTCTTTTAATCAGTATCATGTCTAATGTTGAGTTGGCAACGCCTTTTTCATCTTTCACATTCCTGCAGCCACACACAGACACTAATCTGTCAAAGGTCAAAGCTGGATCATGTCTATGGATACAAAATCTGGACATTAAAATTATTTTCTCAAACTGCATTTCTCATTCAACATACTGATCAAACTTAGATTTTAATTATATTTTTAAGACGAAAGATGATTAACTATAAGAAAATATAGATAAGATCTGTTATAGTGCTCTGCATCATTTTAAATATAGAAGGCTAGATGTCTTTACCCTCTCTCATATGTCCAAGAACTGGGACAAGGGGACTCTCAATCCCACCTTGAACTCTATAACAAAAGGGCATGCTTTATAACTAACATTACTCTTGCACTCAGTAACCAGATGCTTTGCCCTTTTTCCTTTCATCAGACCATGCAGAGGTGCAGCCACAATCCCCCTTCCCCACAGCATTAACTGTATTGTAGAATTTTGATATTTTATGTCCCAGAGCTTCAAGACCATCCACTACACCCTGCAGGGCAAAGAGGAGAGAGACTCAGACAAAAGCAGCAGTATTTCTTATTTTATCATATAAATACACTGAATGCAAGAATACATATTAATCTTCCAAATGGCAAAGGGATGCTCGCAGGATGAATTAGGGTGCAGACACTTAAGACCATGATTATTGCTATGAGGACAGAGAAGGGCACTAGTCTGCATCAATTTATTTTAATGACACTTTATGTGATGACCATGGAGCATACTGAGGCCATTCCAGTTGTAAACCAACTCCCACCAAACAATCCAATCACCAGCATCCTTGACTGGGTCTTCTGCACAGCTGGGGCCATAATGGAGGGAGACCGCTCCCCTGAGAAATACAATAAAACCCTTGAATGACTGGACCAAGCTAAAATTGAGACTTGTCACTATTAGAAAAAAAAAAAGAACAAAATGAAACTCTGTGAAACATTCACACAACTCAGTGATTCAGCATTATAACACCTGAATTTGTTTCATAATGTCCTTGTATACCATGTATACCAGTGTTTCTCAGACCTTCCCTACATTTCTTCTTCCACGGTGTTGTTTCTGGAACAAGTGTTCTAATTCACCACCTGTGGGTCTTTTGTAGCCCGTCCCAGGGCATTCATGGTTCCACATCATAATGGATTTTGTCTACCTGCCTACCTCCATTAGCAGGTAATACACCATACTCACTATGGCTGACTATTTTTTCCAAAGCTCTTCCTGAGCTCCCTTCAGCCCCACATGGACCACACGTTCCAACTTCATGGGATACCTGCTGACATTTCACCTCTCACATTTGAAGGGTGTTCTACGTGATCATTGCAGCCAAGATTAGTCTGTCCTGTGGTTTTCACCAGTAGACTAATGGTCACACTGAGAGAACTAGCCAAGAGCAGGAAGCAGTCCTATGGTGCATGGTCCAATTCAACCAATCAACTTGGAGCTCACACTTGGCCTGGGCTGATTAGGCTCACAATTCTATAATCTCCTCTACTACTGGACTATCTCTGTTCAAGGCCTCTCTAGGATATCACCCACCACTGCTTCCAGGTCCAAAGAAATATGCTGTCTGTTTTTGGTTTGTTGTTTTTTTTTGCGGGGGGGGGGGTTGTCCAGGATAAACATAAACATAACATACAGGATCACCAAGGCAACCTTCCTCAGAACAGCAGAACAGAACTGATCATCATTTGACCCCTGGCCCCCAACTATGTCAGAAAGTTTGGTTGTCTTCCAAAAATACTCAATTAAGAACATAATCTAAGAAACTGGATCCCCGCTCTACTGGTCTATTTGAAACAGAGTCTCTCATGAACCCTGTCAGATGCGCTGCCAGCTAAAAGACATCCCTTCCACATCTCCCAGCTGAAACTGGTTCAGTCCAATCCTCTGTCTACTAAAGCTGTAAAAGAGATAAAGACAGATACCTTCCCCTACTTCAGGTGACTGTATCTAAATTTGATACATATATGTTAGTCTTAAAAGAATGAGGAGGATACACCATGATACACTAAGACTCACTGAACTCAGAAAGCAGAACGTTCTGACAGACAGACTAAAGCTTTTCAGAAAAATAGATAATAACATTCTTCTTTGAAAAAGGGAGCTTCACTTTTTAAATATTTTATACCATCTATATTTGGTGTTTTGTGGTATTTCTAGTATTGCTACATTCACTCTGATCAAGGATTTATTTCTTTAATCTACTGGCAAATTTAAAAGATTGATCATAACGATGATAAAATAATTCTTTTTCATCAATTGTGTTAGGCTCTTCACTTTCTTTTAAACAACTTTATTTTTAAAAATTCTATTCTCAAGGCCTTTACACATCACACATGCAAAATTCATAACAATATTTTGTGCATTCAAAATATTTTTCGGACTGAGCTATTTTTCAACTTTTGTAATTGTTCACATGTTCACACCGACCGCATAATTTCTCTGACATCATTTATTTTTTGAACCAAGCTTGATTTTCTTCATCTAAATAAACTGATCCGACCAGTCAGAACACTGCATTTGGCAACAGCTGAGCTCTTGACTCAAAACAGACACTGGTACTGAAAATACAACAATATGGAAAGAGTAAAATAAAACAGTTTTATCTCAGGCACACAGCTGGATGCTTCTCTGGCTAAGTCGCTTGTCTAATATTATTTGTCTGCCTCCTCAGATGTGCTGCTCCTTAAATCCTGAAACATGTGCAAAAGTGATTCATCCAGCATCCTGGATCACATCATAAAATTCTCCCTTCTGTTGCCTTCTTGTGAGAACTAGGTAAACTATTTATTCCTTTTCCTGTTTAAAAACATCAGGACGAGTTGATCATCACTTGATGTCATTTAAAATTTTTCCACAATGTTCTTTGAAAATACATTTTCTGCAAAAATGCAATCCCTTTAGTGTGTATATAGATTATATAAGTTTAGATCCAAAGAAATTGTAATTTTGTGACAGTGTGCTCTATGTGTCATGGCTTTCAGTCTTTAAAAAAATTGTAAAATTTTGGGAAGGATCATTTTTTCCAAGTAATAGACCTTTCATTGTATTCAACAATCAATAGCTGCATTAATGTGAACAGCTCAGCTCAAAACAAAATTATCTAACAAGCATCATTTTGTGATTTCAAAGAGTAGACGCACTGCAGTCCATGTCTAACAGGAACCTTTCATGATGTTGAATGGAGGGGTGGAGGGAAGTACATCTTGTACTCACCCAAAGGAACATCCCACACATCAGTCACTGTAACTTTATAGATGCCAAATCCTCAGGTGTGAGTGTTCTCTCTGAAATAGATCGAAACATAGTTCTGCAGAGCAACATATTTCATAATCTAGACTTTAAATTGATTCAGACAGTGGACAATGTAGGATAATGGCAGGGCTTTAAAGAGCCAACTGATGTGTTTATTTGTAATTAGATCATTGGCAGACATAGAAAACTGTCAGAAAAGAGAGCAGGATGAATCCCATCTGACAAGACATGTTATTACACGTAGTCCCAAAACACATGATAATATTATTATTATTATTATTGTTGTTGTTGTTGTTGTTGTTGTTGTTGTTGTTGTTGTGAGCACACATCAGCAGAATTAACTGAAATTACCTGAAATTTATGACAGCAGAATCGATTTGTGACAGCAGAAGGAATAATAAATCATTAATTAAGTGCAAAATAAACAAATAAAAATCAAGATTAAATATTACAAAATGCTACAAAATAAAGGAAATGTTATATTAAAGGAAATGTGATATTAGTAATAATAACAAAGTAATAATAACAAAATACTTCAGTATATTTGTGTCTCAGTATGTTCACGTTAAAGTCTGACGTGAATTTCTCTATGGCTCAAACACTACATAAGCAGTGAGGGTGTAATTAATTTTTGCACATGCCATCTATAACTACAGGTTAAAGCTCTGTCATGCAAGAAGGGGTCATAATTGGGTGCTGGGTGAGGCTGGGTGCTTTGACAAACTGGAAACATCTGGATCATCATGACATGAAAATGACAAAGAGCCTGTTTAGACTGTTTAGAGACTGCTGCTGTAATATGAAAATGCTTGCTTGAGTGCACACAAGCACTGCTGTGCTAATAACAACACAATAAGGAATCCGGTCGTTAAGTGATGACATGACGAATCCTACTTCCGGGTCTAAAGTAGTCTGCGTTTAATATGGCTTTTGTGTTGTTGTCACGGGGTCCCCTTCCAGACCTCTTCCGGACAAACACAGGCGTAGTCGGTAAGGTATTAGTGTGGATACTTTATTTGAAACGGCCTCCCCAGTGCATAAAAAGATGGTTGCAAAGACATAAAACTGAGATCCGCGCTACACAGCCTGTATGTTACAACACACCCCCCTTCATATCCGGCTCGCCGTCTCTTATATCCCATAACCCCTCCCCCTTGGCGTCACCACCAATTCTTTATTCTAACTTTAATCCCCGTCTCCCTCCCCCAGAATTTCTTTTTCATTATACACTCACAAAACATATACATTGATACAGGCTCTCAACTATTTCCCGGAAGTCTACCCGACTTCATATACACATTAACGGCCCACGTAATGAGGCCATTCTCATGACGGTCCAGACACACGTGAACTCATTATTTAAACCCCACACCCCCATACCATCGGCTTGCGTCACCCTGCACGATTGGCGATCCCCCGCACGTCTCCCCGACCGACGCCCTTAACAAGTAAGTGGGAACCAAAATCTAGCCACCCCCGATGCGGCTCACAACTTGCTCCTCACCCCTTTTATTCCTCTACTCGGTCGTCAGAAAGATACGCCGCCCCGGGTGCCAAATCGAACTAATGGTGGCGATCTAATGGTGGCGGTGCCATACTCAGCGGACTCTGCCTTGAGACGGGTCACTCCGTCACATCATCCCCTTCCCCCCGGAGGTTGGCGATGTGCGGCAACCTAGAGAGGTAATCCGCCACCACATTGAGTGTACCTGGTCTGTGCCGGATGGCGAACCTGAAAGGTTGCAGTGAGAGGTACCAGCGTGTAAGTCGGCTATTATGATCCTTCATGGACTGGATCCAGGTAAGCGCCCGATGATCAGTCTCCAACACAAACTCTCTTCCCAGTAAGTAATACCGGAGTTTCTCCAGCGCCCACTTAATCGCCAGAGCCTCCTTCTCCACCGTCGAGTAATTGGTCTCCCGCGGCAGCAGCTTGCGGCTCAGATATAGGATCGGGTGCTCCTCGCCCGGGTCCCCTTGAACCAACACGGCTCCCAGGCCGCTCTTGGAGGCATCCACCTGGACCAAAAACTGCTTCTTAAAGTCCGGACTCCAGAGCACGGGGGTCGAACACAGGCAAGTTTTCAGTCCCTGGAACGCCTGTTCACATGCTGCGGTCCATATGACCGGATTTCGTTGGTTCTTCCCCAGTAATGTCGTCAGCGGCGCCGCCATTGTTGCAAACTGGGGCACAAACCTTCGGTACCAACCAACCAGTCCCAGGAAAGCCCGCACCTCCTTCTTGGTGCGAGGCCGAGGACAATTCTGGATAGCTTCCACCTTATCCAGCTGCGGTCGCACCTCTCCTCGTCCCACCTGGTAGCCCAAGTAGCGAGTCTCCTGCCGCGCCCATTCACACTTCGAGGGGTTCAGAGTCAGCCCGGCCTTATGAATTCTTCCCAAGACTTCCGACAGATGCTGCATATGCTCCTCCCACGTGTGGCTGAAGATGATGACATCATCCAGGTAGGCGGCGCTATAACCGTCACAGCCCTGTAACAACTTGTCCATCAGCCTTTGGAAGGTAGCCGGTGCCCCATGTAGGCCAAAGGGCATCACGGTAAACTGGAAGAGCCCGGCAGGGGTCCTGAAAGCAGTGTACGGCCTCGACGTCTCCTCCAGTGGCACCTGCCAGTAGCCTTTGCACAAGTCCAAAGTGGTGATATACTGGGCAGCCCCAATCTTCTCCAGTAAATCCTCAATTCGCGGCATGGGGTACGCATCAAACTCGGAGATGGCATTTAGCTTTCGAAAGTCGATGCAGATGCGTAAAGAGCCATCCTTTTTGAAGATAATGACCACCGGGCTGCACCATTCGGAGCAGGACGGCTCGATCACTCCAAGCTCCAGCATCTTCTCCACCTCCTGTCGCAGCTTCTCCACCAAGTGTTGCGGAACCCGATAGGGCCGTTGCCGGATGGGCTGTCCCTCTTTTAGCCGGATCACGTGTTCAACCAAGGTAGTCCGACCTGGGTTAACGGAACACAGCGAAGGCGTCTCCTGCAGAATTTTCAGTAGCTCCGCAGCCTGCTGTGAGGTCAGATGAGTCAATACCGGAGACCTTGGATCCGTAGCCTGCTCAGGTTCACTCTGTCCTCCTCCTTGCACCACCCTGGCCATCAGTGCCTCCCTCGGAGCCGGACGGGGCTGCTCCACCCATTCCTTCAGGAGGTTCACATGGTAGGTTTGTTTCGGTTTCTTTTTTCCCGGATGATGGATCTCATACGTCACTGGTCCCATTCGGCGAAGCACGATATAGGGCCCTTGCCATTTCGCCAGCAGTTTACTGTTGGAAGAAGGGAGAAGTAACAGCACCTTTTGTCCGGGCTGAAACTCACGTTGCCGGGCCTGTTGGTCATACCAGATCTTCTGGCTTCGTTGAGCATCCCGCAGATTGGCTTCGGCCTCGGCCTGGTACCGCTCCAACCGCTCTCTCATCTCCAGCACAAACTGCACCACCCCTTTCTCATTTGGAGCCACGGTCGAAGACTCCCACCCCTTTCGAACGAGATCAAGCGGCCCCTGTACCTCCCACCCATAGAGTAACTCAAAGGGGGAGAACCCCGTGGACGCCTGTGGAACCTCTCTATACGCGAACAAAAGAAAGGGTAACCACTGGTCCCAATCTTTTCCCGTGTCTGACACAAACTTCTGTAACATCCGTTTGAGAGTCTGATTAAACCTCTCCACCAACCCATCTGTCTGTGGATGGTACGGTGACGTCTTGATGGCCGAAACGCCTAACTGAGTGTGGAAGAGCTGCATTAACTTCGACGTAAAGTTAGTCCCTTGGTCGGTCAAAATCTCATCAGGTATCCCCACCCGAGAAAACAACTGTATCAGTGCGCGCAGAACATTAGGGGCTGTGATCGCTCGCAACGGAAACGCCTCTGGGAAACGGGTCGCGTAATCACACACCACCAATATGTACTGATAACCCCGACCACTTTTTACTAACGGACCCACAATGTCCATAGCTACCCTACGGAAGGGGATAGAGATGACCGGCAAGGGTTGTAGCAGAGCCCGATCCGATTTGCGCGCTGGGCAAGTTTTCTGACACACAGGGCATGCACGACAGTACTTCTGTACATCCGTATACATTGACGGCCAAAAGAAACGCGTACTAACCCGTAAATAGGTTTTTTTGGCGACCCAAATGGCCTGCCCAGGGGAGGGTATGAGCTAAATGCAGAATGAGAGGTCTACAACTAGCAGGGATCACAAGCCGCTGGTGGTCCCCATCAACTGCATACAACACATTTTTCTCAACCACAAACTTCTCTTTTCCTCCCCATTTCCCTGTTCCCCCTTCAGGCACATTAGCAAACAACACTTCCAACGTCTCATCCTCCCTTTGCAACACAGAAATATTTTCAGGTACATCCCATTTCATGTTCTTATTGCCCGGTCCCTGGGACCATAGCTGCTTCTCAAAGCGGCGTTGGCGACGAGATTTTCTCGGCCCTTTCGTGCCACCCTCGCACAGACTACTGTCCAAGTCTGGCAGGGGTTGGCATCCCGCCTTCGCCTGGGCCCTAGTGACCACTGGGCCTAACACCTTCATTTGAACATTCCCCGTTTCCCTCCCTTTTGTCTCTGTGTCCCGCTCTTCTTTTTCTTGCAACAAATCCATAAGCACAGGCACATCCATCCCCAGAATAACCTCTACCGGCAAATTCTGTACCACCCCAACAGACAATAAATATGGCTGGTCATTAATAGTCACTGTTATTTCCACCTTTGGGTAGGGATGTTTGTCACCATGCACACATAACACTTCTTCTTGTCGACTATAGTCCACACAGTTCACTGGTACCAAGCTTTGCTTAATTAATGACATAAAACTACCAGTGTCCAGCAAAGCAGTAACCCGCTGCCCATTTACCATTACAGTTTTATAGCGTTGCCCCTCAGCTGGCTGGACCTTTGTTGGTTCCGCCTCCAGCCGAGGTGCATAGCAGGCCCCAGTGACTTTGGCCTTCCGGATGGGGCACACCGAGGCTTTATGGCCTGGCTGCTGGCAGTAATAACAAAGAAAGTCCTTACCCGCTCCTCGTAGAGTGGATACCTTGGGGGCCCCGGATGGCTCGGGGTTACTCTCCCGCTTCGGCAGACCCGCGGATTGCGGGGACGATCGCTGTGGCGTCCCAGCTGAGCGGACTGGGGCCGCTCCTCTCCGCGCATTGAAATACTGCGTCACCAACTTGGCTGCGGCCAGTCCGTCCGCGGGCTCATGCTCCCTCACCCAGGTCCTCACCTCCCCTGGAAGAACTCGAATTAGCTGCTCCAAAATAATCGCTTCTCCCATCTCGTCCTTCGTATGCTGCTCTGGTCGAAGCCAGCGCCGGTACAGTCCTTTCAGCCGGTAGTACGTCTCAGTGGGGCTCTCCCCAGGTGGAATAATATTAGAGCGAAACCGCTGCCGATACGTCTCCGGGGAAATGTCAAATTTAACTAACAAGGCAGCTTTTAAATCCTCATAACAGTGGGCTCTTTCTTCATCCATTGCGGTATAGGCCTCCAACGCCTTCCCCGCTAGCAACGGAACTAGCCGACAGGCCCATTCGCTCTCTGGCCATCTCCATGTTCTGGCCACCCGCTCAAAACGCAACAAATAGTTCTCAATATCTTCCCCCATCTGATAAGGCGGGATCTTCGGCCCCGCCGATCGCCTCCACTCTCCCCCTGACGGGTCGATACTGCTAATCCCTCCTTGGGACTGACGAGAGGGAACCTCCGCTGGCGACTCCCCGTATTCCCTCTGCCGCGCCGGTGTAGGCAGTACCATTCGGGGGCTGCTTGCTGTTGCCGTGCTTGGCGTAGCCGTTGCTGCCGTGGTGCTAGCTCCAGCTAGTGCGGGACCTGGGCTTTGCTGACCAGCCACATCTGCGGGCAGCGGCGCATTAGGAGGGGAAACGGTCCTCAGTCCCCTGAGTTCTGCCAATAACACCGTCTCTCTCCTTTGCTGTCCCGCCAGGAAGTCCCTCATCATCGCAATCAGTTCTCCATCACGTGCTGCGGTCGAGGTTGTAGGCAACTCCGGACCAATCCTGCCGGAAATCTCCTCCTCCTCTGCTGAAGAAGACGACGCCGGCACTGTGTCCCACGCCAGCTCCTCTGCTGTCTTCTCCCCCGGAAGCTCATGCTGCTGGGACCGCAGCCCTGTGCGCTTCGCTGGGAGGCGCGTTTTCCTCTTCCGACTAGCCATCCCACTTCTGACACCATATGTCACGGGGTCCCCTTCCAGACCTCTCCCGGACAAACACAGGCGTAGTCGGTAAGGTATTAGTGTGGATACTTTATTTGAAACGGCCTCCCCAGTGCATAAAAAGATGGTTGCAAAGACATAAAACTGAGATCCGCGCTACACAGCCTGTATGTTACAACACACCCCCCTTCATATCCGGCTCGCCGTCTCTTATATCCCGTAACCCCTCCCCCTTGGCGTCACCACCAATTCTTTATTCTAACTTTAATCCCCGTCTCCCTCCCCCAGAATTTCTTTTTCATTATACACTCACAAAACATATACATTGATACAGGCTCTCAACTATTTCCCGGAAGTCTACCCGACTTCATATACACATTAACGGCCCACGTAATGAGGCCATTCTCATGACGGTCCAGACACACGTGAACTCATTATTTAAACCCCACACCCCCATACCATCGGCTTGCGTCACCCTGCACGATTGGCGATCCCCCGCACGTCTCCCCGACCGACGCCCTTAACAAGTAAGTGGGAACCAAAATCTAGCCACCCCGATGCGGCTCACAACTTGCTCCTCACCCCTTTTATTCCTCTACTCGGTCGTCAGAAAGATACGCCGCCCCGGGTGCCAAATCGAACTAATGGTGGCGATCTAATGGTGGCGGTGCCATACTCAGCGGACTCTGCCTTGAGACGGGTCACTCCGTCACAGTTGTTAACATGTTTAATGTTATGTATTTCTTCTATTTAATCTCAAAAAGCTCCTAAAACAGTCAGTGATCACTGTTGACCTCCCTCGGCTTTTATTACCGCTAATCATTTATTTAAGCTCAGTTTTTAAAACCTTAGGATGTAACTACAGCCCAGCCCATGCAACAGTATATGAATGACTAACCTCATATTGTGGATGGATTATCTCAGTTGTTCTCCTGGCTGAAGTTTGGTCCTTTTACAGCATCCTGCCATGCGATTACATTTGTTCCTGACCACCGAGTACACTCACGTTAACTTTTATCGAGTGGAAAAAAAGTTAGCTTGCTTATATTATGCTACACAGCTGTGTCACTAGCGGTCACGTAGCACATCATTATATACCAGCTAGCCAAACTTCAGTAACCCTACAAACGTCACTGCTGTTTAGCTTTCTGTCTTCATTTATGTTGGAAGTGATAACAGAGCTGTACGTTTTAATTTGTTTCCAAAACCCAGCAGTCAGGACATGCTATATTGTATTTAGATAGAAGCTAGCGAGCTAACTTCTTGCTTCTAACTTCTAACTCCGTTAAATATCATAAATTCCGTTTTCATGGATGGCTGGATGTTAAACTCAATTGTTACACCTGGTAGAGCATTTTACCATAATCATTTTAGCTAAAATGGATGTGGTATGCTAACAGTGAATGCCGTCGGTGTTTACTGATAGCAAACTGTGGTACGGAGATGACTGTTTATAATATTTCTAGTGATACTCGAAAGGTCTCATCAAGTCCCGATTTAATTCGATTTATGCTGTTATCAGTGTTTGCAACGATAGCATGGCTGTGGTGTTATATCAATGTATGCTCTCGGTGTTTGCTGATATCAAACTGTAGCATTAGGACCACTGTGAGTTAACCTTTGTAGTGATACGCACACCTTTTTATTTAGACCTGGTTTAATTCTGGGATAGTTGAATATTTGTATATAATCCCTGTAGACCGTTTTAGATTATATGTAATATACATTATGTAATTATCCTTATAATTACAAAATGTTTTATGTAAGATTTATGTTTTGTAATTTAAATCTGACATCACAAAAGTATTTTGGAATTTGAATAATGTATTTTGTAACTGCAGTACACATAATACTAATTTTAAACAATTTTGTCCAGGTTCCTTGCCACTGGGGACCCCTTCAGGACCATCGCGTTCAGTTTTCAAGTTGGTGTGTCCAGGGTGAGCCAGATCATCCCCCAGGTAGCGACGGCCATCTGGGACTGTCTAGTGGACGATTTCATGGCTGTGCCTTCAACTGCAGACTGGCAGTCCATTGCAGAGGGATTCCAGGAGCGCTGGAACTTTCCTCTCTGCTGTGGAGCTCTGGATGGGAAGCACGTCCAGACGAAGGCACCCCCCCAACTCAGGATCCATGTTCCACAACTACAAGGGAACTTTTTCCATTGTTCTCCTTGCGGTTGTGGATGCAAGGTATCGCTTCCGCGTTATTGATGTTGGGGGGTACGGGAGGACCAGCGACGGTGGTATTCTGGCCAACTCCACCTTTGGTGGCTCTTCGGGCTGGGACTCTCCATCTGCCTCCTGACCAGCCTCTACCCTGTGGAGAACACCGTGGAGCCCAGCCCCATGTCTTTGTGGCTGATGAAGCGTTCCCGCTGCGGCATGAGCTCATGAGGCCTTTCCCTGGACGCCTCCTCCCTTTAGAGAAGAGGGTCTTTAACTATCGCCTTTCCAGGGCCAGGATGATAGTGGAGGGTGCCTTCGGTGTCCTCTCCTCACAGTGGAGGTTGTATCGGCGCGCCATGGAGCTCCGTCCTGAAATTGCGGAGAAGTGTGTGAAGGCAACTTGTGTTCTCCACAATTTTCTGCGCTGTGTGGACGAGAGAGGGGCACCTGCTGTGAGGGGTGTGGCACCTGCTGTGGTGGAGCCGTTGCAAGGCCTGGGTCGTATAGCAGCAAACAACTCCTCCAGAGAGGCTGTCCTGGTGAGGGAGAAGTTCATGGCCCACTTCTCGGCGGAGGGAGCTTTGTCTTGGCAACCAAATGAGCAGCCTGTTTGAAGTCCGAGTGACTTCCCCACAACGGCTCTTTTAAGAGCTACCCACAAACCTCTAAAGAGTGTTTCTGTCTTTTTAAATTTTTCTTAATAAATGGAGCTCTACTCCAAAATAAACTAACCTCTTTTTACTCTCTTAAGTAACTTGTCTTCACTATGTTCCTATATACAGTGTGATGCAAAAGTTTGGGCAACCTTATTAATAGTCATTATTTTCCTGCATGAATCACTGTTACAGTAAAAAATGTCACTTGCATATATCATACAGGAGACACATACATTGATATATACTAAATATTTATTTCCTTTCTCTTTTTTGTGTTGCCAATTTATGCACCTGCTTGATTTAGTTTAAACAGTTATTGCACACTTTCTGTAAATCCAGTGAACTTCATTTCACTTCTCAAATATCACTGTGTCTGTCTCCTATATGATATATTTAACTGATAATTTTTATTGTGACAACCAATGATTTGTACAGGAAAATAATTACTTTTCACAAGGTTCACAACTTTTGCATCCCACTGTATTAGTATGTTTTGCCATTAGTATAATATGAAATAAATTCTACTTGTGTCAAGTCGTGTGCCAACATTTGCTGTATAGTAGAACAGAGACATTTGTCTTTATAAATGTTTATTGGAAAAAATGTATAAATTCACTAACAAAAACATTAAACATAAATATATAAAATTTAACTATTTACACAGAGAGAGGAATAAAAAGGACCCAGCTTGGAGTGGAAGAGCCTCAGGGAGAAGGAGAAAAATAAAACATTGTTTCTGCCCTGGAGAGCTGCTGCCTCATCAGAAAACTACTGATCATTAGTGTCCAATGTTTCCAAATTTAACACAGCTGTGCTGTTTTCAAAAGCTAATTTATAAATTTCAAATTTCACGGATTCTCGTGTCTGAGGCGGCATGCTCTCCAGAGCAGGAACAAGGCTCAGGAGGAAATGTTCTGTTAGAGACTGGCGTGACCTCTTTAGGGACTCCAGGATGGCCAGCTCCACCGCCGATGGACCGTCCTCGACCGCCTTCGAGCTGTCCTCCTCTGTGGGCCTGTAAAACACAGCACAAAACAACACAAAGTAATGAGAAGGCTGCTACTAGATTTTCATTTTCAAAATTGAAAAAAACAGGATATAAACAGATTGGTTGTAGATATTTAGTAAAGGTGATCACAAGGGAATTCAAGCAAGTAAAAAGCTATCAGTGTTTGATGTACATACCTGTGCGTGCAGCAGCAGGAGCTGAGGGACCAGGGACTGGGGAGCCAGCAGAAGCAACAGGGGATGACTCTGCTGCATGATTACTTGACTCTATCGCGACGCAAATCTGCTTCCGAATTTTCGCGGAAGCCACAATCGCGAGTCATCGCGCCTTTCCATTGACTTTACATGTAAATCTGACGCTCTGGCCGCCTCTATCGCGTTCGGTGTGAACACACCGTAAGATAGCTGGGATAGGCTCGAGCTCCCCTGTGACACTGAAAAAGAAAGACAGCAGAGAATGGATGGGTGGCTGATCAAACGTAAACATTTCGAATCACTTTCAATTCAAGCTGCTTATACTACATTGACTTGTGTTTTTACACAATCTCAGCCAGCAGCACAGGCCCTCTTGTGGTGTGGATGACCTCAGCCAGAACCACAGGCCCTTGTGTGATGTCCATGGAATCAGTCAGCAGCACAGACCCTGGTGTTGTGTACATGGCCTGAGCCAGAGGCACTTGCCCTTATGTGGTGTAGATGGCCTTAGCCAGTAGCACAGGCCCTGGTGTGTTGTAGTTGGCCTAATCCAGCAGCACTTCCCTTATGTGGTGTAGATGGCCTCAGCCAGCAGCACAGACCCTCTTGTGGTTTGGATGTTCTCAGCCAGCAGGACAAGCCCTGGTGTGTTGTAGATGGCCTCAGCCAGCAGCACAGGCCCTGGTGTGTTGTAGATGGCCTCAGGCACTAACACAGGCCCTGGTGTGTTGTAGATGGTATAAGCCAGCAGCAAAGACCCTGTTGTAGTGTAGATGGCCTCAGCCAGAAGCACAGGCCCTGGTCTGATGTAGATGGCCTCAGCCAGCTACACAGACCCTGGTGAGGCTCAGTTGGTGTCTTCTAGCAGCATAGGCCCAGGTGAGGTGTAAATAGCTTAGACCTACGGCAGAAGCCCTGGTCTGTTGTAGTTGTCCTCAGGCACCAGCACAGGCCCTGGTGTGTTGTAGATGGCCCTTAGGCACCAGCACAGACCCTGGTGTTTTGTAGTTGGCCTCAGCCAGCAGCACAGGCCCTGCAGTGTTGTAGTTGACCTCAGCCAGCAGCACAGGCCGTCTTGTGGTGTAGATGGCCTCAGCCAGCAGCACAGGCTCTATTGTAGTGTACATGGCCTTAGCCAGCCGCACAGACCCTGGTGTGTTCTAGATGGCCTCAGATAGAAGCAAAGGCCCTGATGTGTTGTAGATGGCCTCAGCAAGTAGCACAGGCCCTGGTGTGGCGTAGATGGTCTCAGCCAGCACCACAGCCCCTTTAGTGGTGTAGATGGCCCCAGCCAGCAGCACAGGCCCTCTTGTGGTCTAGATGGCCTCAGCCAGCAGAACAGTCTCTGGTGTGGTGTAGATGGCCTCAGCCAGCAGAACAAACCATGGTGTGTTGTAGTTGGCCTCAGCCAGCAGCACAGGGCCTGGTGTGGTGTACATTGCCTCAGTCAGCAACACAGGCCCTCTTGTGGTCTAGATGACCTCAACCAGCAGAACAGGCCGTCTTGTGGTGTAGATGGCCTCAGCCAGCAGCACAGGTCCTGGTATGTTGTAGATGGCCTCATCCAGCATCACAGGCCCTTATGCGGTGTAGATGGCCTTGCTAGCGGCACAAACCCTGGTGTGTTGTAGATGGCCCTTAGGCACCAGCACAGGCCCTGGTGTTTTGTAGTTGGCCTCAGCCAGCAGCACAGGCCGTCTTGTGGTGTAGATGGCCTTAGCCAGCAGCACAGGCCCTCTGGTGGTGTCGATGGCCTCAGATAGGAGCAAAGGCCCTGATGTGTTGTAGATTGCTTCAGCCAGCAGCACAGGTCCTGCAGTGTTGTAGTTGGCCTCAGCCAGCAGCACAGGCCCTGCAGTGTTGTAGTTGGCCTCAGCCAGCAGCACAGGCCGTCTTGTGGTGTAGTTGGCCTCAGCCAGCAGCACAGGCCCTATTGTGGTGTACATGGCCTTAGCCAGCCGCACAGACCCTGGTGTGTTCTAGATGGCCTCAGCCAGAACCACAGGCCTTGTGGTGGTGTCGATGGCCTCAGATAGAAGCAAAGGCCCTGATGTGTTGTAGATTGTCTCAGCCAGCAGCACAGGCCCTGCAGCGTTGTAGTTGGCCTCAGCCAGCAGCACAGGCCGTCTTGTGGTGTAGATGGCCTCAGCCAACAGCACAGGCCCTGGTCTGTTGTAGATGGCCTCAACCAGCTACACAGACCCTGGTGGGGCTCAGTTGGTGTCTTCTAGCATCACAGGCCCTGGTGAGGTGTAAATAGCTTAGACCTACGGTACAAGTCCTGGTGTGGTGGAGATGGCCTCAGCCAGCAGAACAGGCCTTCTTGTGTTGTAGTTGGTCTCAGCCAGCAGCACAGGCCCTGGTCTGTTGTAGATGGCCTCAGCCAGCAGCACAGGCCCTGGTCTGTTGTAGATGGCCTTAGCCAGCAGCACAGACCCTGGTGAGGCTCAGTTGGTGTCTTCTAGCAGCATAGGCCCAGGTGAGGTGTAAATAGCTTAGACCTACGGCAGAAGCCCTGGTCTGTTGTAGTTGGCCTCAGCCAGCAGCACAGGCCGTCTTGTGGTGTAGTTGGCCTCAGCCAGCAGCACAGGCCCTATTGTGGTGTACATGGCCTTAGCCAGCCGCACAGACCCTGATGTGTTGTAGATTGTCTCAGCCAGCAGCACAGGCCCTGCAGCGTTGTAGTTGGCCTCAGCCAGCAGCACAGGCCCTGGTCTGTTCTAGATGGCCTCAGCCAGCAGCACAGGCCCTGGTCTGTTGTAGATGGCCTCAGCCAGCAGCACAGGCCCTGGTCTGTTGTAAGGCAAGGCAAGGCAAGGCAAATTTATTTGTATAGCACAATTCAACAACAAGGTGATTCAAAGTGCTTTACAGAGACATTAGAAACAAAAACAAATAAAAAGCATGATTTAAAATTGATTAAAACAAGCAAACAAACAAACTAACTAAACACACACATTTCACACCTGTTCGTGCGATCTGAACCCTTATCGTAAGGGGAGCTACCAGTCCTTCTGTGGACGAGCTACTTTCTATTTTAAATTCCCTGAATTTAAAATACTCTCTAGACCCAGTCTAGACCCAGTTGGGGAGCTACCCAGAGCTCTAAACCCACTTAACAAACAAACAAACAAACAAACAAACAAACAAACAAACAAACAAACAAACAAACAAACAAACAAACAAACAAACAAACAAACAAACAAACAAACAAACAAACAAACAAACAAACAAACAAACAAAACAGTATATAAAATCAAAACAGATAAAATCAGAACAGTAGATAAAATCAGTAGTTAATGTAAGTTTTGAAATTTAAGCTTAACAAACAAACAAAACAGTATATAAAATCAAAACAGATAAAATCAGAAATAGATAAGATCAGTAGTTAGTGTAAGTTTTGAAATTTAAGCTTAAAAAAGCTTAAAAAAGCTTATATAGAGGCCAGCTTAAAATTTTAAGCTTGTAGATGGCCTTAGCCAGCTACACAGACCCTGGTGAGGCTCAGTTGGTGTCTTCTAGCAGCATAGGCCCAGGTGAGGTGTAAATAGCTTAGACCTACGGCAGAAGCCCTGGTCTGTTGTAGTTGTCCTCAGCCAGCAGCACAGGCCCTGATGTGTTGTAGATGGCCTCAGCAAGCAGCACAGGCCCTGGTGTGGCGTAGATGGTCTCAGTCAGCACCACAGCCCCTTTAGTGGTGTAGATGGCCTCAGCCAGCAGAACAGGCCCTCTTGTGGTCTAGATGACCTCAACCAATTTTCACACTTATCAGTGGCTCATAGCTACCTAACTAGTCCACTTTAAGCATGTTTCCTAATCTGTCACACTTATCAGTAACTCATAGGTATCTTACTAGTCCGCTTTATTCATGTTTCCTTATTTGTCACATTTTTCATTGGCTCATACATATCTAACTAGTCCACTTTATACTTGTTTCCTAATCTGTCTCACTTATCATTAACTCATAGGTATCTTACTAGTCCACTTTATTCACGTTTTCTTATCTGTCACACTTATCAGTGGCTCATAGGTATCTAACTATTCCACTTTATGCATGCTTAATTATCTTTCACACTTATAAGTAACTCATAGGTATCTAACTAGTCCTGAATATTCTGAATAAATGTGTGAGATGGCCCTCAGGCCTCTACGTCCAGGCTTTGGTGACTACTTGGATTGTCTTATTTAGAGCAATGTGTGTCACTTTGGTTAGTTGCTCAACTGAGGCTGATTTTGTTCAGTCTTTTGCTAACTGAACTTTGACATTTAACATGCTAATTGAAGCGTGTAGAGTCTGAGATGTAGCTCTTTTTTTCTGTATTGTACAATCTGATTTAGGGGTGAATTTACTGTGATTTCCACCCCTAGAAAGATTGTCAACTGTGTTGCATGTTTTGAATAATCTTCTTCAGAGTAGACTTCTGGTGTAAGCTAATAGGGAATGAAAAGAACTATAAAAAGCTGCTGTGGTTTTAATTTTCCAAGAGAGGTGTTATGTATTTAGCAATACATTGTTTAGTCACACTATTATTATTATGTTCTAAACAGAAGAACATCAAGTGTGATGTATGTGCGCATTGATCCACCTGTGCTTTTCCATGACATGTTTAATAAAAGTAAGTAACTTTCCACTTAAAGGGTTGTTGTGCCTAAGTAGCTAAGTTATAATGCTCCAAAGACACCTGTAAGCTATTGCCATTTATGTAAACAGAGAACTCGTGTACATTAAAGGTGGCGAATTATACAAGGCATAAAAGCAGCCTGATATCAGATATAAGTGTTACAGGGTAGCACAAAAGAGGAAAGAAATGTAAATCATGCCTATGTGTCTTGACTCAGCATGTGATGACAATGTATCAGAAAAGCTGAGAATAATTACTCTAAAGCAGGGGTCTCAAACTTAAATGAACTCTGGGCCAATGCTGGCACTGTCATCTCATTGGAGGGCCACTTTATGTTCAAGTAGTACAGTAGTGCATTTTGTATTTAACAAAATAAAAATACAGACATTAGTTCAATGAGAGAATCAAACACTAACACAGCCAATCCCTCAACATGTTTGTAATCTCTGCTCATATTGCCTTCATAATAAACTAGGGTGGCCATATTTTGACTTCCAAAAAAAGAGGACACTTGACCCAGTCAGGAAGAAATTTAATGATACTGTTTGTTTAAAGAAAATTTTAACATATTCAAACGATGCCTTCTCTCTGCGGTTAATGAATGGTGAAAAAAAAAAAGTCATATAGGCCTTTACAAGTCAACTAGTGCAAAATAGGAGGACGGTTGGACATCTTATAATAAGCTTTTCTTTTCTTTTTTTTTGCTTTTTAAAGAACTTAATTTAAGATTGCACTCAACAAGGAACAAATCCTTCCTAACAAAAAAGTAACTTCAGGTAGTGTTTAACTAAAACACAGAATCTTTATTTGAAATAAAGTATGGGATTGTTTTGTAATTATCCAGGAAAACACCGACTTATCAGGGGTAGTGGCAGTATTGCCAGTTTAAAGACTGGCTCGTCTTAGCTGAAATAAATACATACGTCTGGTTAGTGCTACTGAATGAGTTGAGGTCTTCGGCTAATGAAAGCAGAGACTCTACAACACTTGAAAAAGATTTCACCAAGGATGCAAGTTGCAAGCGCTCCCAATGCGTCACGTGAGCATGCGGGTGGGGCGGAAGTGAGGACCGTAGTCTTCCTGTTCCATCGGTCCCACCTTAGTTTGGACAGCTATGCGGATGAGTGTAGGTAGGATGAAACTCTGCTGGTGTAACTTTTTGTTTTGGCTTTTAGCGCTACAACCTCCGGTTGCCCGTTATCACTCGTGGCTTGCAATGCTTCTCTACGGAAGCGAGCTTTGCACGGCCTTTCTTGCATCTTTAACCCAGTTTGTGTTTCTAATGTATTAGCATACTTTCTGGTCACAGAGCTAACTGTTGACTTCTCTAAAGGCGCTAAAGAACATGTAATACTTGAAAAGCGTGAAGGGTGGTTTTTCAGACACTCCGAGTTGTTCTGTGGTATCTGGAGATTCCTCAAAGACTCCTGTAGCGATCACGACTAAAAAGAATTCGTCCACGAAAGGATTACAAATATTTGATTTCGTTTCCTAACTTAGGCTTTTGCTTCCGAATGAAAATAAAGATGGCAGCCCATCTGCCGCAAGAATAACATGGGAAATGGCATTTCAAAAACGTATTTTGCATGGATTGGATTGTTTGAAAAGGTCTTTTGGGAGTCTCCAAACAACCCCGATACGATAGAAAGTGCCTTTGAATAACATTCAGTAGTTTTCGAAAGTACCCGCTAAGTTTACTTTTAGGATAAACGGTGGTTAGCTCTGTACCGCTGAGCTGCTATTGGAAACCAAAAAAAGGGGCACAAACTGACAACAAATATTCGTATTCTTTCTTTGCTGCTGCTTTCGAACTTCTGTGTATATAAAAGTTGTTAGAATTCAGTCCTAAGCGAAACACGCAAATAGGCGACGTGAAATATGTATACTGTGTGGTGTGTCACGTGACATGACAAAAATGAATGGCCAGACCCCTTCGGGTCAAAGTTCATTGACATGCAAACATGTGATAATTGTGTTTTTGCTGCAATCTCCATTACCCTCTATGTTGAAGGGTATTTGCACTGCTTTTAGTTCGTCTTAAGATCAGATGTCTCAAACTGCATAGCAGTGTAACCTCGAAAAGGAGCGCTAAAAACAACAGTACAATTTAATTCTCTTTAGCTTTATTTATGTAGTGAGTTTACAACAAGCTCAGAAGGCCTTTTGGTAAGGTCACTACATGCATAAGGAACCTTTCATGTAGTCTGTTGATGAATAAAGTCTAACCTGGGGTCCGTTCTTCGTACCTCGCTAAGTAAGTTAGCTGGATTTGATTGTTGACGATTTCGCGTGATCCTGGATCGTTCGGTTCCCCGAAGCTCATCCGGGACTTGCTGTCATAGCAACAGATCCGTAAGCGTAAACCTGCTCGGGAGCAGGCTTGCTTTGTGTAAACAAGATTAGATCGCGGCCACTCAGGTATGTCCGCTTCATTTATACGAAAGCAACAGCGATATTTTACCACTGTTTTACCATAAATAAATATTATCAAAGTAACTAAAGATAATGCAGTATTTGATTCTTTTATTGATTTCATAAAGATACATACAGGTCATTTCCTAAAAAAGGGGAAATGTACTATTAATCATTCTATTTCATGTATTTGATTATTTCAGATGTAATTCATATTTTAGAGTAGTAATAGTAAATTACTTCATGTAAGCAAGATGAGAGACCACGGCTATAAAAGCGAAGGTGGATTTGGGAAGTCTGTATACGCGAGCCACCCATTGCGGAAGGTGCAAGATTGATAAGGAGAGTTTTCAGAATTCAGCGTATATTGCGGGACAGACAGGATCCTTTAGCTCAGCGCGACAGTGTGCTCATAGAGAGATATCGATTTTCCTGTGAGGGTATTATTTACTTAACCAACTTGTTGACGAGGGGGTGCAGGACCACCACCTGTCTTTTTTTGCTCTGCCCTTTTCTTGGTTGCTGTTATAAACAAACAAACAAACAGATTATTTCAGGGTCTCTTTTCAAGAGACTAAAAGCAATATAAGTGATAAATATTACCATTCTGTAGAATATTCTTATATTTCACTTTTACTTGTTCCCATGTTCTAGTGGGTCCTGTTGTGGCTCTAATGTGAAAGAGGATATAATGTAATATAATATATTATAATATAATATAATATAATATAATATGGTGTAATATAATAAATTTACCCTACCGCCTACTGGTGTTGGCCAGAGGGGCCGATGGCGCGATATGGCAGCCTGGCTTCTGTCAGTCTGCCCCAGGGCAGCTGTGGCTACAACCGTAGCTGCCTCCACCAGTGTGTGAATGTGAGAGTGAATGAATAGTGGCATTGTAAAGCGCTTTGGGTGCCTTGAAAAGCGCTATATAAATCCAATCCATTATTATTATTAAATTACTTACTAGTTTAATTTGTCAGCGAGCTCAAAGTTAGCGCGATGATTTGATCTTGGATGTGTCATTTGATCTTGGATGTAGTAAGCGAGGTACGAAGAACGGACCCCAGATGACAGTACTACATGTGATTATTTTGCACAGCACAGCAATGGATCACAGCGCAGCCGATGAGGGTCCTTCTCCCAGCAGACAACCTTCAAGTCCTGCTTCTAGAACACCTGTGGGTGTCAAAGGACAAGTGTCACTGAGCAGTCAAAGGCCCAAAGTATTGATAACTCCCTTTCACAGCTCACCCATAGCCAATGCAGCTTTTCACAGCAAACGGACAGCAACTGGGAATCCTCTGGGCTCTCCTGTCAGCTTTTTTCTGGGCACTGCTGGATGTGTGACCACTCCACTCTTCAGAGAAAGACCTACTGCTGCTGGGAACTCAGAAAGACAGGCTCACAGTTCAGGCTCATCACAGGTGACGCCAGGAAAAAAAGTGCAAGCAAGTCCGTCTACTGACAAGGTAAACAGATTTACTTTGAAATGTTATCAGGCAGTATTTAGAATATCCTGTGTTTATATAATGCACATATAAACTTGATAACATGACATTCTCATCGTCTTCAAAGGGTGCCAGCTTGAAGATGTCAAAGTTGGCTGTGAGAGACTCAGTGAAGTCTGGACCGCTGTTCAACATGGAGCTTCATCACAGCCCCAAAGGCAAAGGAAAGAAGACCGTCTCCACTTCAGTCAAACCTCAGGCTGGTTAGTCCATCCATTCCTTTGGAAACTTAAATTTTTATGAAATCTTTTATTGATTCCAGTTTGCTGCAGACAGATGGCATCATAAGTAACAAGTATGCATCAAAGTGCATGCCACGTTTACTGTTTAAAGGAGTAGGTGAAGAAGAAATCTGTGCATATATATCAAAGGAGCTATGTTTAGAAATGTGTCCAAACAGCAGTTTGCATCTGAGTAAGAATACAGGAATTCTCTATATCTGTGTCCGTTCCCTACCTTTACTTCATCTGAACTACTTACATACTTAACAGATTTTTTGCTGGGAACAAGTGGAAAAGACAAATAATGTTAAAGGCTTTAAGATAGGTAGTTCTTAAATTTTAACTAAAAATTGTTTTCTGTTCTTGTTTTGCAGTTGCCTGTGTGAGGCATTTAGTAAACAGGTGTAAATTGATACTGTGCAGTCAGTAATCATGCTCCAAATATTTTTAAAAAGGCAAATCATTTAAGCCTATATACCCGTATTGATAGAATTTCTTTGTTAACTCAAAAGACACGACGTTGAACTTTCATTCCCAGCGCTTTATTCGTTACGCCATTTTACATACATACAACAACAACACTTCGCGGTCAACAGTACTCTCGCGATATAACAGAAAATAACAAGTTAACAATCTCCCTCTTTCTTTTAAAAAAATAAAAGTATAAACACACCCCTGTAAACATTTGTATACATATATGTATATATTTATATAAACAAAAAAAAACTTTTCAAAAGTGCTTTGCTTTACTTAAAGCATGCTATCATTGCACACAATAAACAATGGTGCATTTTAATGCAAAGGCAACTTTGTAAACAAACGATTACAGTATCCAGAGTCCTTCATCTAGCGCCTTTAGAAGGGTTAAAGGTGAAACTCCCTTTTTTGTCAGACAATCAGCAAGTTGAGATTTTGAGTCTGACCAACAAACCTGTCTGATTTTCTTGGCTTGTATGAGCTCTTTAATGCTGCTCATTTCTAGCCTCAGTCTCTTCTCTGTAACCTGCTTAGTAGACTTGAGTGCATCAGACATGGAATGATTGTCAGTCACACAGATCAAAGGAAGAGCGTTCAGACTAGTGTTACCAGTTGTAAGCTCAGAAAAAAGTGTTGCCAGGAAGACAGCACTGTCTATTCCATCTGACATGGCAAGAGTTTCTCCTGCCAGTATACTTCTAACCACACGCCTGATTTTTTTTAAAGTGCCAGAAGAGAGGACAAAACTTTCCTCCTTTACCCATAAGGACAATTAATGCCCCTCTTTGAATACTGCCATCAGGAAGGTTGCCAAATGATGAAGCATCACTGAAAACAACCAATGCCAGATCCTCACCCAAGTGCTGAAACTTAAGAGTCACTTTCTCTGCCTTAAGCTTACGGATAACTTTGTTCACTCAGGGCTCGCATAATCGCTAGCCCGACGTCCCGAGGCTAGCGATTTTTCCAGTCGGGCTACCGAAATCTATCTCTGCCCTGCCCGTCGGGCTATCATAGGAAGAAAAAAAATATGTCAATGCTTTTGCATTCTTTCGGAAATGTAGCTGGGTAATTATGTCATTGGCATCGATGAGCCACTGTAAATATGTGACATATTGAAATCGCGTTTGAATTTGCGCTTGTTTTTTGCTTTCACTTTGCAATCGCACGAACTGTGTATAGAGAGCGACAGTACTGATTGGTGAGTCACGATAATTTGCGCAGCAATTCCTCTGACATCGTCTTATCAGTCGTTAGCTTACTATGCAAACATGACGAGTGAAATCTCCCGCAGCAAGCTTAAACATGTGAGAGGTTGATCGCGCAGAGAATCGCTGAGCGTTATGTGAGTGCATGTGTAAAAGCAGCAGGATATATATTTTAGTTCTGCTGAGCTAAATAAGACAGGTCAGGGTGAAGAAGTGACAGCCAAAGAAAAGCTTACCACAAAACGGAAAAGTTATGACAAATCAGACTATAAAGCAAAAATAAAGTGCAGCTTTATGGTTTCATGTACAAAAGAATTTTTGTGGCTGCATTATGACGAGCTAAATAATAACCAGGGGTGCACATGAGTGGTCCGCAGGTGCGCATTCGCTGTCAAAATAAAAAATGCGGACAAGATAAGAAGTTGCAACGCGTGTTTGCGTACATAAGATTTTCTGGAGGAGGACAGACATTTGTTTAGAACTCATAAAGATGTCGAAGAAGCAAGCTCCTTTAAGCAATTACTTTGGTGTTCCTCCACCGCAAAGGAAATGTCAGAAGGAGTCCGAACCACAAAAGAAGCACGTATTCTCGGAAAAGTGGTTGCAGGAGGTGAGCTGGCTTCAAACAAATGATGAACGCACAGAGATGTGGTGCAGAATGTGCCGTGAAAATCCCACTCTAGCGGACAAAAACACTGCCTTTTATATGGACGCAAACGTGCGTTGCAACTTCTTATCTGGTGCGCGTCTTTTATTTTGACAGCGAATGCGCACATGCGGACCACTTATGTGCACCCGTGTAAATAACATAATGTTCTGCCGGGTGTGTTGTTGGTTTTCCCTCGATTTCTGAGTTGACAAGCGCCTTTGTTACTGGGACCAGTAATTTTAAGAAAGGCCCCCATTAGAACCCATGAGAAATGCAAGAAATGCATTATTGCTCAGTCTGCAATATCTTTCCCAGAACAAACACCAATTGCAAATAACATACTAAAAATAAACCTGAAAATTCTGTTTAGAACAGCGTACTATGTTGCAAAGAGTGAACTACCACTGGAAAAATTTAGCAGTCTTTGCAAACTTCAAAAAGCAAATGGCCTAGATCTTGGTTCCACTTGTTTCTTACCCGTGACTTCAGTGGAAATTTCAAATTCAGGATCTGACACAGACGGATTCATGTTCTACACAGTTCTTACAAGTTCATAGAAATTTCTGTTCAATTAGAACCAAGTATTTGAGTTGATGATTGCAATTTTTATACAATGTTGTAATTTTTTTGATTAATTTTTTGTTTCTGTTACAATATTATACTTTTATGTATCATATTGTAAAGGAAACAAAACAGGAAACACAACATTAGTCAAAAAATTGCTCTCTTTTTTTATTCGGGCTACTTAAATTTATTTTGGGCTACCAAAAACTGAAGAGTCCCTGCCTGAAGGGCTACCAGGGATTTTGAAATTTTGCGAGCCCTGGTCACTTCATGAATGAAGGAGTTGACGATCTCTGCAGCTTTCTTTCATGAATAGACTGTACAGTTGCATCTTTGATATTAGATCCAAGGCTACATGTGTCAAACATAACATCAGGCCTTGTTCATCAGGCCACATTTTTTTTTGACCTGAGTTGCTCACATTCCGTTTCACTTAAGGAAGCATCCCTCTGTACAGCCCGTGCTGCTTGTAACTGAACCGGTTGTAGGTTGTCAATGTAAAGTTGTTGATGCACCTCTATTACATCATTAACTGTACAAATGTCCATACCAACATAAGAAAAGCTGTCATGTTCTTCACGGCCCACAAGGAAGGTAGATTTCAGTACAGGAATGATATGAGTTGCAAAGTGACTTGAACCAGCCCAAAGGAAATCATCAATGTGACATGCAAGCACTCCTGTAATCTCAGATTGTTCATTCTGCCAATAGAACACTGCAGGATCAACCTGTGATATTTTACCACCAGTTTTGAACATAATGTCTTTGACCTTATTATACCAATAAAGTGAAGCATGCAAGTCCATAAACACACTTTTTCAGTTTCCATAGAACATTGTCCTTGCCAGCTTCAGGTGGGGGACGAAGATAAATGTCTCTTGACAGTTCCATTCCCTGCAATAAGGCAGATTTAATGTCCATTGAATTTACTCTCCACTTGTTTTGACATATCACAGCTAGCACCAGTCTGAGGGACTCAGACACACATGTTGGAGAGTCTTTCTGTAGTTCTTTAGTATTTACCTCTTCAAACCCCCGTGCCACAAGTCGAGCCTTTGGGACAACACCATTAGCAGTTTCTTTGAGTGTACAGACCCATCTAGTAGACACACATTTTTGACCCAGGTCTTTCACTTCATCAAACACACCATTACTTCGCCAGCTCTCAATCTCCTGCTGCTTACAACAACAACAACAACAATCTTTATTTATAGAGCACATTAAAAGCCAGGGGCATGCCAAAGTGCTTTACATAAAACAATAAAACAATAAAATGATTTACACTAAAACATCGGAGTCATATAAGTGTGGGATTATGTTCACAGGTAAAAACCACTGATAGGAATAATCTATAGCACACAGCTATAGCAAAGTAGAACTGTACCATCATACACAGTGATAGAGAACATAGACAACGCAACAATAAAATAATAAAATAATTAGCACTATAACGTCAGAGTCATATAAGTGTGAGATTATGTTCACAGGTAAAGACCACTAATAAGAATAAGCTATAGCACACAGCTATAGCAGAGTAAAGCTGTACCATCAAACACAGTGATAGAAAACATTGACAGCGCAGGACAACGCAAAACAACCAGACACATTAATAGAATAACTCACAGAAGCGAGGCGAGAATTTAACTAGTAGAAAAAGCAAGTTCAAACAAATATGTTTTAATAATAATAATAATAATAATAATGGATACTTTATTGATCCCCATGGGGAAATTACTTGTTTTTCTCTGCATTTGACCCATTCACTCAGTGAAGCAGTGGGCAGCCCACTAAGCAGGCGCCCGGGGAGCAGTGTGTAGGGACGGTACCTTGCTCAGGGGTACCTCAGGGTAGCCGTTAAGTGGATTCGAACCGCCGACCTTCCGATCATGGGGCGACCACTTTACCTACTGAGCTATCCCTGCCGTGATTTAAAAAATTAGCAGAATCAAAGGAAATATCTTTTGTTATGAGTACATCTGCATCTCTGTTTTCAGCTTCAGTGCAAAGACCATCAACAAGTGACATGTCTACAGCTTTCTTTTCACCTTCACTACCATCATGCTCAAGATATTGCACATTGTACCAGTTTTTGTATTGCCCTTTTGCTTTTCCCGCTCTGCCTAGCACTCTGGCTGTGTGTTGAACACCGTTGTCTCTGTTGATAAAAGTGATCAGCTGTCCTGCCCTTAACTTTACATTTGCAGAGACATGATCAGTGGGTGTAGAGGGCTCATTTGCAGTTTGTGTGACAGACATGTTTTCTGCAGTGTGTGTGACAGACATGTTTTTCTGCAGTGTGTGTGACAGACATGTTTTCTGCAGTGTGTGTTTATCCAGCTCCGTAACTTGTCTCTAGATATTGACTTCATTCTTCCAGCATTCGTATGGCCTGGCTTCATCAAGCTTTGGTGGTACTTTGCAATTGGAAACCATCCGCTGCTACCAATGTTAACTCAAAAGACACGACGTCGTACTCTCATTCCCAGCGCTTTATTCGTTACGCCATTTTACATACATGCAACAACAACACTTCGCGGGCAAGAGTACTCTCGCGATATAAAAGAAAATAACAAGTTAACATTCTTTTCCTGACCTGCTAACGTAGGTCACTGTTTACAGAAGACATAAAATTTTTAGAGCTTAAGTTTTATTTATAATCTGGTATTAAGTTAAAAATGTTTGGAATTTGCATGGTTTTACACCATTAATCAAAACCGTTCTCACGGTGAGAGTTTAATCCACTATATTTTTGAGTTTCACATCAGCAACTTCTATACAAATATTTTCTCCAAAGTTTTTTGTAGTTCTAACTTGAATGGACTGAATTGACCATCATATTTAACAACAGTGTTGGTCAAGTTAGTTGAAAAACGTAATCAGTAACTGATTACTGATTACTTCCCCAAAAAAGTAATCCCGTTACTTTACTGATTACTTGGTTTCAAAAGTAATTAGTTACTTAGTTACTTTTTAAAAACACGATTTATAACCTGAATAGGTGATAAAGCGATAGGTCTTTCAGCCCAATTCTACTTTTTCTGCATAATCCATCATACAAAATGTAATCAAATGGAAAAGTCTCTTTTTTTTTTAACTTGTTTTATCAGTTTTAATCTTTTAACTTTATGCATCAACTAAAAATTTAATTATATGCACCATTCTCTGACTTGAAGAAATTAGTTTAACATTTAAACCTATTTTCTGTACATTCCAGCACATAAAATAAAAATATTTTTTGTGTTTACACTCAGTCTTTCAAATAGATGCAAGTAAAACGCAGCAGAAAATAAATAAAATCAAACACTAGCGGTCCTGTTGCTCTATTTTCACCTGTAAAGCAGGAGTAGGGTAGGCGGAGGTTTACCCTGGTGCAGGTGTGCCGCAGCGGTCAGTGGAAGAATCCGCGAGTTTCTCTGTGAATTTCCCATTACGTTGTTGCGCACTCGGTGCTTGTTTAGGGGGTTTTTTTCGCTGTAAAAAGAAGTTTTCTTCCTACGCACAACGGACACTAATGTTTTTGTCACTTTTTATGGAATCAAACTCAAAGTAAGGTCTGTACTTCCACGCTTTAAACGCTGCACGCTCATACTATCTCCCCTACATGATATATTATCCATTGTTGATCTGCACACAGCTGTTGTCGCGAACGTCGCACTCGCTTACGTCATTGTCATGAGACATTCTCGCAAAAAAATCACGCAGTAACGCAGCGTTCCTACAAGAAAGTAACGGTAATCTAATTACCGTTTTTGCGATAGTAATCCCTTACTTTACTCGTTACTTTAAAAAAGTAATCAGATTACATTAACGCGTTACAAGTAACGCGTTACTGCCCATCTCTGTTTAACAATGAGATGTCGCTGAAGTTCATGTGCGTGTGAAGGCAGACAAGCGAATACAGTTGACAGTATAAAATTTCACAGTTTTGACATTCGCAGAATAAAAATGTTTATGGTCAAATATTTTTGGTCTTTTTGTCCCTTTCCTAGGTCTGAAGAGGAAAAAGCGGAAGATGGGAATGTACAACCTGGTCCCTAAAAAGAAGGCCAAGGCAGTTAAACAGCCAGAGAAGGCAGGTCTATTAATTTATTTGCTCACTGACACAAACGTTGACTGGGGGTTTGGTTGAAAAGAGGCACTCTACTAAGATATTACGCAGTTGTTAATACCAAGTGCAGATCTTTGAATCACATGGCGTTGTATGTTTCCCTGTTGTTCTGCATACACTTACAGACATTGTTCTTTTGTATGGTTAAATGTTGTTAATTCATTATTTGTCAGACTGATTCTGAGTGGGACATTGGCATTTTTCATTTGTCACTGTCACAATGTGGTTTTCTTGTTCAACTGTTTCAGAACTTTTGCTATGAAAGGATGTCTACACAGAATTCTGTTTGCTTGTTGCAAATTGCTTTGTAGTTACTGGTCACTCGTTCGCTTCAATTTGTTATCATACATGTCAGTCATAATGTCAATACTTTGCTCTCACTGGTAGTCACTTGACCTAGAAGTTGAGAAGCTTAATTTGAGACGTGCCCACTGGACTTTGAGGTTGGCAAGTGTTGTCTTCATGGACTTGTTCCTGCAGACTACTTCCAGTTTGGACTAGCCTTTTTTCAAATGACTAGACATAAATTGTCAGAAAATGTTATTCCTGTCTTTATCAATTTTTTATTATTTTTCTGTGTTTTAGAAAGAGGAGCCTAAAGTCAGAATGGAGAAGAACCAAACTGCAGTTGTTGAGAAACCAGTGAGTCCTCCTGTAACTGTACAGGCTGGAGCAACGACAGCTGTCAGGAGGGAATCGCACGTGGAGGAGATGGAGTCAGGACAAGGGAGCCATGTAGAATACACAGAGCTGGCTTTGGACTGCCTGGACCTGAAAGCTCAGCAGGAGCTTCTCTCACCATCCGTATCAGCAGGTAAGATGAACTTACTGAAGGATAACTGGATTACCTCTAACCTGAAGTCATCACAGCTCCTCTTTTCTTTCTACAATGCTCAGTTTTAGAGTTCACAGGCTTGCTGTGATCTGTATTAGAATAACAGGATTTTGTGTGTAGGTCTGGCAGCATATTCTGAAGTGGCAGAAACAGACTTGGCTGAGGAATTGCCGCTATGCTGCTGTCGCATGGAGACACCTAACAGCAGAGGAGGCCTCTCTGCGTTGGATCAGACCTGCATGGCCATGGAGAGTGCAGATGGAACGGTAAAGATCAACTAGAATAACAAAGACATTCATGGTCTCATTGCCCCTGGAGAAAAAAGCTTCACAGTAAACTATATGAAATTAATTTTATTTGTAAACACATCTTCAGATAAACAATACATGACTTTTTATTTAGCTAAAATTTAGGGTTAGCCAATTAGTGTATGGCAAAACTAAGTACAGCCTTTCTGCTTCGATAGGAATTAAGAGATTAAGTAGTGCTGCTAATCAAATATACTTGATTAGATGACCATTAGTAAGTGTGGGCACCTCTATAAAAGCAGAGGTTTTAGTAAGGCTGGAGCATTCAGCTGTGTTATCAGAAAAATTAGTAATGGTCTTAAAGAAGCAATTGCTGCTGCCCATCAGTCTGCAACGAGTTTTAAGGCCATTTCCAAATAATATAAACTCGTATCATTCAACAGAGAGAATGTCTTTCCATGAGTGAATCTCCCAGTAAATTCACCACAATGGAAGACTGCAGCGGTCAGAGAAATCTGTCTGACAGCTAAAACAGAAAGTCCACAAGTTACATCTCAGACTCTATAGGCCTCAGCATGTTAAATGTTAAAGTTTATCACAGTAAAATTAAAAAATGGCTTGATAGGAAAGGTTTTTAAATGCTATTTTCTCTTAAAAGGTCATGACATCACAGCTTGGCTTTGCTAAGATGCATCTGAACAAAACACACAATTTCTGAATCAATGTCTTTTGGAGAGTTGAGATCAAAGTGCAGATGTTTAGCCTTAATACACAGTGCCACATTTGTCAAAAACCTAGCACAGTGATGGAGAGGTGATGATTTGAGCTTGTTCTGAAGCCACTTTTGTATAACAAAGTATTCTAAAATTAAAAGCAAGACCATCAGCGTGAGAGCTAAAGCTTGGCTGAACTTGTCCTGTCATTCAGTGTGACAATAACCTTGTTTGCATTAATGCTGCATCAGTGTGGTATTCATTTTTTGTGTCTGTGTGTCTCCGCTCAGCTAAATCGCTGTCACAGGCGAGTAATGAAACAGGAAATGATGCGCCCCTCCAACACTGTCCATCTGCTGGTGTTGTGCGAGGATCACCGAGCCGGTATGGTCAAGCACCAGTGCTGCCCTGGATGTGGACTCTTCTGTAGGACGGTGAGCAGACAAAGCACACAAAGTCCTGAGATTATTAATTTACTGCAGTACATGCTCAAATATACTGCAGGACATTTTTGGCTGTTTTTGACTACTTTTGATTTTACCTCTATATTTCACTTTTAAAAACATTTTTCATTTTCACATACTCTATTAGTATATAGTATATTTACTATACATACTATATACCAGAGCTTCCCAAAGTGTGGGGCCTGCCCCCCAGGGGGGGCGTAGAGCCATTGCAGGGGGGCGCGGTATGAAAAGGGGAGAAAAAAAACAAAAAAATGCTTGGACACTGCTAGCACGGGGCGCCCACACAAACGCATAGCAGGAGATGAAGCATCACTGAATATGTTTCCAAACCAACTTCATTCTAAGCCAAAGACTAGAAAATATGGTGAAGCATATCTTCCCTTTGCCTTCACCTGCACATGTGCCAAGTACGGATGGGTACCGGTAATGGCACCGGTTCTGACATAAACGGTAGTAACCAGACCGAAAAGCAGCGCACATTTCGGTACTTTTTTTTTTTTTCCCCTGAGATGTCATACACTTTGGATTCTAGCCAATCATTTAACCTTCACAAGGATAGTAGGCGGGCCCACGTACATTATTTTAGAGCAGAGCTACAGATTAAAAATGCCCAAGGCAAAGAGGTCTAAAGTCTGGCTGTACTTCACAGCAAAAGATGCAAACTCAGCAGCCTGCAGGTGATATTGTGCAAAGGACGTTTGCACAGTATCACTGTTTTTCATTTTGTCATTATTGTATGTAGAAAAATTGACTTTAATCCATTTTGGAATAAGACTCTAACATGACAGCATGTGGAACAGTGATGCGCTCGGAATACTTTCCGGATATTCTGTGTATTTACTTTACACATTTAAAGGGGATGTCGCATTCCTCCAAGAGACTCATTTACAGATGTCTGACCTCTCTTCCAGGAAGGTTCCTGTCTTCAAATCAACACAAATTAACACAAAATATTAGTAATCGCTTTGAGTGTATATGTGGCTTGACAAGTGAAAGATGTGGCGATCGTGGCTCAAGAGTTGGGAGTTTGCCTTGTAATCGGAAGGTTGCCAGTTCGAGCCCCGGCTTGGACAGTCTTGGTCATTGTGTCCTTGGGCAAGACACTTCACCCGTTGCCTACTGGTGGTGGTCAGAGGGCCCGGTGGCGCCAGTGTTCGGCAGCCTCACCTCTGTCAGTGCGCCCCAGGGTGGCTGTGGCTACATGTAGCTTGCCATCACCAGTGTATGAATGTGTGTGTGAATGGGTGGATGACTGAGTATGTAAAGCGCTTTGGGGTCCTTGGGGACTAGTAAAGCGCCATACAAATACAGGCCATTTAGAAACGTTTCAATCTGAAACATGTTGAATGTTTCACTGCTGTTCTTCTTAACTTTTATCCCATAGGGCACCTTCATGGAGTGCAGGCCCTATGGCAGCATCTCCCACCGCTTTCACCGTGACTGCGCCTCCATCCTGAAGGACCGAAAGTTTTGCCCCCACTGTGGAGAGGATGCCTGTGGGGCAAAGGAGGTCACAGTCCCCAAGGCTGATCTGTCACCCTCTGTCCCTAGATTGAATCCTGAGTCATTGCTTCCAGCTGCATCTGCGGTGGCTATGCCGGCTTCAGTCCCAAACATGTTACGAATACAGGGGCTCAGAGCTAAAAAGAGCAGTGAGCCGCAGAGAGGCAGAGATGAGAGCCCAAGCAGGTAACATAGTGCTGCTTGTGGCCATGACATCTCTTCTCCTCACAGATGAAAAGTAAAGACTAACTTCCTGGATGAAAGGAACTATTAAACGATAAATCAAGCTTACTACTTGTTTTTTTTCTCTGCAGGTTAAAGGATGAGGCTGTGAACACTACAGAAAGACTTCCCAAAGAGTCACTGGAGAGCATTCTGTTGGCACTGGATGATGAGAAGTAAGGTTACCCATGAAATATAAGAGTGACATCAGTGTGGGTATCAAAGTTTACACTTTGAGATAAATGAATAAGCTGTATTCTTTTCAGCCTCAAACCAAAGAAGGTCAAGTACCCCACAAGGCAGCTGTACATTTCTGCAAAGCAGGGAGACCTCCAGAAGGTCATCCAGCTTCTAGGTAGCTCACATATGTTCTCAGAAGAAAATTGGCTTTAGCAACATCAACTCTGGATCTACTTCTTGGCGGCTGTGTAAGACCAAAATTTGTGTGTTACAGTTGATGGGAAGGACCCCAACTTTTTGATGGAGGGCCAAAACAAATGCACCCCCCTTTATGCAGCAGCTGCTGAAGGTCACCAGGAGATCTGTCACATGCTGGTCCAGGTGAGACGATATTAGCTTCACTGCAGACTGTTTGATAAGACGTATTGGAGACATGCTTTCTGGACACCCAAGTTGTAAATGCGATTACTCAAGACAAGGTGATACCTCAGGTGCATCTACCGTATTTTCACGACCATAAGACGCACTGTACTAAAAGGCGCAGTCTCAGTTATGTGTGCCATTACTGTATTTAACACACACATAAGGCGCACTGGATCATAGGGCGCATACAAGTACCGTATGCGTATTTAAAAATAAAGCGGGAGCAAACCTGAGTTCGGTACCTTACTCACATTTTTATTACCAGTAATCGTCATCATCAACAACACACAAGCATACAAGTGTGCATATTTAAAAATAAAGCAGGAGCAAAACAAAGTTTGGTACTCACATTTTTATCATCAATCAAACCCATCGAAGTCCTCATCCTCTGTGTCTGAATTGAACAGCTGCGCTAAATCTCCATCAAACATGCCAGGTTCACTTTCTTCACTGTCAGAGTCACTTTCCGTGCCGTGCGGCTCCTCGGAAATGATGCCAGCTTTTGCGAAAGCTCGAACAACAGTGCCAGCAGACATGTTAGCCCAAGCATCTACAATCCATTGGCAAATTGTGGCGTAACTCGCCCGGCGCTGCCTTCCACTCTTGGTGAAACTGTGGTCTCCATCGGTCATCCATCACTCCCAGGCCGCTCGCAGCCTTACTTTGAACGGGCGGTTCACACCGATGTCCAGCAGTTGGAGTTCCTTTGTCAGGCCTCCCGGAATGACAGCAAGCTCACAGTTAATTTGTTTCACTAGTTTTTTCACATCAGCTGTGAGATGGGCACGCATAGAGTCACAGATTAAGAGCGATGGTGATGCGTGGAAAAAACCACCTGGTCTCCTTACATACACCTCCCTCAGCCACTCTTTCATCATTTCCTCATCCATCCAGCCCTTTTCATTTGCCTTAATGATGATTCCTGCTGGAAACTTCTCTTTAGGCAAAGTCTTTCGCTTAAAAATCACCATAGGCGGCAGTTTCTGTCCATTAGCATGGCAGCCAAGCACAACAGTAAAAGAAGATTTTTCATACCCCGTTGTGCGTATCGCTACCGTGCTGGTCCCCTTCTTCTCCACAGTGTGACTCACCGGGATGTCAAAAGTAGAGATGGACCGATCCGATATTACGTATCGGTATCGGTCCGATACTGACCTAAATTACTGGATCGGATATCGGAGAAAAATAAAAAATGTAATCCGATCCATTAAATATCACGAAAGCACCTCACAAAACTTGCAACACGCCGTAACTCACCTCAGAACGTTAGCACGTCGGAGCAGTATGCATCACGTGATAGAGCGGCTGTGGCATGCGGGACCTGTCGGTGGTCTGGATAGCATTTGGAGCTTCGCTAGCAACCCGGCATTTCATCTCCGACAAAGTTATCCTGAGAGAAGTAAAGCAACTGTGTAAGTCCATCTCTGAATGTTTGTAAAGCATTCCTGCGTTAAGCTTAACAAGCGACTGCCTCTCCTGCTGCTACTTCAATCATGAAACTGCTTAACGATCAGCTGATCGGCTTTTCTGTCGCGAGTCCGTGTCTCTAGTTTGCTTTTGGCCCATTTTGCACCAGAAAGAGGAAACCAGCGGCTGAACAACAGCAGCACGTTTAAGCTTGATCAGCTGTTGTTAGAATGTATTTAATATTACTTTCTACTCGAGGATCTTTTTGTAGCTGACGGCTGGTAACTGTGCAGGGGCGGATCTAGCAAAGTTTAGCCAGGGGGGCCGATAGGGCATTAACAGGGAAAAGGGGGCACAAAGACATACTTTTCTTTCTTATTCTCATTTAAAATGTCTAGCTTTTAATAAATAATTATCTGACACCCAAAGTTTTAATTTGATGTAAAATGAATAGAAGTCCATTACTATATATAGTAACTATTAAGTCTAATATATATACCCTAGTAAGCTATAGTACTTTTTCCTTTGGGAAGGTACCATCTGTGCAGTCTGCAATTTTGTTGAAGAAAGATGTTGAATCTATTTAATATTTCTTGAAAAATAATTGATTTCTGTGCATTTTTTTTCACACTGCATCAAATTAAGGTTGATTACGTCGATTAAGCATCATGAGGTGGAGCGTGAGGGGTGGTTCCCTATTTTTTATTTATTTATTTTTGTTGTTGCTGGGAGTTGGAACCCTATTAGTTAGGTTGCTTAATATTTATGCTAAGTACTCTTTAAAATACCAGAATAGGGAGGATGGTGTAGGTTTAAGTTTATTAGATTGATCAGTATTGCTGAACTATGAAATATTTTTTTTTGCATACAGGTATAACAGAATAGCTTTAGTGTAGTTGTTGTTTTAAACTTGAGTATGAACTTATACAAAATGCAGCAAGATATTTAAAAAACAGTTTTGTTGATTAAAAAACACTATATCGGATTCATATCGGTATCGGCAGATATCTAAATTTATGATATCGGTATCGGTATCGGACATAAAAAAGTGGTATCGTGCCATCTCTAGTCAAAAGTGAGCGGGACCTCGTCCATGTTAGTGATGTGGCTGGGCTGGATGTTTTTGTCGCCGATGTGTTTGCTGCAGTAGGAGCGGAAGATGGCCAGCTTTTCCTTATAATCCGCTGGAAGTTGCTGCGCTACCGTAGTCCTGGTCCGGATGGAAAAATGGCACCGTTTCATAAAACGAAAGCACCAAGACGGACCTCCTTGGAAATGTTCAATGTTCATCTCTTCAGCTAGTGAAACTGCTTTTAGCCGAATGGTGACCGTCGAAACGCTTCTCCCGCTCGTTCTTTGCTCAATGATCCACCGCTCGAGTCTTTCCTCCAACTCGGGCCACCTCGCCTTATGTCCGCGGAAACTCAGCTGCGTTTTCTTGACCTGCCGGAGCTTGTTTTCTAGCTTCCCCCATTTGCGAACCATCGATTCGTTAATCTTAAATTCTCACGCCGCTGCTCGATTTCCATGTTCCTCCGCGTAGCTGATGGCCTTCAGTTTAAACTGTGCTTCGTAAGCGTGTCTCTTTGCCATTTTCAGGGTTGTTAAAACAACGATGTCCTGCATAATGCACATACCTGTTCTTTTATACAGGTATGTGCGATAAAGTCAACGCATACACTTTACCCTTTAGCGTTCTCATGGTGTTTTCTACTACGTCCTCATTACAACACACAGGGCGCACTGCGCTATAGGGCGTGCCGTACTTTTTGAAGAAAATCTAAGACTTTTAAGTGCGCCTTATGGTTGTGAAAATACGGTACTAGAAATCTTTGAGTTTAAATCTAAGTGACCTTGAACTTGAGGTCAGAGGTCAAGTTTTCTTGCAACTATAACTCAAGAAGGAAGTCAGTGAAGGAAGTGTGGGATTTTCACATTTATACTGTATGTGAATCTATTAGCAGTGTGAAGAGCAGCACTGGCGGCCACCAGTATTTTTCTATTCTGTGGGAGGAAAGCTGGAATTGTGTCAAATAAATCCTGGGAAGACATTTTTAAGATCAATGATCCCTAATCTTGAAAAATGACAGAGTTTTGAAGAGAAAAGAATTTGTAAGTATAGATAAATAAATCCTGATCAGATAGTTTAAAAAATGAATGGTTAATTACTCATTGCAATAAGTAGAAACAATTTTTTTTTAAGTAATCCTATAAATTAATTCAGCTTGCACCATGAACTAATATGCCGCAGTGCATTTGTTTATCTGTCCAGTATTATTAAAATTCCAACATCCTTTCTCAGAGTGGTACTGAAAAAACTGGTTCATGCATTTATTACTTCAAGGCTGGACCAACTCCCAGTTTAAATTCAGAAGTGAGACTCCCTCTCCGCTTTTAGTTGGGACTGATTGAGGTGACCTTAGTTTGGCGTTCACTTTTGGGAGATTTCCGATAATGCACTAGTACTTCTACATCGCTCCACTTTTTTCCTCCCCATATGATCATATGAAAGCATTGTCATTTGTTTTTGTCTGCTCTGTTTGTTGTTCATGGTTTCTCTGTATGAGTTAACATGCCCGTCTTGGCTCACAGGTGGAAGGTGTAGTCATACTGAATACTGACTTTAAAGCTTACTACTACGGTACAAACTCTATTTTTTCAGTATGTACTCTATTTATGTATGTTTGTGCACATTGCTTCACCTAGGTCCCATTTTCCTATCAAAATATAAAGTAATTGAGCAATAAGATATCATCTTAAATTTTGTACAGTACAGTATGTGTGAGTCAAGGATTCCCAGTTTAGTCTCTGGTGGAAATTATTCTTTACAAATTAAAAAACAAAAAAAAACAAAAACACATCAGGGTTTTAATAGTTTTGCAATTTTCATTAGTTTTTATTTTTATTTAGTTTTGACTTCAGATTTTCAATTTTATATCAGTTTTAATTAGTTTTTACCAATTGTTTGCTAGTTTAGTTTAGTTTGTATTTTTTTTGAAAATCCTTAGTTTCAGTTTAGTTTTGATTAGTTTCAGTTATAGTTTTAGTTGTGTTTGCAATAATTAAGTGCAACAAAATCCCAGTTTCATCATATCAGTCATGCTCTTCTGCTTATCCTTGGGTATGTTGCTATTCCAGCTACCACACCCTGCACCCTGGACAGGTCGCCTGTCTGTCGCAGGGCTAACACACAGAGACAGACAACTCACATTCCCACCTATGGGTTCTTTAAATAAATAAATAAATTAGGGCAGATGAACAACCATTGATACCAGGCAACTATAAAATGTATATCTTGGCCCCAATGAGACTATTAACTCTTGCAGCACCGGGTGTTCGTAATTTTGGTTCAAGTGAATTGATAAACTTTTTGAAGGCAATTGACTCACACGGTTATGTAGATATCCCAGTCCTGTTGTCTCGGGATGCATCACGCTGCCTTGCCTGGGGTTAGCTTCTGTTTTCTGGGGATGAGGGTTGAGTGTGCTCCCTTACCTTCTCAAGGTAAGCTAGGTTAGCCTTCTTGTGTGAGCTTTTCAAGAGCACTTTAAGGTTTGTGGGATTTTTTTCCCCTTTAGAAATGTCCCTCATAATTCGTCTCTTTCCACTACAAGACACTTGCTTTATCCAAAACACAGTCATATTCAAAGTAATCCCAAATTGGACTCCGGCGCTTTCTCCTGACTTTTCCTGACATGATTCTGCGAGTGGACGGAGCAGCAACACAGACGACTCGACTAACGTACTGCCACCTGCTGGCATAATGAGACAGCAAGAAAAAAATCTGTAAACTAAACTTCATTTTTACCCTTGACTATTGTATGACACGCACACATCAATGAAAACTAGACACATTTTTACTATAAATTCAGTTAATTTTAGTTAGTTTTGTGAACACTCATTCCAGTTTTAGTTAGTTTTCCTTTTTTTGTTTTTATTTCCGTTAACGAAAATGTTTTTTCACTTCTAGTTTTCGTTATTTCATTAGTTTTCGTTAACAATAACAACCTTGGTGCACACACAGGCTGGAGCTAACCTGGACATGTTTGATGAGGACCAGAGAACACCACTGATGGCAGCCTGTGAAAACAACCACCTGGACACGGTGAAGTATCTTCTTCGAGCCGGAGCGTCCGTCAGCCACAAGGTGGGTGGGTCAGTCCCCATCTTGGGCACCGTTAGCGTCTCCTATCAGCCTGGTGTATGCTTTACTCAGATTCTGTGTCATCCATCACTCAGTCTGATTCCACTCTCTGTCATCTGCTGCCACTTCTTAGGACCTTCAGAACCTGAGGTTCTGTTTTTAGAATCATATTCATTTTTTTCAACTGCTTATTAACAAGTCAGGTTAAAGGGGGGGTCCAGGCGAACAAAAGAAAACAACCCCTAAAACATGACAAAGGCATTAGATTACAAGAATCTAAGATTATCGTATAGTTTAAGAGATTCAGGGACCTGAAAACAACCAATACAGTAAAGCAAAAAATATATTTTATTTTCACTACATGGGCAACCTGGTAGCTGTACAGTTTCTAGCTTTACACAATTCAGAAGATCAGTTTATTGATGGGGAGGATTGAACGTGAGTTTTGTCTCGCACGGGAAACTGGTCGCAACTAGCATTGAGAGGTTCAGGCAGCAGCTAACCCAGGTACAATTTTGCAGAAAATCTGCCTACAATTTTGTCTGTGTAGGTTCTCAGCCATCCAGGTCGTTGTAGTCTAAGGAGCTGGGAAGAAAGCAACTGGACCTCTTTGAATTTTGTGAAGATGTTTTACCTCATCCAAGAAGCTTCTTCAGTTTTAAAACCAAAAGGTAGACAGTCCCAGGTATTTAGACCCTAGTGTGGGTTGTCCCTTAAGAGGGTCTAAGGAGCTTGGAAGGAAAAGTATCTGAACTTTTTTAAGTTGCTTGAAGATGTTTCACCTCTCATCAGAGAAGCTTCTTCAGTTCTGGGGTCAAATGGTGGAGAGTCCCAGATTTAAACCCTGTGGGAGTGCCTCCCCAAGAGGGATAAAAGGACCCCCTAATGATCCTCCACCTAATCACATGAGTAAAGGTGTGAAAATGGGTGTAGGTCACAATCAGCCAAGGTTTCAGGTGAGCTCACTGTGAAACCTAGCCCCACCCTATCATGTGATTTCCTGAGGATGTGAGTGGGTGTTAAGGTGTCTGGGAAGGGATCTCAAAACTAGATTATAGATGGCAGACACTTGGTGTCGTAAACCACCGCCTCTGTTCAAAGATAGTCACTCACAGTGGACATAAATGGCTTCATTTATATCCACTGTGAGCGACCATCTTTCTGCTGTCTGCCATCGATAATCCAGTTTTCAGATCCCTTCCCAGGCGCCTCAATCCCCACAAACATCTCAACAGGTCACATGTGTCAATCATACACATTAGAGACCAGAACTAGAGTGTCTGAGTCAACCTACTCGATAGCTTTGCAGTGTGAAAATTGTCATTACTGAGTAATGAATAATAATCCACTGGTTTTCCTGGTGTGATGATATGATGGCAGCATTACTACACTAGAATAAAAAAGTGTATTGTTTTGATCTACACACATAGTTTGATTTGTTATGGGTTAGCGAAAATAGGATATGCAAAGTGTTCTGAGTATTTTCAGAATCTGCTCTGTTGTGATTTGTTATTTTATTTATGCAGAGAATTGGTTATGTAATTGTGGCCAAGAAAAGAATTAGCATTGAAGCAACAAATATGCGAGAGACCCCCATTAAGCAAGTTTCTGAAACTACTATATGAAAAATAAATACGCTCACCAGCTGTAAGGCATAAACAGTGGAGCAGGAGCAGGTAGAGAACATTTCTGAGCTGCTTGATGCACTTTGCTTCATCATTTTTTGTCTATTGTCCTATTTGACTCACAAGGTCCAGAAATCAGTAAAGTTCTCTTTCTTCTGGGCTTTGACAGTGTTGGCAGCAATGCAGTGTTGTTCAGTGTGAATCATGTTGTCATCCCAGGATATCACGGGCTTCACTTGTCTGCATCTGGCAGCTAAACTGGGGCATTACAATGTAATTCATCATCTGCTCTCCAAGGCATCCAAATACATCAATTGTCAGGTAAAAACACGGTGCGATTCACTAACTGCCCCTAATAGTCATGCGTTATGGGGAATCTTGGTGTGACATTTTCTGCGTATGTGTGCACAGGATGATGGAGGGTGGACTCCCATCACCTGGGCCATCGAGTACAAGCACAAGGAGCTGGTCCACCTGCTGCTGGCCAAAGGAGCCGATGTTAATATCAGAGATAAGGTTGGTGTGCTCGGCATACTGTTTTACTCTTGTTCCAGTGTTGGGTAAGTTACTTTAAATTAGTAACTTAGTTACATTACTAGTTACTTCTATTAAAAGTAACTCAGTTACTTCAAGTTACTCGTTACTTTCAAAGTAACTAGTTACTAGGGAAAGTAACTTTGGTTTTACTCAGAATTCTCTTGTTAATGTGTTGCTTCCGTAACTGGATATCCAGCAAGATAGGTAAATGCACTTCCTCCTTCTACGCACGCACCTGATTCAGTAAACAGGTTCTAGCACTTGTAACAAGGTGTCGCAGGCAACCAGAACAGTGTGAAAAAGTATGAAAATATTTGTTGAACACAATACAACAAACCATATCACCAGTAATAATCTCCAAAGAAGAAGAAAAAGCCACACAGTTCCCGCTTGATTGCGTTTGTGTTTTAGTTTATTGTCCTGGCTCATCTAAAGAGAAGCACTAAGTTATTTGTGAACCCCCGCTACAAGAGCGTCTCTCAGCATGGGCCCGAAAAAAGTTCTGTCAGCCTAGGATATTAAGAAGTCGCTGGAGTTTATGACAGAGGAGATTTCTGCTGTCAAACTGCAGCAGAAAGCCGTCCTGGACCTGGTCGAGGAAGTTAAGGCTCTCCGCATCCAGAACGCCGAGAAGTAGGGCTGCTCGATTATGGCAAAAATGATAATCACTATTATTTTCACTGAAGTTGAGATCTCGATTATTTGACGATATTTATTTAACCCTTTAAGACCTACTATAGAACCAAGTCCGCCAGAGCTTATATTATTTTTTTACATGTTGTAGTGCCATTTGTGGGAGCATTTCAAGTTGCTATACGTCAATACAACTGTTAAAGCCCATATTTTAATAATATGTATGCATAGTAACTACATTAATTGCAAAAAAGTGCAATAAACTACAAAAAAATTGAAAATCGTTTTTGTTTTTTTTTACATATATTTCTACTTGGAGAAATTTAAGAGGTTTATCCCTCAAAACTTTAAATACAAAAAAGTTGCAAAAAATAGTTTACAACAACAGGAAATTTATTGAGTGTCTTCATAGTTTTATTTTGGAGATACACCAATTTTTATATACTGCAGGAAAAACAAAAAAACAATCCTATAATGCCAATTTGCAAAGAAAACAGCATGTGCATCAAAATAAACTATTTCCAGCAGTGCAATTTGAGTTCTAAGCATCCCAGAAACTATTCAAAGAAGTCAAACATGACTTATAAAAACACCAGTATAGGTTTTTAAAGCCTACAAGTAAAAAACTACATTTTCCGCGAAGATGACGTCACTTCCAGTTTCGGGCAGGAAATGGCGGACCTGCGATAGTTCGGGCTGACGTCTTTTTCAATGTGGGAAGTGTTACGAACAGCTGATCGAACAGCTGAGAAAAAGGTCATAATTAGCTGTATATATAGAACACCTGGCTCTAGTATTCAAGTATTTAATGACTTCATAGAGGAAATATTCTCTAAAACAAATCAAAGTTATGTTTATCTGTGGTGATTTTAATATTGACCTGTTGAATCCGAAAAAGCATAAAATGACCGACGAATTCCTAAACCCTATGTACAGTTTGAGTTTACATCCTAAAATAACCAGGCCTAGCAGAATTACACCACATTGTGCCACCTTACTTGACAATATTTTCACTAACAATATGGAAAACAACATTGTGAGCGGAATATTAATTAATGACATCAGTGATCACCTACCAGTTTTTGCAGTTTATAAGATAAGATAAGATAAGATAACCTTTATTAGTCCCACACGTGGGAAATTTGTTTTGTCACAGCAGGAAGTGGACAGTGCAAAAGTTATGACGCAAAAATTAGAATACAATAAGAATAAATACAGTACACAACTGTACAGAATAGAATAAAATAATATACTATATACAGTAGAATAAAATAGAATAAAAATATACAATAAGATAAAAATAGAATACGAATGCTATATACAACTGAGTAAAAATACAACGATGCCAGAAAGGATTATTGCACTTAGTGTTATTGCACATGTGTGGATGTGTGTGTTTGTTCAGTTAAACTCTTTGTTGTGGAGTCTGACAGCAGTGGGGAGGAAAGACCTGCGAAATCTCTCCATCCCACACCGTGGGTGCCGCAGTCTCCCACTGAAGGAGCTGCTCAGTGCTGTCACAGTCTGCTGCATGGGGTGGGAGACGTTGTCCAACAGGGATGACAGCTTAGCCGCCATTCTCCTGTCACTCACCACCTCCACTGGGTCCAGAGGGCATCCTAGAACAGAGCTGGCCCTTCGGATCACCCTGTTCAGTCTCTTCCTGTCCCCAGCAGGGATGCTGCCGCCCCAGCAGACCACACCATAAAAGATAGCAGAAGCCACCACAGAGTCATAGAAGGTCTTCAGGAGTGGGCCCTCCACCCCAAACGACCTGAGTCTCCGCAGCAGGTACAACCTGCTCTGCCCTTTCCTGTAGAGGGCGTCTGAGTTATGAGTCCAGTCCAGTCTGTTGTTCAGATGAACACCAAGGTACCTGTAGCTGTCCACAGCCTCAATGTCCATACCCTGGATGTTCAGTGGTTGCAGTGGAGAATGCTTGTGCCTGCGGAAGTCTACCACCAGCTCCTTGGTTTTACTGGCGTTGATCTGGAGGTAGTTCAGCTGGCACCAGTCCACAAAGTCTTGAGTCAGTCCTCTGTACTCCTTGTCGTCCCCATCAGTGATGAGGCCGACTATTGCAGAGTCATCAGAGAACTTCTGCAGGAAGCACTGGGTGGAATTGTGGGAGAAGTCTGCAGTGTAGATGGTGAAGAGGAACGGAGCCAGAACCGTTCCCTGTGGGGCCCCCGTACTGCAGACGACCCTGTCCGACACACAGCCCTGAGTCCTCACATACTGTGGTCGGTCGGTGAGGTAGTCCAAAATCCAGGTAGTGAGGTGATGGTCCACTCCAGAGTTCTCCAGCTTGTCCTTCAGAACCGAGGGAAGAATAGTGTTGAAGGCACTGGAGAAATCAAAGAACATGATTCTCACAGTGCTTCCAGCGGTCTCCAGGTGAGCGAGGGAACGATGTAGGAGGTGACACTAGTTATAAGAAAAATCAGCATGAAAAACAACTGAGATACAGACGTGTAAGGACAGAAGAAACTATGAATGCACTTAAGAACGATCTATTAAATCAGGACTGGGACAATGTGTACAAAGAAACTGATATTGATATTGCATATGGCATATTTCTAAGAATATTCATGGAATTGTACGATAAAAACTGTCCAACAATAAAATACAACAGAAAGCACAAATATTCAGATAGACCATGGATCACTAAGGGTTTACAAAATGCATGTAAAAAGAAAAATACACTCTATAGGGAATTCCTAAAACAAAGAACAAAAGATGCTGAAAATAAATATAAAAAATACAAAAATAAGTTGACCAATATTATACGTATATGTAGAAAGGAGTATTATAGTAAAATATTGAACAACAATAAACATAATATGAAGGGAATATGGGATGTTTTAAACGGTATCATTAAAAATAATTCTGGACAACAAAGTTACCCTCAATACTTTATCGACAATGGCAATATTATGGAAAACACTGCTGATAAGGTCAACAGCTTTAATCATTATTTTGTAAATATTGGACCAAAACTGGCAGAACCTGAGTCACTGCCATCAGTAGACTGTAGTGAAAACCTGATTGATAGGAACCCTAACTCAATGTTCCTCACATCAGTGGAGGAAAAATAAATAATTGACATTGTACACATGTGTAAATATAAAACATCTACTGATTGTAATGATATTGACATGAAAATCGTCAAGAAGGTCATTGAAGGAATTGTAGGACCTCTAACATATATTTGCAACTTATCATTTCAGACGGGAAAAGTTCCAAACAAAATGAAAATAGCTAAAGTTGTGCCGCTGTATAAAACTGGGGATAGACGCCACTTCACAAATTACAGGCCTGTTTCTTTACTACCACAATTCTCCAAAATCCTAGAAAACCTGTTTAATAAACGATTAGACAAATTCTTAGATAAATATAAATTACTCTCTGACAGTCAATAGAGATTGACAGACCACGTGACTTTCGCGCATTGCATGCCGTGAACTCGTGGCAAAACAATCCAAGTACCGCATCAAATGCAAGCATTTGCAGCACCGCAAAACGTTCATTCTTCGGTTCCAATAAACTCTTGCTTTTTCTTTGCCCCCCAAAAAGGTATGTACAAAACGAAGGAGAACAATGCCGGTCCGTACAAAGACAGACTTGATGAAAAGTCAAAGAAAAGATACGAGGAAAAAAATCAAACCAGTGAAAGTGTTAGACCCTTACGAGCACACAGAGGATCAAAAGACGTCAGCGTGCTGCCCAACTTTCACCATGCTCATATTTATAATTATACGGTTCTTGGAGTGAGCGCATACACTCGTGAAGTTTAGTAACTTCAGGTCACTGCAACAAGCCCAGGTACAGTTTACCGACGGATGGGTACAGGACCTTGAAATGCACCGTGTAGAAAGTAAAGACCATCGTACGTATCATAAGTTTACCAGTCTCACAAATCGTCTTCATAAATACACATTCGTTAACCGTTTATTAATATAACCTTTGAGCTCAACGGTAATTAATTAGTAGTGGAAATAATTTCTGGTACGCATCACAGAAATGTAGCAGTGACAATAATATTGTATGCTGTAATCGTACTGGGCAATTAGTGATACAAAACAACTGTTTTATCCTGTGAATAAAATGTTTTTGTCAGTGTACCATGGTAATAACAGAAGCGAAACACAATATTGTGTCGGGACAATTCACTGTTTATGCACAATAAACAAAGGAGCATAAAGCGACAATTTCTGTTCAGCGCCAGACTTGCTTGTAACCTATATCACCAATTATGTTAAGAAAAATGACGCATTAACTACAACAGCAGACTGACCTGTGTGGAAATGCTTGGAGCATTAACCTGTGAGCTGGAGTGTTCTGGGACGTTATATTTGGTCTTTGAATGGCTGCAATCCAGGCCATCCGTCGCCTCTTTGTTACTTCGGAAACATGGCTCGAACAATTTCTCTTCAACGACGTAATCCGATAACAACCGATCTCTTTACCTGTCGGCTTCCCGTGGCTGTCATGCGACCGGCTATTGCAGTTAATAATACAACAGCTTCTTGCCATTTTTTGTGTTTCTTTTTATCGCTGTATAACTGATTTCAATTGAAAGCCTACGTGCGCTAGTACCTCTTGCCATGAGTTCCCAGAATTCTTTGCGGTTTTACCCCTGAGTGACGTCACATTTTCAATCTCTATATGGATTCAGATCAAAAAGATCAACATCTCTGGCATTAATCGAATCAATTGAGGAGATTACGAATGCTATAGATCAGAAACAGTATGCAGCTGGAGTATTTCTGGATCTCAAGAAAGCATTCGACACAATCAATCATGACATATTAATTAATAAACTGGAGCGGTACGGGATCAGGGGGGTTGTACTGCAATGGGTGAAAAACTATTTAAGTGACAGGAAACAATTTGTGAAGCTGGGTGTTAGGGCTGCACGATTAATCGTTAGAAAATCGCGATCTCGATTCATACTTATGTGCGATCTCATTTCCAAATGTCAACGATTTTTAAAGAAAAAAAAGACGACGACGACGATTGTACCGCATCTTGATCCGGGACGTACTCTGCATGAAAACAAGTGCTCACTCTTCCTGCTCAACAAATGACAAGGGCGGAGCCTTATACCACGTGATACAGAAGCTGTGCCGTGTGATGCTAAAATTAGCAGGGAAAAAACAACGGAGAGCACGTCAGGGATGATGAGAAAGTGACAGGAGAAAATCCGTTCCGGGCAACCACCCAAACATCAATAACGGGAACCTTACACAGCGCTTCCCTATATACGTCGAACTCAAAGAAATTACGGAGGCTATCACTTATCACCTGACCAAAGATATGGCTCCCATCAACACTGTGCAAAACAAGGGATTTAGGAAAATGATCAACACCCTAGACAAACGCTACACAGTGCCGTCCCGCAACTATTTTTCTATTGTTGCACTACCTGCTCTATACACGCAGTGTCGAGCAACGGTGGAGACGGAATTTCAAGCAGTACAACATTTTGCGGCAACAAAAAACGTGAGACATTTGTTGTTTTTATGTTTATTTATTGTTTTTATGTTCAGTCTCAACTGTTACGAAGTTGATGTGCAGTTAATAAGTGCAATAAATATTTATACTGGAAAAGAGAATCGTGAGAGAATCGTGATCTCAATTCTATGCCAAAAAATCGTGATTCTCATTTTATGCAAAATCGTGCAGCCCTACTGGGTGTCCATTCCTCATCATGCTTGGACATTGCTTGTGGTGTTCCACAAGGCTCTGTACTGGGTCCAAAATTAATTATTATTCATATAAATGATATTTGTAAGGCATCTGATATATTAAAATTTGTATTATTTGCAGATGACACAAATATATTTTGTTCTGGGGGGAATCTAAAGGAGCTGCTGGATACAATTACTTCAGAAATGTGCAAAATTAAAAAATGGTTTAACAGGAACAAACTATCGCTAAATCTAAGTAAAACTAAGATAATCTTATTTGGGAATTCCCTTAGAAATGCACAAGTGCAGATTCATATAGATGGCGTGGAAATTGAAAGAGTACTAGAACATAAGTTTCTTGGTGTGATTATAGATGATAAATTAAACTTGAAGTCTCATATAAATCATATACATAACAAAATTTCAAGAAGTGTCTCAATCTTGAGTAAAGTAAAACACATTCTGGACCACAAATCACTCCACATTCTCTATTGTTCCCTGATTGCACCGTATTTGAATTACTGTGCAGAGGTTTGGGGCAATACTTACAAATGTTTGCTATCATCAGTCTTTATATTACAAAAAAGGGCCATAAGGATAATCCATAAAACTGGTTACAGAGATCATACAAATCCACTATTCTTAAAATCAAAAATTCAAAAATTCACAGATCTGGTTCATTTTCTCACTGCACAAATTATATATAAAGCAATAAATAACCTGCTTCCTGACAATATTCTAAAAATGTTTTCTAAAAGGGAACGGGGATACAATTTGAGGGGGGAATTAAATTTAAAACATCCTCGTATCCGTACAACATTAAAAAGTTTTTGCATCTCTGTGTGTGGAGTGAAGCTGTGGAACAGACTAAGTAAAGATATGAAGCAATGTCCGAGCATGGCGCAGTTTAAAAAGCGGTTTAAGGATATGGTTTTTACAGGGTACAGGGAAGAGGTAGAGATTTGATAGGGTGTTCTTGTCTAATATTTTCATGTGTGTGCTAGTGCACGGGTATGTTGGCATGGGTATATATTTGTAGGTTGTGTATCCTTTGAGGTGTTAATGGGGTTATTGAAAATGTGTATAAGTGCGTATGTGTATATACGTATGTATGGATATATATATGTATATATATGTGTGTGTATGTATATATATATATATATATATATATATATATATATATATATATATTTTCAACAAAAATATAAACGCAACACCTTTGTTACTGCTCCCATTCCCCATGGGATGGACGTAGAGACCTAAAATTCATTCCAGATACACAATATAACCATCCCTCCCAAACAGTGGTCACAAATCAGTCCAAATGTGTGGTAGTGGGCACATCTGCTATATTGAGATAATCCATCCCACCTCACAGGTGTGCCACATCAGGATGCTGATCTGACATCATGAGTAGTGCACAGGTGTACCTCAGACTGCCCACAACAAAAGGCCACCCTGGAATGTGCAGTTTTGTCTCACAGCAAAATGCCACAGATGCCACAAGCAATGAGGGAGCGTGCAATTGGCATACTGACAGCAGGAATGTCAACCAGATCTGTCGCCTGTGCATTGAATGTTCATTTCTCAACCATAAGCCGTCTCCACAGGCGTTTCAGAGAATATGGCAGCACATTCAACCGGCCTCACAACCGCAGACCTCGTGTAACCACACCAGCCCAGGA